>NC_140214.1:36437448-36662448 GCF_951802725.1 Rutilus rutilus | reverse complement strand
CAAACAAATACAAAATGCACAACGACACGCCTAAAGTCGCTCACGCACATACACGCAAACTCTACACACACGAGACGCGCGGAAATCTCCGCGCACATACTCATATGAGACGCGCGCGCGCACACACAAACTGTCAACACACATTCTCATATGAGACGCAAGCACACACACAAACTCGCGCACATACTCAATGAGACGCGAGCACACACACTCACAATACCCTAAAGATGTGGAAAAGTCGATCAAAAGTGTGGCTATATGTTCTCCAGGCTCGATGCCAACAGCGCACGATGCAGTATTTGCGGTAAAATAATTGCTGCAAAGACCGGTACCGCGACAGATATGATGAAGACCTTGACAGTGCACGGAGTAAACATAAGAGCAGAAAGTTGCTCCGTCTTTGACTGGTAAATGAAGAGATACCTTGTTGATCACTCTGACAGTGCTTATATTGCAATTTACTGAATGTACACTGCCGTT
Organism: Rutilus rutilus; assembly: GCF_951802725.1. Lineage (NCBI taxonomy): Eukaryota > Metazoa > Chordata > Actinopteri > Cypriniformes > Leuciscidae > Rutilus > Rutilus rutilus. The sequence continues at coordinate 36,661,968 of NC_140214.1, read as the reverse complement.
CAAAAATGTGTTGGTCAGAATTTTTTTTAGTAAGGATGCATTAAAGTGAATGTAAATGTTACAAAAGATTTCTGTTTCAAATAAATTCTGTTCTTTTGAAATTTTTATTCATCAAAGAATCATGAAAAAATGTATCATAGTTTCCAAAAACTGTTTTCATATTTTTGAAGGATCATGTGACTGAAGTAATGATTTTGAAAATTCAGCTTTGACAACACAGGAATAAATTACATTTTGAAATATATTCAAATAAGATTTTAAATTGTAATACTATTCCACAATATTACTGTATTTTTTATCAAACAAATTCAGCTTTGGTGAGCATGAGCTCTTTATAAAAAAATATTTTGTTCCTTATGTATATGTATAAGGAATATTTTGTTCCTTTGTGCTTTTTTTTGTTCCTTTGTGCACTGACTAAGGAGTTTTAAAAAATAAAACCAAAGTTTTTCTGAGGTTTTGTAAACTTGTTAAAATGGATTTCATAAAATTGGTATCGAAAAAAGTATCGTTCAGGAACCGGTATCGAAATCAAGGTATTGGTATCGAAATTTTTTGAACGATACCCAGCCCTATTATTTTCCTCACTGTATCTTACTTCTCGTCGGAATAACTCACATTTTTCAGGTCTCAGTTTCACTCCATGTCGCTGAAGAGCTTGGAGTACTTTACGGACCCCTTCCACGTGCTCATCAAAGGTTTTTGCGTAGCAGAGCACGTCGTCAAGGTACGGAAGACAGCAATCATCTCTCAAGGAACTCAACATCTCTTCCATACTCCTCTGGAAAGCTGCTGGGGCATTGGAGAGGCCAAAAGGGATACGAACCCATTCATACAGCCCCCGGGGGGTAATGAAAGCAGTGAGGTGCTGAGAGTCCTTGGCAATAAAGCCCTGATGGTAAGCCTTTCCTTGGTCGAGGATGCTGAACCAGGAATAACCACCGAGGCTATCAGTCAGGTCTTGTATCCTAGGTAGGGGATGTCGATCAGGGATGGTCTTCTGATTCAAGAGACAATAATCGATACAGAGGCGGAGTGTACCGTCTTTCTTTCGGACGCAGACCACTGGAGCAGCATAAGAGGACTTTGACTTCACAATCCAACCTTTCATGAGCAGATCTTGTACATACTTCTTCACCTCTTTGAACAGTGGTTTGGGCACCGAAGAGTAAGCTCTCTGCACTGGAATCTCGTCTTTGAGTGAGATAGACATCCGTAGACTAGGAATACATCCAATATCATGACTGTCTTGTGCAAAAGCAGCCGATTCTTCCCACAGCATTTTCTCGACTTTCTCTTGTTCCTCATCACTAAGGTGGCTGAGGTCCAAACGGGGCTGCCATAACGCTTGAACACTCTGTTTAACTGGGGCTGTTGCTGCTTTAACGACTGTTACTCTGGGCCTGGGGCTCTCTAATGGATTGTTCTCAATCACTCTAGCCACCGTCTGGACGCTACAAAGAGCTGTCTTCCTTGGTATTGTAACAGGATGCTTCGTGTTCAGGGTGGGAATTATGTAATTTTAGGGGCAAGGCCATTTGGCCTCCACCTTTTCTTTTTTTTTAGGGGCACCAAGGCCATATGACAGGGCACAAAGGCCATTGAGTACAATTCGATGGTTTTCCCATTCAGATTGATACCATAACATCCTAATTTGGAATAAGACATGGATTATGACTTTTTTAATAAAAAAAAACTTGTTTTAATGAGAGAGAGAGTGCCATTAGTACATCCAGAAGGTATAGACCCTCACACAACAATATAAACAACACAAATGCCAATAAAAGCATTCAAAATATTAATTCAGTCCTCTATATCATGTGAGAATGTGAGTGTGAGTGTGTGAGAGAGAACCATTTCATCCAGAAGGTATACACCCTCACAACAATAGAAACAACAATGCCAATAAAAGCATTCAAAAAGTTCATTCAGTCCATTACATCATGTGAGAATGTGTGTGAGTGAGAGAGAGATTGATAGAGATAGAGAGAGAGAGATAGATAGATAGATAGATAGAGAGAGAGAGAGAGAGAGAGAGAGAGAGAGAGAGAGAGATAAAGAGAGAGAGAGACAGTGCGTGAGGGAGAGAGAGAGTGAGGGAATGCAGTGGATTATTTCAATCAGACTCATCACTTGAAAGAGAATCTGACTCAGGGTCAGGGTTGGAGTTCAGTCTTGACCCATATGGACGAACGCCTGGTCTCCTCAGACAAGTAACCCTGAGCTTTTTCACCATTATACTCCAAGGGATCACAGCCTTGAGACTTTATGAAAAGAAGATCCTCAATTGTGGACAAATTCAGTCTCAAGCGCCAGTCTCCTTGCATTCTCTTAATCGTTGAAAACTGCCGTTCCACCTGGGCTGTGGATACAGGGAACACGAGAACAATCCTGACAAGGTGAAGCAGGTTGGGGTAGATGTTTTCCTTCTCATTGAGCATCCTGTTCCACAGCACAAGGAAAGCCTCCCGCCTGTGATGCTGAACGATGTCAAATTTTACCCTAAGCCACTCTCGCTCCACCTCTGCCACATTGCAGCTATTAGTTACGAGCAATGGCTCAAAATGCTCACAGAGCCTTTGTAGTTCAATGTCCCCATATGTGTTGATGGCATTGATGTTCTCTGGCATGTTAACTGGATCAAAGATCTCTGCAGCCAGGAGCACTGGGTCTGTGGAAAAGGTTGAAAAGCGGTAAGTGATGCATTCTATGATTTTGTCAATGATGTCAACCATTTGGTGACGGAATGCCTCAGAGGTTGTTGACTGGTGGTTGATGTCGACTCCCTTGTATTGGAAAACACCAACACTGGCTGTGTCTGTGAAAGCAGAGAGGACAGGACGGAGATAGGGACCAGGTTTTTCCCTCAGTCGGAGCAGAGCAGTCTGGGACGCCATAACCCTACTCCTGACAGAGGAAAGGGACAGCTCCTCTGCCTGAAAGTCCAGTGACAGTTCTGCCAGTTCCGCCAGTATATCTTGATAGACAGCTACATGGAGGACAAACTTTGATGAAGTCAGTTGACGGCAGTAAGATTTCAGCTTTGCCTTGTCTGGTCCAGACTCCTCCTGCTCTTTTAGAAGATGGGCTATGACACACCGGTAGTTGGAGGCAAGGGCGGCTAAGGCTTTCCTCCTGTGATTAATCCACCTTGTGCCTTGAGAGCGTGTTGGCTTCACCACATGTTCTTCAAGGGTCTCTCCAAGCGCCTTCAGCTCCTTCCACTTCTTGGATGAACGTCGGTAAAGGGAGTAGATGCGCATTAGCAACTCGTCAATCTGAAGGGGAGATTACAAACACACACGAACGAACAAACAAGCAAAAATAAGCTACAAATTTCTTCATATTAACTGTTTTTAACCAACACAATTATAAATGGACAAACATATGACATGTAATTATTCATATTGTGACAGTGTGTATACTGTAAGAAAGGGTCGCATTGTATTTTAACACACCTGGGTGAAGTAGGTGTCTTTGAAAGCATCCTTCAAACAGAGCTCAAGCCTGTGAGCGATGCAATGAACCCTTATCATCCATGGGGCTAACTGCTCCTGGAGTTGTGTAAGGACACCAGTATTTTTGCCAAAATTGACACTGGCTCCATCTGCTGCTGTTGCAGTCAGACAGCTGCTAAGGTTGAGCTGGTTTTCCTGACATTTCTGCAATATAGCATTAAATATCCCCCGAGCATCACTGGTGTCTGGCTCTACAATTCTGAAAGAAAAACATACATAAAAGAAAACATTTATTTACCTTAAGTCATTTAAATTGAGTCATATGTTGGCTTTGGGTGAAATGAGAAACGACTGTGTTATTTGATAAACAATTTATATTATCTATAAATCCAAAATATACTAAAACCAATTATGCAAAAGCAAGGTGCATAAATTGACACAAATGAAGTACATGGGTGCTACTTACCCTAGCAGCCTTATTCTTGGTGTGCCATTCTCAATAACCTTGATGCTGATCAGCTCTTTCTCCATTGTTGCTTTGTCTGTGGTCCCATCAAATAACAAAGAGCAGTAGAACGGCTTCTTTGTAATCAGGTCATGGAGCTCGTCTTTCATCGTCCCAGCGATGTGTTGTATAAAAACGTGACAGGCTTTTGAATTTTGATATGTAGCTCCTAGATCCACACCATGCTTCTTTTCCATTCCCACTGAAGTTCGGAACTGTCTGAAAGGCTGCTCAGAATATGCCGTGTTATATGCAATATCAAACAATTTCAACATCTTGTCTTTTGTTCTATCGTTAAGCCTTTGAAGAGATTGAACTGTGTCAGACACTTCTGGTGGTGGAGTTGTGAGTGCCTGAAAGGCTGCATTATGAGACTTGGACTTTCTATGGTGGTTGGCTGTATCCTTTTTTATATTTGCTGTTCCTGTGATGTACTGTTCGCTGTGAATAGGTCTTTCAGGGCACTGTGTGGTAGATTTGGGGGTTTTGCTGTAGTAATCCCTGCAAATGCAACACCAGACTTTTGTAATCATGTTGTTTTTTCTTCATAGCGGAGCCAATCAAATCCCCAAGAGTCCACAGTGTGGGGAGTTGCTTTCCTAAGTTTATTCATTGGTAGAGCCTCTCCCTGTTCCTGTGTTTCCTCCTCTCTGTTTCCCTGTTCTTGTGTCTCCTCCACTCTGTCTCCCTGTTCCTGTGTTTCCTCCACTCTGTCTCCCTGTTCCTGTGTTTCCTCCTCTCCGTTTCCCTATTCCTCCTCTCCGTTTCCCTGTTCCTGTGTCTCCTCTCTGATTCCCTGTGCATCATGGTGAGCCTGACTGGCCTTACTGCAATGGATTCAGAGAAATCAAATTGTGCAATTTACAAAGTCGTGCAAGTCGAGTGTTCCTAATAACCTTCTGTGATCTGATTTGGCTTCAGATAAAAAAAAAAAAAAAAAATCAGATATAATATTTTATATCATAAAAATATCAGATTTTATGTATAATGCAACGATGATAAAGTCTATCGATTAGCATAACATTATACATATAATCTATTATTATGAAAATGCCTGACATGGCTCGAAAAACACAGGTAAGTCAAATATCATTGCAAAAATGTTTATTGTCTTCAAAACGACATAATCTGCATGTTACAGCGATCTGTTAGCTCTGTTTGTGGTCGGGGATTTGGGATTTCCTGCATTGTCGAACGCTCTTCTTCATGTGTTTCAAATATGGACTATAATGTTCAGTAGAGCGCCCTCAGGCTGCTGGTATGAATTGAAAACACATCACATCAGTATACAGCGCTCATAATGATTACATCGACGCATTTGGCTATAAATTCAATAAAATATTATTCCTGTCAATAGAAATCTGATGTAAACTGAGAATATATCAATATTTCTCCAAATCTGCACACTTTTGAGCTAAAAGCCGTGAGGGACGTTGTTTTGTGAATCGCTTTCATGACGACAGCACAGAGTTTTTTATGAATGGGAGCGTCTGACGCTCATAACTCATATTAAAGGTATCGACTCATTTTTGCATTTCATAACTCCTGACACAAATTAAGACATAACTGTCAAGGTAATAACATTAAATCTTATAGTAACTTTGAACTATTTAAAAAAAAATCCATAACATCAGCAGCAGATCAGAACATTAAGAATGTGCTCTTCTTAGTAAGACCACTTGTCACTGTTGGGATTGAACTTGATACTCACCGTATCACAAATCTATCCAGACGCATGCACTTAGCAGCAGACTCCCGTAATAGTTTGTCGTTTTTGTCGCGAATTCTTTTTAAGCTTGGCATTTCTGGAAAAGACGTGCGACAGTATTAGCGACCCATCATTTAAAAGTGTCTAGCTGCAGCTAGCATAAGTTTAATGTAGCACTAACGTCAGCGAGACGTTGATTACAAATAGTTCTAAATAGTCCTACCAAATAGTGGTTCTTAAACGTAGAGATGTTCAGTTCAACGTAACACCACATACGTCCGTCATGTAGGCTATAATATCAATACGGTTTAGCAGGAAAAATACTAGCTAACGTTACATTCACAGCCTCAGGTAGTAAACTAAATGCTAAATGGCAAATCCTACCACATTAATCAGTTACGTATCATATCAAACTGGCTTAGCTCGTTTGCTAATGCTTACCTGAGTGAGTGTCGTTCTTCTGTTGGTGCTGACGTTACATGCTTCTTGCACTGCTGTTTTGAGTCGTGAGATCATCGATGTGATTATGACACTGCACCTGCGCGAATCCACGAACTAATTGAAGTTCAGAGACTACTTGGGTGGCTCGCTGTAATTCAAAGCAAGCCCACTATGCCGCACTGGCGCTTTATACATGGAACTTGGACAGGGCCAGGGCACACAGGCCACTGTGGCCGTACGATGATTTTTTTTTCACGGGGCATGAAGGCCAAAGTGTAGGGCAACGGCGGCCATGGCCGCGTGGCCGCGGTATAATTCCCACCCTGTTCGTGTTATTTCTCACTGGTATTATGACATAAGGTCTCTTTGCGGTTTGTAGTTCTAGTAAGCCCTCCTCAATCTCAAGCTCGGTGAGATGGCCACTGTTCTCGTTAGGTTCAAACAAGAGAAGAGGGTCTGACTGGTCTACAGCGGGTGGGACCTGACACTTCACCAAGGCTACTTGTCCGGCTGGGACTGTAGTCTCATAATTACCAGTTCTTATCAATCTCTGATACATGGAGGGTTTGTCAGTCTGAATGAAGTTCATCAGCAGCTCAACTTTCTCAGCAGGAACCGATATTGCGTCAGATAGAAGCGTGGTAAGTGCTGGAACAAGTTATTTTGTTCGACTCTGAATCACTTCCTCTAGGACATTAAATCCAAGTAGTGGCTGTGCAAGCGGAATGCTACAGATGAGAAAAGGCACCATGATCGACTGGCTAAGCGCACCATTTCCACTGAAACTGACTGCAATAAGGACCCAGGGAGGGGGGGATCAAAAGGGAGGATTTCTCCATTCACCGCGTGCACTTCCAGCTCTTCTCTCTCATCAAAGATTTCACTAAGCGGCCTAATGGGTGTGTTTGGTAGATACTTCTCTTTCCAGCTTTTATCTATCAGCCTGAACCCCGTCTATCAATCATAAATAGTGACAGTCTTGTAAATAGTTGTTTGTTACCAACCTCAAAGCGCTATTTCAATCCTGTTATAGTAAATTTGTAACATGGTTTGCCTTGCAATAGATGACAATGTGTAAACATAATGACTTAATATTAAACGCTGTGGCAGAAAAGAGACGAGCACTGATAAAGCGTGTTCAGAGCTCGTAATGCTAACGTTAGATTTAAAATTGTATGTTATCAGCTATTGCGGACATTATAGGCCGTGAGATGGCTGTGACGAACGCACAGAAAGTTTACTCTTCCACAAATACCCAAATAATAAAGCCTGAAACTCATCGCCAGTCCCCCAGTTTTTTTTATTAAATTCCATATTTGCAGACAGACAACTTTACTGCATGAAGCCACTTTTTAAAAGGGAGGTTAAAAATAAAGAAAATGCTGCGTGGAGTCATCCAACCAAAATGCGGCGTGAACACAACCAATCAGCTTGTGCAGCGCACAAGTCCCACCCCTGAAAGTTCCTGAACTTTGAAAAAGTACTACCTCATGAGCAGGGACTATCCGAGGGGGAAATATTTACCCGGAACTTCATTTAGACCCTGGTTCCTGCGGTGTAAACACATCGAGTACCAGCCCAAAGTTCCTAGTTCCTGGGGAAAGTTCCTGCGGTGGAAACGCGGCTTTGTTCATTGTTTTCTTTTGGTCTCTGATTAACTGAACTTGTCTCTGTACGACTCTCAGAGCTCTGTACGCTACCCTCAGCACTGTGGGACTGAACGTGAAGCCCGGTCACTGCTTGTCCCGTGGCAGAAACCGGCTCCAGTTTTCCGGATGCTTGGGTTTTTTTCAAACAGCCTACTGCTCTGTGACCGTCCTCACCACAGTAGAAACAATGAGTGCAACCTGGGCGGTTCTGTTCGAGGCAATTAGCACAGCTATTTGGTCTGGTTTTCCTTTGATCCACTTTAACTTGACAATAATGGCAACATTCTGGGTTTTGAATCTGCTGGGGTCTTTGCAGTAGTTCAACTTTATTCATTAACTCCTCTACTTTCTCAGTTAACTGCGGGAGTACATCAGTCTTTTGACTGTTTGTCTGGAACATCTTTCTTTGTACTACTGCCTTGTACTGCTGCCGCTTCAAGCTCTGTGCTATTCACACTTATTTGTTCCTGCTTCACAACCGACCCCAAACGTCTCTGTCTCTCATTCTCAATGTTTGTTATCTTCATCATTTGCTTTAAGATCGTCTCGTCAGACACGCTGCTATCTGAGAGAAAGGGTTTCAGTTCTCGACGTATGTCGTTATGCTTATGGCTGAGACTCTGATACACGGCGTGAAGGAAAACGTCTTGAACTGTGTTTATACTTAAACTACGCATTATACTTCACTTCTGTGTCAGCGTATTTTGAAGCGAACAGGATCTTTTGTTTGAGGCCTATCACTCGATACAAGAATTGTTGTGGAGTCTCGCCGTCGTTTTGTTTTGTGCACATGAGCTCTTGGAAAAGTTCTGTGTTGCTTCGCCCACCTAAATGGGATTGCAGAAAGCCTTTCAGCTCGTCCATCATCAAATCGTCTTTGTGTATTAGCATGTCTTTAAAGTTTCCCGGTTTAATGGCTCTGAGAACGCCTATCAATATTTCAGTCTCGCTGAATCGCTCTTTAACACCCTCATCGATTTGTCTGCATATGCTATTGTAGCTTAAATCTGAGCCCTGGTCGCCGATCTGTCCACCTTGGATCTTGAACTCGCGACGAAGCAGTGAGAGGTCTCGAAGGGGAATTATTCGGTCGTGTCTTCCATGTGGCTGCTGTTCTGGTGTGGGAGTGTTGTCATATTGTTGAGTAGGTTGTAATGGCGGAGGTGTGGGCGTGAGTGAGGATGTGGGGCTGTTTATGTATTGCATGACTTTATTGCTAAGCTCAACGTAACTAAAAAGCACTCTCTGTAACTCTGTGTCAGTGTTCTGTGTGCTTTTGACTTCAGTAGGTGTGAGTGGGGGGTTGTCCACGCTAACTGCAGCTGTGTGAGTAATATTCAAACCACTGGCTGTCACATTAACGGTTGTCAAGATATCAGTATCTGTTGCTAGTTGACCTACTGTCCTGTTCTCACTCAGTACTGGAATTGACATTATCTCGTTCACATTCTCCCCAACACCTAATTTAGGTTGAGCATAACGAATCTGAATGACATTATTCACAGTATCATTAAGCTCTAACAGCACTGCCATACCTGAATCCTCAGATTCCACCAGCATGTCACTGTTCATAAAAGTTAGAATGTACTCAAAGCAACTCTCTTCTTCGCCAACCTGAAGTTTGGATGAGTCCTTCCCTGGCACCGGACCAACTCGCTGGGCTAGTTGGAAAAGTTCATCGGCCGTCAGCATGAGTAGACTTTTCTTGATGCTCCACACCAAGCCTTTTCTCTCACCATCCGCCATGACTGCTTTTCTCTCTTCCCCACCGTCGGTTGCTCGTCTTGGTCACGCTTTCACTCGCCTCTGCTGGTCTGGTTCCACGTGTGCAGAACAATCGTCACTTCACCGGTACTTGTTCTGGTGAAAGCAGGATCCATGCATCACCCAATCTTCCCCTCACTTCAAGCCTGAAGAGACGTCAGCTCCTGGAACATGTCAACTGCTGATTCTGGTCGTGCTTGTAGCCTGCGCATCTACTGTCATTCCCCGTACGGGCCACCAAAAATCTGTAACGGGTACCGTGGCGACGGCACCCGAAAGGGACAGATTATTCTCCTGTAACACACAGGAGAGAAACGAGGAGACAGTGTGTCATGTTCAAGCTCTCTGGAGTAATTTATTCACAATATCATTAAACAAATCTCTGTTTCTCAGAGTCACATTATGCTTCACATATCACATTTTCAATGTCTTCTTAACATTATAATGACTTTCAGTGTTCATGTCAATTCACAATCTGCAATAAAATAAACTTCTCAATTTCACATTCTTGTTCACTGACTCTGTATTTTTATATTTCACACTATTCATCAAAAAAGAAATACAAAAACCATAGTAATATACCTTAATTACTTCTCTTAAATGATTAAACATTTCTATTCACAATATTTTACCAGTATCACATTAATACGATGCTGCAAATCACTCTCAGAATTATTAATATACTTCAAATAAAACTTTAAACCTTATTTAACACATTAACCATTATCAATCGGCATTCAACACACATATATAGTACATTAAACAATACTTATTAACCTTTAAAGCTTATAGAATACCTTCATGTGCATTTGTATAAGGAAAAATGTATATTTTTAACTGACGCGCTCACAAACGTTACATGTGCGTTTTCAGTAGGCCGCTAATCAGTCAAGCTTTTCTCTCTCGCTTAAATCAAACTCAAAAACAACCTCTGACGAACATCACTTCTCTAAAACAATTCACTTATATTCTAAACACATTTCAGCATGGTTAAATTCAACTTTAAAGTGTTTTTATACATTTACCCACCTGTAACACACAGGAGAGAAACGAGGAGACAGTGTGTCATGTTCAAGCTCTCTGGGGTAATGAAAAACTCACGACTCGCACAGCTTAAAGGCCATGTTGCAGGTTAACCACCACTGTTGATCAATGGGTACATTAATCACTCAAGATATGTATACCATTTTTAAAATGTCTCAAAAATGGTCTTAAAGACCTTTTTTTTTACGTTTTTTGGTATGAACGTTTTTTTTTACGCAATTCGGTGATGACGTCACGTTGGGGAGAAGCGGAGGAAAGGTAGCCCTCAGCCAATACAGTTTGTATTAGAACTATGGCGACTGACTGGGAAAAATTAGTGAAAAATCAACGTTTTCTTTATATCTAGTGGCAGTGATCATGACATTAGTTCAGATAAGTACCGGTAAACTTTGTCTTCATCTAGAAATAGAAGGCATCATGCTAGCTATGGGCTAATTTGCCAGTCACACCTATTATCCACCACCTCCAGATAATCCCTAATTAAGTCTTTCCCCCAACGTGGTAAACACATTAATGATTAGTTATCCCACGTTTTGATGGTAGCCTACTAGCTCCAGTAACAGCATCATTGCCAAGTGTTTCTAAGCGTTTACCTCTTCCTTCGGTGAAAATGTTGCAAACGCAGCCGCCGCATATCTGTCGCTGTTTGGCAGGTGCTTGTGTGGACGCCGGCGGTGCCGTCCCATGGAAACTGCGTTGGAAAGCTTGTGCTGTAAGTGAGTGCGTTTTGGTCGCTGGTCGAGGAGCTCACCCTGTGACCAGATGTGACGTGCCTCACTCAGCATCCAGGATTTGCATGCTGCCTGAATCCGTTTGTGCTGAAGATAGCATAAACCCATTTCACGCAGGATCATGGTCCCCTTCAAGCCGGCACGCACGAGTATGTTAATTGTTTGTTTACTTTACCATTTTTTTTTACACGAAGTCTTATGAACCAGCTTAAACAGTTATAGGTGACTAGAGATGTGTTGTATAATCTGCGCTATCTGAATACTCTTGTCTACTACTCGTCTCTCTAGTCACTCTCAACGCTCTCAAGGCGGGCTTTGGAATATTCTCTCCCCAACGTGACGTAATGGAATGCATTGTGGCGGAAAGGAGAATCGTTGCAAACCGCTGTAAGATAGCCTACTTTTTCGTATTATATTGCGTTTTGTGATACCCAACAACATAAAATACAATGGATAACAGTTTAAATGTTTATTACCAACAAGTAAACTGCACAAATTCGATGAAAAAAAAACCCCTGCAACATGGCCTTTAACACCCATCGCTCGACTCTGCCCCTAACGGTCAGGAGTAGCATTGCACACTTCTCTTTTTTTTTTTTTTTACAAGGAATCACATTAAAATAAAACCCTGCCGAATGTTTCTTTTTCCAAAATAACACAATAACATATTCAAAATGAAACCAATAATTTTGGATATACCTAAAGTACAATTACAATACTTGTGTGATCGTCACATTAGCACCGGAACGTGAAGATTATAACGGCCTGAGAGCACATGAAAGACAAATAACTAACAAGGAACTAAAGTAATTTGTTAGATAAACAATATTTTTTTTACCCAATCCTACCATTTATGCAAACCAGTATGATGGATCTACCAACAGAGATTGCAACATCACCAGTGTCACAGGAGCATATATTTTGTTGAAAGGCTGTTGGCAGCAAACAATCTGCAAGAGCAAAGGACAATCAGGATGACATTAAAGAATGTTTGGATTGTTAGCAAGTACTTGGAAAATATAATGAATAATTTAATAATGTTGTGTGTTGATGAAAAAATGCAAATCAACTGAAAAAGAGACACCAACCTTGTTCACAGATGATGTACTTATCATCATGGAGTTTCACAAACTCTGTTGGGGGAATGTATTTATAAAAGTCATACATGGTGGTCTGCCTACTGTGCAGAGTGTGGCGTTTATGTACCAATTGATCACAGTCTGCACAAAACCACTCTGAGGGCAAACCTTCCCTGCAACGGATGATGGCTTCTGTCACGTGACAGTGGTTGCACTTCATCTGGACAATGTTCTCAGCTGACAACAAGTTGTGAATGTTTTGTGGCCTCGCCTGTTGCCAACATTGTTGGACCCCTTTCTGTCTTTGACACCAACTGGACAAAGATGGCTGCTGAGCAAAATCTTGCCCATCAATGCTCTCTGAATCCCGTAGAACAGTGATTCCCAACCCCCGGTCCGTGGACCCGTTAGTACCGGGCCTTGAAATATTCCCAGAATAATGTTTCTTTTTTTCTTTTTTTATAATAATAATAATTTTCTTTTTTTATATGTTTTTTTAAGTGCTATGACGTCATGTTATTTAATCCAAAACCTAAACAATAAATAGATTAAAATGTGTTTCTTTGAGCGCCTTGCGATTGCTTAGCAACGCGTCATATCTGAACGGACTGCAAAAAAGCGCGCTGCACCTGAAGTGACAGGGAAGTGGAGAGATGAGCGGGCCGCGATATTTTTTTCAATGGCTAATTTCATTGCGGACAGTTCTGGTAAAAGGAAAGGCGATGACCAACTCGAAAATAGCGAGAGAGAAAGTCAAGCTTCATAAATACGATACCTCATACATTAGGTATGGATTTATGACAACAGGCGATTCCGTGGCGCCAAATCCGTTGTGTATTATTTGTGGTGAAAAACTGTAAGCTGGTTTTCGTTCATATTTGTAAAGCAGACCTTTTTAAATTTCGTTTTATTGTATCCTGGAATTTGTGTGCATTGTTTTGGATGCATATGTTTTTTATGGATGCTCAGGAAGAACAGCTTGTCTTGTGCACAGCTACAAATATAGTAATATCAATAAGCAGTTCATGCTCACATTAAAATAGTTTTGTTCTCATTGGTCTGATTTGGTATTTTTTGTTAAAGGAAAAAGTTTATTCTCTAATTTTATACTTTTAAAAATGATTGGCTGAAATCACTAAGTTATGTGTTTGCTATTGTATTCTGAAACTGTCTGATTGTTGAAACTGGCACTTATTTTCATACAATTAGCCTTTGTTGTCACCTGTTGGTGTGTGAAAACACTAAGTTGCTGTTGAAGTGATTGTCTTTAGTGGTTCTGGAGAGATTTGTCAGGTGAAATGGACTGGTATTTTCATACAATTTGCCATTACTGCCACCTGCTAGTGAGTGAGTGCTGTGTGAGTTGCTTTTGAAGTAGACCTAATTGTATGGCAGTAAAGGGAAATATTTTGTGAACCGGTCTGAAAGTTTAAAAAGATTGGTATATTCATACAAGTAGCCTTTGTTGCCATCTAGTTCATTATGCAAATAAATGATAGGCTGTTACTGTTTTACACAGTGATATGTTCCAAACGATGCATCTTAAAATTGACAACTGCTTCCTGGAATTTTTTTTATGAATATGCTGGTCCCTGGCACAAAAAAGGTTGGGAACCCCTGCCGTAGAAGGTCCTCCAGTGATAGCAGAGAAGGCAGAGGGTGAAAGGATAGTTGGAAATGGGCAATCAAATCCATGACCCTTAAGATTCTGTATAGGTGCTGGCTGTCAGTAGTGTTGCCCACTTGATTGTGAAACTAAACAACAACCATGTGATTTTGCTGAGAAACAGTGATGAAACAGTGCGCACGGTTCCACTAACAACCAATTTTAACGCATTACGCTGCCATTTTGACACATGGCCCCATGTAACAGAAACACTGAAATAATTAAAATAATACAGTTAACACCGTGATCTCATTACAAATAAAAAGATTGCTGCCCTTTGTTACGGCCCTTGGCCCTTTTCTGGTCGTTCTCCTGCCCCTCCTCTCTTTCAGGTCTAATTGCGGTCACCTGCGAAGTAGGTGTTTAAATGGGAGCTTCTCTGCTGCATTGATCTCTCTCTTCCTGCTCGGGTCTGGTGTTTAAAGGCTCGAACGCTGCTCGTCCGTGTTCACGCCTCGCTCGGGACGCCAGGACTTTACACAGATGCACATTTAAGTTTATTCAAGTTTGTCTTTTATTTTAACACTCAACACTTGCACTCGCACAAAACAATACATCCATGCACCTTCCTTGCACTACTGATACTGACGTTTTGCACCGCTTGTTTGTGGCATGGTCTCCTATCTGTTGTTATGGCCTTGAGTCAGTCATAACAAAGTGGGGGCTCGTCCATTGGTTTTGCGCGTTTTGTTGCTAGTAATTTGATTTTCTTTAGTGCGCGTTGTGTTTTGATCTAGTAATTTGTTTAGGAGCGCACATGAGAGCGAGTGAAGCTCATAGTAGCTTCGTCTTTGAATTGTGGTTTTCTGTGCGTCTTGATTGGCGGTTGGGGGGATATCCCGTGACGTCATTGTCCTTATATGGTTAGTAGTTGCGCTCTTGGAGACATGCCTGAGTTTGATTAGTTTTGATTAGTTGTAATTTGTTTGCTGGCGTTCTCGAGCGGGAGTGTTTTGGCAGTAGTTACTGTTTTTTGGAGACGTGTGAAGGTAAGTGACAGTTTGCTAATGTGCACTTCTAAAGTTTTGGGCTCGCGTTTTTCCTTGTAGGCGTAGCAGCGTTTCCCAATAGGGGTTTCGCTGCACTATTGTTTTAGTGTGGAGGTACGGCGGGTAGAGCTTCCCATTTTCCTTTTCCCTACGTCGGCTCGGGAGCATTTCCGTGGTTTCAGGGGGGTTGCCAGCGTGCTGGTCGCCTTTACTGGGCCATCGGGTTGTAAATGCATAAAAACCCACCGCTACGCCTCACGAAGACTAGGGTTCAGTAAGTTAGCTTTTGGGCTAGGTAGTTAGCGGGGAAACGCTGTCCTTGGCCTGTGGTTGAAGGCCTGTGTGTATACTGATAAATTTCCCTTACGAAAATTAACCATGGTTTTACTATAGTAAAACTGTAGTTAACTACGACCGTAGTAGCCGTGGTATTTTGGCGGAAACCATGGTTTTTAAAAACCATGGTTTTGATACCATGGTTTTACTACAGTTATATTGTAGTAATACTATAGTAAAACGGTAGTTAACTTCAACCGTAGTAGCCGTGGTATTTTGGCGGAAACCATGGTTTTTAAAAACCATGGTTTTGATACCATGGTTTTACTACAGTTATATTGTAGTAATACTATAGTAAAACGGTAGATAACTACAACCGTAGTAACCGTGGTATTTTGGCGGAAACCATGGTTTTTTAAAAACCATGGTTTTGATACCATGGTTTTACTACAGTTATATTGCAGTAATGCTACAGTAAAACCATAGTAACCATGACTGTAGTTTTCTCCAAAAACCACGGTTACTACAGTCATGGTTATGGTTTTACTGTAGTATTACCACAGTGTAGCCATGGTTTTACAAAATTCTTGAATTACATTTAAGCCATTTACTTACAACAAACATCTACAAAATAACAACAGAAAGAAGTTACCATTCTATGATACAGACTTTATTACAGAAATTACATAATCTGAAAACATATAGACTTGCATTTGTTCTCACATGTGACATAAAACAATAAACTACAAAGTTATACAAAATTATTGGTGATAAATGCAATGGTTAAATTCAGTTGCTAATTTACAAATAAAAAATAGCAATTTGTTCCACTGTAATAATGATTTATATACAAATATAACACAAATAAACATGACTTAGAGCACCTTTAAATACACAGCATCTACCTCCTCTAAAAATGTCTATAACATGTAAACACGTGTTCAACACAAGCATGTTTGCAATTTATACCGTACATACATTAACAAGATGACAACAACATTACTTAATTACTTCATTACTTAAACATTACTAAAAGTTTAATGGAAAATTCTTACATATACTACTAAACAAATTCAGAAGAAATTAGCAGTTCTTTGAAGAATGTTTAAAATGATATCCACTCACAAGAGATGAAGACATGCAGTCTCCTCAAGGGGGATGAAAACTCTAGGTGAAGAAGTTTTTGTTCAATAACATGTGATGCAGCATCCATGCCAGTAGTTGTCAGTATGAAGTCTGTCATATAGGCCAGTAGGTTACAGTCCAGCTTTGGTTTGGTTCTGTCTTGACCTTCAGCCCAAATGGACACAGGAGCTAAAATGAGAAGAATACACACCACATTAACACACGGCTTGCCGGAATACTCAACTGTACTATTGAGTAGCCGAATAATAATGTCCAAGTGCAATAATGTCCATTCAGCCAGTGTTTTCATAAATAACCCATCAATTATTAGGGCTCCAAAAGCCAAGCAGAAAGAATGTGCATTATATGATCAGTTGAGTGTATTTTCTTTTACTTATACTCTTGAAAGGTTAAACAGAACAAAAAGTACAAGTCTCATATATACATCATTTCACGAAAGAGAAAATGAGATGGAGAAAGTACTGGTTTGAGTAGAGACATCTGTAACCAACAAAGGGATAGAGCTCTAGACACTCAATTCAATCGTAAATGCATGATAACAGATAATCAAGAAAGGTTTTCTCTCACCCAAAGCTATTGTATTGTTTCAACCTGGAAAACAGGTGTATTTTACAGTAGCATTGAAGAAAGTAATTAAATGAACAAATATGAAAATAAAACAAAACATAGACTTCACTGTATAAATTATACATTTATACTTATTAAACCTACTATTAAAAGTTATCAGTCAAGAGCAGTGAGTGATTTTCTCTTTGCATTTTGTTGTTTTATTAGTTTGCGTTCACTTTAGACATAACCGACTTTATGTAAACCTTGTGTGTATTTGACAGTATTAGCACAATAAGACTCGAAAGATAACTTAGTCCAGTATCCAGGCGCTGGTAGACAGGCTTTTAGTGCATGTGAGCTTCACGTGTAGGCGCTGAGAAACACACACGTTAGAACAGCGCATCAGCACGCGAATTAAATGTTTAACCGACAAGGCATTAAAGCACATGCAAATTATGAACTTTTGTGAACTGCAGTGTGCCGTTCCGCTGCGTTAACATTTTATGTGAATATACGTCACGTTGTTCAGTATGTTGGGACAGAGGCGCCAGAACATCGTCATATCGCACACCCCTACTTCCAAAGTTCATGTTTTGTGTTCCACAGAGTCATAAAGGTCTGAAAAAACGTGAGAGTAGATGACGACAGATATAGAATATTTTTTGGTAAGTTACTTATCCCTTTAATGTTTATCATATTTTGTTATACTGACATTTGTTAGACAACAATTAATTGGTTTGTAAATGTACTTACCACTAATACACTTGAATTGCCAATAGAACTCGCTTTCTTCCAGTCCAAGAATTCTTTTCCTCATGTTGGTATAGATTGGACAGGTTTTTTTGGCAAACTGGGGACAAAAAAAAAAAAAAAAATTAAAAGACAAAAAATTGAGATATACAGTACATACCATATTATCATTATATGTTTATTAATGGTATTCACTATGACTTCACTATTTACCTGGCAAACAGCTGATGGTTTCACACTCTCTCGTCTGTATTAAAGATGATGATAAATAGAAATTACATTTTTGACAGTCACAAATTGTCCAATGTCATTAAATGTAACGCTTAAGACCTGTGCATGGATAGACAATTCTGTGTGGATGTCAAAATATATTAACAATACGGAACAAGATTTTATATTCAAATTCAATTTGAATTGGTTATAGATCTGCCAGGTTCTCACAGCAGCCAATCACAGCGCACTCCCTCTCCCACTTCGGTTCAGCTTCGTTCATCTTAGGAACACAAATGAAGATATTTTTAATGAAATTCTGCATTGGGAGCAATGCAACTAACACATTCAAGGCCCAGACCGATAGGAAAGACATCATTGAAGTAATCCATGTGACTCCAGTGGTTTAACCGATTTTATGAAGCGATGCCGGTGCTTTGCTTGTTTTTGCAAAAAAAATAAAAATACTGACCTGCAATCCAGTAGGAGGAGCACTGCGACATATGCGAATTGTGTTGACTCAAGACCGGAAGGTGTTCCGTGAATGTGCTTTAGATAATATTATTTTGTAAATATAGAGGTAAATTATGCTGGGGGTTTTTTGCACAAAACAAAGCACCGGCATCGCTTCATTAAATTGAGGTTAAACCACTGGAGTCACATGGATTACCTCAATGGTGTCTTTACTACCTTTCTGGGGCTTGAATGTATTAGTTGCGTAGGCTACCAATGGAGGAACAGAAAGCTCTTGGAGTTCATTAAAAATATCTTCATTTGTGTTCCGAAGATAAACGAAGGTCTTACGGGTTTGGAACGACATGAGGGTGAGTAATTGATGACAGAATTTTTTTTTACAATTTTTAGCTGAACTATACCTTTAAGGAATCCTGGAAACACCTTAATTCAACCACAGCATGCACTCGGCCCATTTTCTGGAATGACTGAAATGCAGATAAGAAAACAACAGTTTCACAAAAAAGCACAGCAGTTTTAAAAAGCTTCATATAAAGTACCCAGAAAAGTTAAATGTTAGCTGCAGCCCTATTTTACAGCGCAAATCTTCTCCATACTGTGCACTTTTATGATAGAAGCTTGTTCCCACATTTGAGAAACTGTTTACACAAAAATACTGCTTTAACTTTAATTTGTCATGCACTCTTGAATGTGCAAAGTAGAGCTAGGGCTACTGTATGATGAAAGGCAAGATGTTCACTAAAAATAAGATGAAGAAGTCACATGGACAATATTTTTGATACTTTCAGAATTTAAATTAAGTAAATAAAGTGATAGTTCACCTCCAAATGGAAATTCTGTCATTAATTACTCACCCTCATGTAGTTCCAAACCTGTAAGACTTTCGTTCATCTTAGGAACACAAATGAAGATCTTAATAATAAAATCTGAGAGCTTTCTGACCCCCCATAGACAGCTAAGCAACTACCTCTTTAACGCTTTAAAAAGTTAAAGTGATTGTAAAACTAATCCATATAAATTGAATGGTTTAGTCTAAATTTTGTGAAGACATGATCGCTTCCTTTATGATGAACAGGTTGACACTGTCACCATTCATGTTAAATACCCTTAAACGTTAAAAGGATGACAAGACAAATATTTCGCTTTCCTTGGACACGGCAACCTTTTCACGAATATATATATATATGACTTGACCTCAAAAACAGACGCAGGTCATCGCACGCACTCAGTCGATCACTCTCATTCACTGTCTGTTTAGGCTTAAGTGCAAATCAGCGAAGCCTCTATACAAACCACCATGATAAAAACAGTCTTGTTATCATTATTAACTTATTTTACATTCAATACACATGCACGAAGTTCAAAACTAGAAGGGTATAGCCTTATGAAAAAAGAAAACACGCGAATATCACGGTTGCTGCGGTTACTTACATTCCTCTGCGGTTGGCTTGTCAGTAGCGCGATATTGCGGTTATCGCCACAACAGATTTAATTTAGTCTTTTCTTCACACTTAAACAATGATTGGCGAACATAAACAGAAGCTCAACCGAACATGCTTGACACGTGAGAGCAAACCTCTCTCAAACGTGCTGCGCAACACACGAGAATGAACCTCGTTTGTTCTTGCATGTCAAGCAAACATGCTTGAGCTTCTGTTTATCGTAACTGATGTGTGAATTTATGAATGTTTATATGTGAATAAAAGCCTAAATTCAACCTGTTCATCATAAAGGAAGCGATCATGTCATCATATGGATTAGTTTTACAATCACTTTAACTTTTTAAAGCGTTAAAGTGGTAGTTGCTTAGCTGTCTATGGGGGGTCAGAAAGCTCTCAGATTTCATTATTTAGATCTTCATTTGTGTTCCTAAGATGAACAAAAGTCTTACAAGTTTGGAACGACATGAGGGTGAATAATTAATGGCAGAATTTTCATTTTTGGGTGAATTAACCCTTTAACATGTTCAAGTTAAAATTGTAGCAAAATGATCATTTAAATGCTATTTTTTCTTAATAGCATTTACACTCACAGTTAAGACACTTACGATTGCATTTTTATAAATACCCACAATGAACGTAGCAAAATTCAATGTGGATTTAAAAAAAGGATTCCGGCAAAATTCAATGTGGATTTAAAAAAAGGATTCCGAGCCAATCACATTCCCGCACCGCCCTGTCAATCACTGCATCAAGTGCCTTAACTTTGAGTGTAAATGCTAGGAAACATAACTTAAATTATCATTTTGTTACAATATTTACTTGAACATGTTAAACATCTAATTTCTGTAATAAATTTTAATTTTAATTTTAAAAACATATAAACGTTCAAATGTATGTTCAAATTATATGTTAAAGCTAGTGTAGTAATCCCAGCAGGCACTTTATCAAGATTGACATCACTCTGTCATTATGGCAAACAAACTCTTAGGACTAAAAATTCAACCTCACCAGAAAAAAAGAATATCATAAGATTAAAGGGATACTCCACTTTTTTTTGGAAATAGGCTAATTTTACAACTCCCCCAGAGTTACACAGTTCAGTTTTCGAATCCATTCAGCCGATCTCCGGGTCTGGCAGTACCACTTTTAGCATAGCTTAGCATAGATCATTGAATCGGACAAGACCATTAGCATCTCTCTTAAAAAAATGAACAAATAATATTTGTAATATTTCCAAAAAAAGTGGAGTATCCCTTTAAGAAACTCAAATAACTCATTGTACTGATACTTGCCTCACAGCTGAGGATGCAGGAAGACTTCCAGATGTGTGATGATCAGTGAGACCAGCACTGGTAGTTTACCCCATCATCTTCATGATCTAAAAATCAAAAACACATTTGCTGAGTTTCAACAAAGTTCTCTGTTAAAATGAATGACCTGTATATGACTTAGGGCAGAATCAGGTAAGTTAATCGCAATCATTTAAACACAGAGAACGAGTGATCAACTATTTTATCTGTGCACTGTTCAGTCACGTTCAACTGCATACAGTATTGTGGACTAATGTAAAGTACACCAGCATGGAACCTCTGGTTAAGTATTCATTTACAATAATTACATATTAAATGTGTACTCACGACACAGAAACTCAATTGCTTTAAAAAATATTTGCAGACGGTTAATATCACCGACTCGATTCGTACCTAGCTGCTACACAATTTACACTCGTTATTGTCATGTTAAGTTGTAACGCTTTATACATTTGTTATTTGGTTAAACATAAACATAAAACCCACCTTTGAATTTCCTCTTCTCTTATAATTCGGGTCCGGCCTCTGTGAAGTGAAGCCATATGGTTGTTGTGGTGCTCGTGCTCCGAAGTTCCCGCTCTCCATCTATTTGAAAATGCAGTAACGGCTGCAGCGACCTTGGGCAATCAGATTTGCGTTGCCTAATAGCAAAGTTAACATTTAACAGTTATAGTGGATAATGGAGAACAAACGCCATATTATGTGTACACGCAATGACTTAATACTAGTCAAAGATTAAAAAGTGTAACATAACTTACAAGTCTTGTTTGACTTAAACATGGCTAAAAAGCATTCGGTGCAAAGCTAGTTTAACTCGCTAAATTAACGTCAAGTGGCTATAACATTAATATTTTCGACTTGTGAACTACATATAAACGTAAATTATCAGAACTCACCTTTAAATTTCGTCTTCTTCAAGTTAAATATTTCAAATAAACCAACAAACTCGACCGCGCTGCTGTCGTGTAACGATAACCTGCTTCCAGCTGTCAGTTCGGAAAATTCCTTGGCTGAAGCGATTTTGACCAACCAGCGTCTTGTTGCTATGCCACATACTCAATCCATCAACCAATCATGAATGAAACAGTAATTTGACCTATCACTGCACCCTTGACGTGAGAACAATTAAAAAAAATTCCAATTGCTAACACACAATTTTGCAAACTATTTTTTTCCTGGTTTTATTAAAATACATAACACAATTTACAAAACCACACATCCAAACTGCAAAATACCGAATATATCATGCAAAATGAAGCACTGCAACCAAAACTACATATAGTAGTGGTTGCACACTTCATCACAAAATGGCACACATTCATTCATATCACCAGATTTTTGTCTAACCAACTACTGTTGGGCATAAAATCACTTTAGTACGCTTTGGCATAATACTAAAATAGTTCAAATTGTAGAAAATTCTTCAGATTGTTCACAAAAATATTTGCAGATACACGTATGCTGTTGAAACTTTTTTTTTTTTTTTTTTTTTACCAAACAAGTGAAAACATGCAACATATGCACAGCATATATATTTACATTGGACTGAACAAAAACATGCTCAAAAAAAACAAAAACAAAAAACCAGTAGCCTACACTGAAACCCATGGTTCATTTTGTAGTTACTATGGCTTTACTACAAAAACCATGGTTCATTTTATGGTTACTATGGTTTTACTATAAAAACCATGGCTCATTTTATGGTTACTATGGTTTTACTACAAAAACCATGGTTAAATCAAGGTTATTGTAGTAAAACCATGGTTCATTTGTAGTTACTATGGTTTGACTGAAAAAACCATAGTTAACTATGGTTCATTTTGTAGTTACTATGGTTTTACTACAAAAACCATAGTTAAACCATGGTAACTATAAAAAAAACATGGTTAAACCACGGTTATTGTCGTAAAACCATGGTTAATTTGCAGTTACTATGGTTTTACTGCAAAAACCATAGTTAAACTATGGTTCATTTTGTAGTTACTATGGTTTTACTGCAAAAACCATAGTTAAACCATGGTAACTACAAAAAAACCATAGTTACTACAAAAAAACCATGGTTAATTTTCGTAAGGGTTGTCACTTTACGTTAAGCTTCTCGTCTCTATTGGTTAATTTGTTAGCCATGGATGAAGTGGTGGAAGATTTTATTGAATCGCCACATGAATGTGGGTTAGACATTTGTACTAAGAAACAATTAATCAAGATTGCAGAGTATTATAAGGTCGATATAGGGGATGCCCGAAAGACAAAGGATTATGTTAAAGGTAATTTGAAAGTGAAATTGTTGGAAAATGGTGTTTTGATGCCGGGTAAAGTTGACACTTTGGTTGAGTCGTCTTTGTCGGGAATAGTAAGTTCAGTTGGTCTATCGTTTGAGCAGCAGAAAGAGTTGCTTTTGTTACGTGTCAAAGCTGAGCAGGAGAAAGAGCAGGCGATGGAATGAATGAGGCAGGATTTGGAGCGGGAGAAGTTAGATGTAGAGAGACAAAGACTGGCGCTGATCAGAGAAGGTAAACTGGAGGGTGAGGCACTCCGGGCTGATCGCCCCCTGGTGGCACAGGTAAGCATGAAACAGGATGATTTGAGTGATTTGAGGTTAGTTCCCAAGTTTAATGAGGAGGACCCAGAGAAATTGTTTTCCCTGTTTGAGCGTCTGGCAGAGGCTCGAGGTTGGTCTGACTCCACACGTATGTTAATGTTACAGTGTGTGTTAACAGGAAAAGCACAACAGACTTTTTCAGCTTTAAGCAGTGCTGATTGTGGTAAATACTCTGTGGTTAAAACTGTTGTTCTTAAAACTTATGAACTTGTGCCGGAGGCATATCGACTACGTTTTCGAGGTTGGAGACGTGGAGATGGGTCACATCTAGAGTTTATGCGTGATTTGGCTATGCATTTTGACAATTGGTGCTCGGCGGCCGGGGTTGATTCTTTTGAAAACCTCCGTGAGTTAGTCATTTTGGAGCAATTTAAAAACTCTGTCCCGGAGTGCATTGCCACCTATATTAGTGAGCGTGGAGTCAAGTCTGCTAGGGAAGCTGCTGCGCTGGCTGATGATTATTTCTTGATTCATACTTCAAGAGGTGGTGCTGGCCCTCATGAAACTAGGGCAAGTAGACCGTTTGAGGATAAAAGTGGTCGTGTTTCAGGGGACTTTGAAAAAATCTGTAATTACTGTCATAAGCGAGGACATTGGAAAAATGATTGTTATGCTCTTAAATCTCGTCCTAAGCAAACTTTTCCCAGGGCTAACCCTGTGATGTGTGCTGCGTCTGTCACTGACCAGGAGTTAGTTAGAAGCTCTGGAGAAGGCAATCTGGAGTTGAAATCGTACTTGCCTTTTATTACAGAAGGTTTTGTTTCATTAATGGGAAGCAAAGAGCAAGTGCGCATAAAATTTTTGCGTGACACTGGGGCGTTTGACTCGTTTATTGTAGCTGCAACTTTGCCATTTTCAAATGATACCTTGGTGGGTTCAAGCATTCCTGTAGTCGGAATGGGTTTAAATGTTTTGAATGTACCACAACACAAAATGATGCTGCACTGTGATCTCTTCCAGGGTGAGGTGTCTGTTGGCGTGCGCCCAGCGTTACCTGTGGATGGCGTTGCTATGATCCTGGGTAATGACATAGCCGGTGATAAAGTGTGGGCTGATGTTTCTCCACCTGCCAAGGTGACGGTGACTCCTCTGGTGTGCAGTAAGCCTGATGAGAGTGAGGTACACTTCCCTGATGTGTTTAGTGCCTGTGCAATAACTCGTTCAAAACGTTTGGACAGTGATCACTCTGAAAGTGTGGCCTCTAGTCCTCACTTAATGTTACCTGTTATCCCCTGGTCTGTTTCTCATGATGAGCTGATGCAGGAGCAGGAAACTGACAGCACTTTGAAGTCTTGTATGGATGTCATTTGTTCTCTTGCAGAGGTCAGAAATCGTTCTCATTGTTATTTTTTGCACAATAATGTCTTGATGAGAAAATGGACCCCTCAGTTTGAGGGTTTTGTTGGAGATCCGATTTATCAAGTGGTTGTTCCTTTAAAGTATCGGAATATTGTGTTGCAGATTTCTCATGACCAGTCTGGACATATGGGTGTCAGGAAGACGTATGACCGGGTTCTGCTGTATTTTTTCTGGCCTCGTTTAAAAAGGGATGTGTCTGCATACATTAAGTCGTGTCACACCTGTCAATTGACAAGTAAACCTAACCAGGTTTTGAAGCCCGTTCCACTTTGTCCAATACCAGCTATAAGTCAACCATTTGAACATCTTCTTATTGACTGTGTTGGTCCATTACCTCCATCAAAATCAGGTGCCAGATATTTGTTGACAGTAATGTGTCAAAGTACTAGGTATCCTGCAGCCTACCCATTGCGTAGTATAACGGCTAAGTCTGTGGTTCGTGCATTGTCCCAATTTATTTCAATTTTTTGGAGTTCCACGGGTCATTCAGTCAGATCAAGGCTCAAATTTTTGTTCAAAATTATTTGCTCAAGTGCTGAAACAGTTGAACATAGTTCATAATTTTTCATCTGCCTATCATGCTCAAAGCCAGGGTGTTTTGGAGCGGTTTCACCAAACACTTAAGTCCATGCTGCGCTCATTGTGTGTTCAGATGCAGGGTGATTGGGAAGAGGCTTTACCGTGGATGCTGCTGGCTGCTAGAGAGGTAATCCAAGAAAGTACAGGGTTTAGCCCTAATGATCTGATCTTTGGTCATAAAGTGCGGGGTCCTCTGGCTCTGTTGCAGGACAACTGGAAGGAAGCTCAGCCTCCAAGTAAACCTACTGGATTTTGTGAATGGGTTCAGGTATCGGCTCTATATGTCTCAGGAAGTGGCCAGGAAAAATTTAGACCGGGCACAAGCTAAGATGAAGAAACGTTATGATTGTCAGACTGAGCACAGAGAGTTTCTCCCAGGTGATCAGGTTTTAGCCCTTTTGCCTATAATTACTTCTCCGTGGCAAGCAAAATTTTCTGGACCATTTTCTGTATTAAAGAAGCTTTCTGATCAAAACTGCGATGCGAAGCCAATTAGGCAAAGATTCTATCGTGTTCACCCAGAGAAGCGTAAAAACCTGGAAGATGAGATTAAGTATATGGTTCATAATAAAATAGCAGTTCCCTCTGACTCTAGTTGGGCGTCACCCTGTCTCTTGGTCCCAAAGTCAGATAATACACCTCGGTTTTGTACGGATTTTCGTAAAGTGAATGCAGTCACCGAGCCTGACTCCTTCCCTCTTCCTCGTATGGAGGATTGTGTTGATCAAGTGGGGGGGGCAAAGTTTGTGACTAAGCTGGATTTACTTAAAGGTTACTGGCAGGTACCACTGACAGACAGGGCAAGGGAGATTGCTGCTTTTATTACACCAGGTGGGCTATACTCCTACAATGTTATGCCTTTTGGTTTAAGAAATGCGCCGGCAACTTTCCAGCGCCTAATGAACTTGGTGGTGCGTGACCTGGAAGGATGCGCAGTGTATTTGGATGACGTGGTGGTGTATGCTGACAACTGGGAACAGCATTTGGAGCGTGTTAAAGCTTTGTTTGTGCGTCTAGCTCATGCTAGTTTAACAGTGAATTTGGCAAAGTGTGAATTTGCTAAGGCCACGGTGGTCTATTTGGGTCGTGTTGTTGGCCAGGGTTCGGTGAGACCAGTGCGTGCTAAAGTGTGTGCAATTGATGATTTTCCATCACCAATGACAAAGAAGGAACTCATGAGATTTCTCGGTATGGTGGGCTACTATAGGTGTTTTTGTAGGAATTTCTCTACAGTGGTCGCACCTTTAACTGATCTTCTGAAAGGGAAGGCAAAGTATGTATGGTCTCAGGTATGCCAGCAGTCCTTTGAGAGGGTTAAAGCTCTAATCTCAAATGCTCCGGTTCTGGTTGCTCCTCGGTGGGATCGTGAGTTTCATCTGGAGGTGGATGCCAGCATGGTTGGGGCTGGGGCAGTGTTGCTGCAGAAAGATGATGGGGGGGTTAACAAGCCTGTGTGTTTCTTTTCTAAGAAATTGAATCTCCATCAGCTAAACTACTCAGTCATAGAAAAAGAAACGCTTGCTCTTATTTGGGCGTTACAGCATTTTAGTGTGTATCTGGGCTCTGGTCCGGTGGTAGTCTTCTCAGACCATAATCCTCTGACTTTCCTTAGCACTTTACAGACTCCTAACCAACGGTTGATGCGCTGGGCTCTCCACCTCCAGTCCTACACTTTGGACATTCGGCATATCAAGGGGCGGGACAATGTGGTGGCAGACGCGTTGTCCCGATCTCCAATATGTTAGGTAAGATATGCCTAAAAATTTGATAAACTTAGTATCATGGGATTTTTGTAGCTTAGGGGTACCCTTAGGGTCCCTGTTTTGTTAGGGGGGGGGGGGGGGGTGTTACGGCCCTTGGCCCTTTTCTGGTCGTTCTCCTGCCCCTCCTCTCTTTCAGGTCTAATTGCGGTCACCTGCGAAGTTGGTGTTTAAATGGGAGCTTATCTGCTGCATTGATCTCTCTCTTCCTGCTCGGGTCTGGTGTTTAAAGGCTCGAACGCTGCTCGTCCATGTTCACGCCTCGCTCGGGACGCCAGGACTTTACACAGATGCACATTTAAGTTTATTCTAGTTTGTCTTTTATTTTAACACTCAACACTTGCACTCGCACAAAACAATACATCCATGCACCTTCCTTGCACTACTGATACTGACGTTCACACTCCATATTTGGTTTTGTTGTTTAAATTTGTGTTTTATACACAATAAATTTATGTTTTGCACCGCTTGTTTGTGGCATGGTCTCCTATCTGTTGTTATGGCCTTGAGTCAGTCATAACACCCTTACTTACCTGTTTGAAGGTGTAACGGTACGCGCATCAGGTGCAGGTGAACTGGGCGAACTGAGCCCCGCTGGTGACGGCATTGCCGTTGAAGGTGATGCGTGGTATTTAGACGCATCTGCTCTCCACCGAAGTTAATGGGAAGGATTGGCGTATCATATGCACGCAAAATTGGACTTTGGCGTATGCATTACACGCAATTTGAAAGTGTAAAGTCGTGTTATTTATACGCAGATTGATGAGAACGGGTTTAAAATAAGTGCTTTTGAAGAAAGGGATTTAATATTCAGCAACCCAAGCTTTGTCATTTGTTTATCTGAATTATATATGGGTTTTATTTGTTGAACATCAATTACATTTTACATTTTACTAATTTACTTTTTGGTCAACACTTGACACAATTCTGCAAAGATAACAAGGTTATTTTGTCCACTAAGGAATTACTGCCAGCTGATAGCTATACACATGTGAGTGAAGCTTGGCATACTACATCCTGGTTGGACCATTGTATATATACAGCTGATGCACATGATTGTATAAAGGAGGCTGAGATATGGTTTGGCCACAGCAGACCATATTCCTGTCTCTATGTTCATAAATATTAAGGGTTTACCTGAGCTTGTCTGTAGGGACAGCCATAAACCAGGTGAGCTACTGGACTGGACAAGGCTCACAGAAGATGACCTGCAATATTACAAGTTACTGACTGATGTGCACTTGAGAAATATTGAGTTACCTGTTGACGCAATTATGTGTGTGGATAGCAGCTGTAAGAATGTAAGTCATAATAATGACCTATGTGCAATGTATGATAGAATTGTGAACTGTTTAGTTGATGGAAGTGAAGCACTAAGAAGTAAAGTGGTGAAACAATATATTGTAAGACCAGGGTGGAATGACTATGTCCATGATGTTCATATGGAGGCAAGAGATGCATTTAGAAGATGGGTCTTAGCAGGCAAACCTAGGCATGGCCCAGTCTGTGAGCACAAGGTACGGTCTAATGCTAGGTTCAAATATGCTGTGCGTTTTATAAAAAGAAATGAGCAGACTATGAGGGCGAACTCTATGGCGAGAAAGTTTCAAACTAATAATGTTTATGAGTTCTGGAAGGAGGTGAAAGTGGTTGACAACAGCAAAATGCCACTGAGATACCTCACAGTGATGGTGTAGTCATCAGGCCGGAGGAAGTATGTTATGCTATTGACAAACTTGAACAAAGCCTGTGGGCGGGATAGAATAACAGCAGAACATCTGAAATACGCTAGTCAAAGTATTTCAGTTTTACTTGCTCTATGCTTTTCTGGGTTAATGAAGCATGGCATACTTCCTGGATCCATGTTATCTGTCTTGCTAGTACCTGTAGTTAACCCCCTGAGGTCGGCGGTCTCGCCGGCGATACCAGCTCGCTTTTTTTTTATCAGTGTAAAAGAAACTCATAAATACTCTGTTGACTTTGATTTTCCATAGGAGTTTCATACATCAATCGATTCTGTTAAATGTGTATTATTTTTGTGTATACTCACAATAAAAGCAAAGTGTTGTGCTTTTCGCCAAATTAAGAAAAATAAACACGGAGCGCGATCTGCCTTCTCTCTGTCCGTGTAGTCCATTCTGAAACGCGTCCGAAAATGAATCATAACTCAGCGAATACTTCTCACACAGACACGTGGTATGTCTTTATGAAGCTTGAAATCTCTTCTTTTAAATGAAGTAATTAATATAAAAAACAAATGTTTTCAACTCATGTAATCCGTTTGAAAGCAAGGAGAGGTACCGTTTTTTCCTTCTGCCTCATTATCTCTATAATGAACCGAGGCCGCCCCGCCCCCGGCGCCATTCACATGGTAAATAGTTTAGGTAATCTATGCTTCGCACCCGCCCCCCGATCAATGCCTTGAAAACACGAAGTTTCATCAGATCAGATTCACTGATAGTTCATCGCGTTTAGAGAGGATGGCTCGTTTCTCCGGTAAAGACGCTCTTCAGATGATTCTGGACAGCGAGGAATAACTCACCTTGGCTTTTCCTCAGAGGAAGATTGTAGCTCAGACGACGAACGGCAGCATTTTCAAGAGCGAATTGATCACGCCGAGTAAACACCGAGTTTTCGCATGAGTAAATACGTGTACTCAAGTGGTCTAGTGGTAGAACTTTTGCCTAGCGTGTCAGAGGTTCTGAGTTCTGCACTCATATAGGTTTTTTTTTTTTTTTTTTTTTTTATCAAATCAGATTATGTTTATCAGTGGTTGTATATCAGGCAGAGACATGTTTGTGTGTATTTTGTTTTGTAATTTCACTGGAACGAAAAGAGAGTCTCCACGACGGATTGAAGCGCGCGTCCGAGTGAAGACTGCGCGAGCCTAAAACAAACACAGTATCCGCGTCTGACTCGCGGGAATCCACGGCGCAAACCTGTGAGGGGCTGTGTTTTCTCGAGCCCCATATCAGCTCGAGAAAACACAAGTTTATTCAGATCATTACTTGTTTACACCGTCTCGCAGCGCTGTGAGGAATAATAATAAGGGAAAATGTCCCTCAAAAGGTAGATGTAAACAAACTATTAAAAGGTAAATATAATTTTTTTCTTTAAATAATTTTTATTGTGTTTTATTAGTAACAAATTTGGGGAGAGGATAAATATTCCAAAACTGAAAATACAGTATGAGAATTAACTGCACAATTACTAGATATGTTTACCTTGGATATTATACAATTTGCAAGCACAATTTGTGAAAAAAAAAAATGTATATAAAAAATATAAATAAAATTAATTTTTGTGTATAAATATATACACATATATATGTGTGTGTGTATGCACATAGATATATATTTGTATAAGCAACGTATTAAACTGCAAATTAACATTTATATTCCTTATAATAAAAATGAAAGACCTATGTTACAGACATATGAAAGACAACATTTCGTTGATTAGTTTTGGATAGATACATTTTTACTGTAAAATATCTGCCACCTCAAATAAGCTTTTATTTGCCAATTTTTTGTCAAAAATAATCAAATAATCAATCAAATCCTTAACTTTGAAATATGTATGATAAAATGTATACTTTAGTTTTTACAAAGAAAGATTACACTTGAATTGTTGTTTATTTAAATATTTACAAGGTAGATGTAAACAAACTATTAAAAGGTAAATATAAGCCTTTTCTTTAAATAATTGTTATTGTGTTTTATTAGTGACAAATTTGGGGAGAGGATAAATATTCCAAAACTGAAAATACAGTATGAGAATTAACTGCACAATTACTAGACATGTTTTCCTTGGATATTATAGGCCAATTTGCAAGCACAATATGTGGAAAAATAAAAAAGAATTGAGATGCTTCCAACTGTTGCTCTTGCATTCTTGTGGCTCAGTGACTCACCTGAATGAATGGCTCATTAAGTATGCGGTCCTCAGGTGTGAACCACTACATATGCATGATCGTTGACGCCCACTCGAATATTGCCTTTCCAAACAGAAAGTGCTTTGCAAAATTCAAATCAATGTATTGTGTTATGTGAAGGATTAGGCAGGGTGATTTTCACATAATTTTGAAGAAAAAACACTAGGCAATGACATCTATTAGACAAAAGTCTTATTGGCACATATTTAGTGTATGTTTTGTGGTCTTATTTCAGAAACTTTAGTTTTTAGTTTTTTCAATAACCACGCATGAACATTATTCTCTCAAAAATGCAGACATGTACATTCTTGTTGCTCACATATTATGGTAGCCCTGTTTGTGCTAAATAGTGTGTAATTTTTTTTTGCCATTACTATGTTTATAAGCAACTGAAAAAAGCACAAATGTCAGGGCATGTCAGAACATCTCAAGGACCCCAAAAACACCTCAGACCCCAGAGGGTTAAAAATAAGACTGGTAAATTAACTAGTATAGATAACTATAGACCTATTGCACTTGCAAGTATACTATCCAAGGTACTAGAAGGGATCCTTATGGATAGGCTTGCAGAATACATAGCGTCAACAGATAATCAGTTTGGTTGTAAGAACAAGCATGGAACTGATCTGTGTATTTATGCACTTAAAGAAATTGTCCATAGGTACAGATCACGCAATAGCACAGTCTTCATGTGTTTCCTGGATGCGTCAAAGGCTTTTGATCGTATCAATCATGGGAAACTGTTTGGTAAACTACTGTACATGAGCGTGGTGTCCCCTCTTACCTAATCAGGATACTGCAGTTCTGGTACTCTCACCAAACTATGCAAGTCAGGTGGGGGATGAGTTTGTCAACAGCCTTCTATGTCTCCAGTGGAGTGCGGCAGGGCGGAATTCTGTCTCCGCTGCTATTCAATCTGTACATGGATCATTTATCTAGGGAGCTAAAGGGCTGTAGAACTGGCTGCTTGGTGGGGGATAGTCTCATTAATCATATGCTTTATGCTGATGATTTGGTGGTACTGTCTCCCTCCAGTTCTGGCCTGCAGCAACTTCTTACAATATGCTCTCAATATGGACTAATGTTTGATATAAAATTTAACTCAATGAAGAGTGTGGTACTGATCGCCAGAACCAAGGAGGATATGAAGTGTGTCCATCCTTCTTTCTCATTGGCAGGTGAACCACTTAAATATCTGGGACATGTGATAAGAGATGACCTCTGTGATGATGATGATGATGATGATGATGTGCAGCGTCAGTGTGGAAAACTGTATGGGCAGGCAAACATGCTGGCACGCAAATTCCACATGTGCACTCCTGATGTTAAAATCTCACTCTTCAAAACCTTTTGCACTCCACTGTATACTGCCCACCTGTGGTGTCATTTTAGTGAGTCGAAAATGAAAAAACTTCAAGTGGCTTATAATGATGCGCTGAGAATTGTCCTTAAAATTCCTAGGTGGAGTAGTGCCAGTGAAATGTTTGTCTAACAATGTGCCCACTTTTAACGCTGTTTTAAGAAATTGTATGTATAGATTCATGTGCAGACTGACAGGGTCTAAGAATATGATCATTGTGTCCATAGTTGATGTTTCTAAGAGTGACACAAGGTATACATCTTGCTTTTGGAAACATTGGACCCGAAGCCTGTATATGTTTTATAAATGATGCCTCATTTGCATCATTCTTAAATGTTTTTTGTATTGTTTTTCATATTTATATATATATCTGTACTGTGTTGTCTCTATGGACCTCTGTGTCTTGAATAAAGTTGATTGATTGATTGATTGATTGATTGATTGATTGATTGATTGATTGATTTTTACCCTTAAATGAATTCGGGAGCCACTTCTAGCATGTAGTTTTTGCCAAAATAACTTGATATTTTTATATTAATTTAAAAGCAAAGTTTTTAATTTTACTTGTCAATTAATAGGCTATAATAACTATATGAATATATTTCATGTATCAAAAGTAATTATAATTCATATAATATAAATATAATGAATAATTAGCAGCAAAAGATGGACAATTTGGTCTCTAAAGTTTGTTTCACACTATAAACTGCTTTGATTTGGAGTGAGAGATACAGGGGGAGTGGCTTTATTGTATCAGATACATGTCACTGCACTGATTGGTCCAGTTTTGGTCTGCGAACTCTAACCCAGAATAAAACCTGCTCCGGAGCAGCTTAGCCGTGTAGCGTAAGTTACCATGATGATGAACACAACTAAAGCCAATGCACTTTCCTGAGCCCTAAAAAGCCACTTTGCTCAAACTAATCTCGAACTTTACCTGTTAGCAAATGAAACCGGTTTTGTGCAACAGGCCACAGGACGTTTTTATTGCTTTACTAGAGACAAAGAACTGCCTTACACTGACAGCTAAATGACAAGTCAGAAAGGTACAACTCAAAAACAACTTCCACAAAACTAACGTCACAGAACTCAAGGTTTATTTCGTTTATACATTTGCTTTATCTGAATCTCACAGTTTATATTAATTATTGGATCTGTAGAAACCTTTTACTCACAAAATCACACATTGTCAGTCAAAACATTTGCTCGCTGTGAAACAGAACAATGCTTTCTAATATGCTTCACTAGATTATGTGATTGGGTGAAACTCTTCTCACACTGAGTACAGTAGTACGGCTTCTCTCCAGTATGAACTCGCTCTTGTGGCTCGCTCGTGTGGCTCCCTCGTGGGGGGGGGGGGGGGGGGGGGGGGGGGGGAGAGTGTTGTTTGGGGAGGTTTTGGGGTAGTCCTACTACAATTAGGGCCGGATTCGGGATTCGGGACAACGGCTTAGATTTCGGGACTGTCCCGAATTTTTCGGGACGTCTGGTCACCCTATGTAACCTGATCCCTGAATTCAATGCGTTCACAGTCTCTTTCACGGGCACCACTAAAAACACACACAAAAACTGATTGTGCGCGGGCATTTTGCACTAGTTATTATAATTATATTATTATTATAATCTCACACGGGTAGGCTACTGTATCCTTAGTCATTTCTGTCTCTCACTCACTCTCTCAATGTAAACAGAGAGAGCGCTCGCGCTCAGAGTGCGTGACAGAGGAGTTCACGCGCTCCTTAGAGAGCGCACTCCCGCACGTTCACCGTTCACGCAACCAAATATTAGAGTAAAATAATATTAATAATTGTAAACTTACTTTAAAAAAACTAACGTTAACTTTACCAACATGAATCTGAAACGAAATAGGTTTTCTCAATCCTAGCAAATCTGCTCCATATAGGCCTAGTGTGAATGACGTCAGACAGATATAACGGTATTAACGGTAGCGGCGCTGAAAGTGTACCATATGGGGGAAAAAAAGCCACAAAAGCCATTGTATGAGAACAGAAGATCTAGATGTGTACGTTTAACAGACAGGCCGGCCATTATATACTTATATATACAAAAAATACTTTACCTCACTAAAACTCTCAGTCCTGCGATGACCTCTCATCCAAAGGGGAGTCCGGCTGTGCGCGCAATGGGCGCGTGTCCCTTGCTTATATACCCTCGATCTGGTTCTTTCGCGTCTTTGCACTTGTTGTGAAATAGTAAGGTTTATATACATATGTTTTCTTTATTATTATTATTACTAATTATTACTAGTAATAATTATTATTAGTAGTAGTATGGTACTTTTTAATAATAAAAATATATATACTAAAAGTCAAATGTTTTGGTGTAACTTCAGTTCGTAGGTATACCCATCAGATTTATTTAACAAAAACATTTTGACAAAAATTTAACAAATACAAACAAAACAAAAAAATATATGTGATTCCAATTCTTTTATATACAGTATAAGCTATTTATTGTTGTTATCATTTTTTTTGCCATAATCCACCACTCTCTATTTTTCCTCACACTGAAAAATTACAGGAACTCAAATATGGTCCTTGTGGATTTTTTTATTTCAACATGGTGAAAATAATATAATAATTGTATTTGCCCTGGTCTCCCATTTGCTCTACCCCATTTAAGTTCATCATGCTAATCCTTGATATAATTAAATCATAAATAATATAGGCACATATTTTGTTACAGTACAACATTTTTAGTTTATAATTCATTTTTGTTACAGTTTTAATGGCAACAGGTAAACAAAAAAGATGACATAAAAATGTATATTAAATCATGAATTTAAAACTCCTTTTGAAGTTCTATGAATTGTGGCATTTTTATAATTTAATGTGCCTAATGTGCCATTTCTCAACCACAATCGGCCCAGCTACACACAGCCAAAACCTAGCCAGATCTGGCAACCATTACTGGGCCAGAGCTGGTCACTTCCGGTGAGCCGCTGCCAGTACACAGCCGAGTGAGCCGACACTCAGCCGCGATTGGCCCGATTCCGCTGGCTACCTGGGTAACGTATGGAAAATTGCCAATTTCATTGTGACCTATTTAGTATTTTCTGTATGAGAGCTGCTTTCTGTATTATTTAGTTTTCACATCAATGCTGTAAACCGATCTGTTATACGCACGTTACACGCAGATACCAGAGCCCGTCTACGGAGAGCCTGCCCACTCCCTATTAAGCTCTATTGTACCGAATTTTGGTTGTAGTACCACCAGAGTTCCACTGGGGGCGATCGCCCATGAGTGCAAAATGAATGGGAGTCAATGGGGCTAGACAGCTAAATTTGCCTCTTTCACCCGATTGCCGTTGAGAAATCTCAGATCTGATTGTAGATTTTGCAAGTTCAACATAGGTTTTAGGTCGAAAGTTGAATGAACGAGTACTTATGTCCTTTTGAGTTCTTACAGGTTGAGTTGTTGTTGCCCATAACACGCTAGCATTCTGCTAATGAACGCTGATTGGTCAGTGATGGACTGATTACGACCAGAGATACCGCTTGATGGCATCGTGGCATCCGCAGCGGGACCAGAAACAAACAAAACAAAAACTCTTCTAGCACGTGTGTTTACCTGTGTCAGCTGTGTTGTCGATGCCTCGAGTGAAAAGAAAGTGCAGAGCGCGAACGCACCAGAGTGAGTGAAGGATTGCCGTTAAGCAGTATCTCTGGTCGTACGTGTGTATGACGTCATTGACACTTTAAAATACTTTTTAAAGCAAATAAGTGACTCAAAAAAAATCTAACACCCAGCAATGTGTAATTTATTTGCATCTCCTTTCGAATACAACATTCAAATTACTAGACAAAAAATTATATCCTGAGAAAAGTGGATTTTTATTGGTATAGCGCCATAGACCTCCATTCATTCTGCACTCGTCCTGTGAGCGCCCTCATATGGAATCAGAGAGGAACTGCAACCAGTTCAAAAGCCGTAAGTTTACTGAGAGTGAAACTTCTCGCCATATTAGACATTCTCTGCAGATACTTACTCAAACATGTTCTGAGGGCAGAAAGGAAAATGATTGGTTTACAGCTTCAACCAATGAATCTGAAGCAAGGGCTGGGTTTAGACGTTTGAATTTGAGATGCGCTGCGCGGAGGGATTCTTGAGGAATAGTCGGAATAAAAGACAGATGTTCGTGGGAGAACGCATTTATTGCAAGGTAAGTGAATTTACAACTATATTTTGTTACAATTCAACATCCTCTAACGTTTACTAAGATAATAAGCGAACATTTAAAAAATGCACATAACTAATCATCGTCTAAATATCGTATGCATTTTGATTTGACTGTTTCATCAGTCGACCAAAACAAAGCTGCTTATGGGGAAACTGGTGTAAAACATGCTTTTCCAATGCTACCTCGCTGTCTGTTAAATTGATATGCGAGAACAGCACTCGTTCAAATTTTCTGCAATATTTTAACCTCGGTAAAGTTGGTTTCATATTCGCACATTCGAAGCTATGCTCTCAATAACTTCCTTACGGTGTGAGCAAAATATTTCATATGAGATTATTATTATTATTACCTCCATGTATAACTATCTTCTTCAACTCTGTTTTCTTTTAGTGTCGATGTCTTTCAAGTCCGGAAAAAAACATTGCTCTCTATGGGTGGCGGTGACGTCAGCGATCTCCAAGGGACAGTCTACAAATTACATTGTTTTATCAAATTCATGATATGTTTCAACATTCAAAATTGAATATCTGTATTACACACGGCACAGAAACATTACTAAAGATGTTGAGACAAAAAAAAACGCATAGGCTACATGTCCTTCATAGATGAGACGAGTAAAATAACTGAAAACTGAGTGTATTGAGTTGAGACAGATAGATAGAACCTTTTAAACTCTACTTGTGTGTGATATACATACATACATACAACATATCTTGCCGTTTTTGTTTGAACATACTGTTCCATAAGGCTTTCTAAAAATAAAGGAAAGAAAAAAACCTTACCTCAACCTGCTGCATCTGAACTACTCTACCACCCACTTCTGTCTCTTCTTTATCAATCTCTTCCCGACCTTCTTCTTCAGCAAGACTGAAGCTTTAAATTTGTCAAATCAAATTAACTGGAGAACTGCATGATCATAGGATGAGGGCCATGCATTTTGGGGGCAGGTGCTCAAGTGAAAAAATAAGCCCTCTCATAATTATTTCTCGAAAAATAAAATTACATAGGCCTAATATTAAACACATTTTACTAGGCTAATTAATTCAGTGTCGTCCAATCCATTTACATTAGAATTAAAATAGCTAAAACAGTGTTATATATTTTTTCAAAATATACCATTTTAAATAAAGAAACATTTTGGAGAATGAAATGATAAGATTATAGACGAGACTAAATACACCCGTATGGCGGCAAGTCTTAATAGGCTATATTAATGAATTAACTGATCGTTTTACTACACCGTCACTGTCCACATTGCTGAACATGCAAGGGTAGCTTATCACTGAGCACCAATCTATTAAAATAACTGTTAAAGTGGTTGGAATGATTTTTTTTAGAATCCATTTAGGGTTTAGGTTTTAAATAGATTACTCAAAAACTAATTAAAAATTTTTTATTGCTACATTTCTAAACGGGCCCAAAAATGACTATCATTAGGCTTATTAAACACAGTATATTATAAATTATATTATATTAATTATAAACACTGGTCTGCTTTATACGCCACTGTCGCTGTCCCGGTGCGTGGTGCTGAATACTCGAGGTCCCACTGGCCGCCAATATACATACTGCTGAACCATATAGCTCAACAGAATTAAATGTGAACCATCATACACTACAGCTTAAATATGTTTAAAAGATTTATATTACATGAGATAACACGGCGTTCAACGTAATCACTGCGGATCAGTGGTTAAAACTGTCGACTAACAACAAGAAGGACACCGGTTCGAGATCAGGCTTAGCTTAGACGTGCATCTTCATATGTTGAGATATATGCTTTCCTTCCTTGGCTTGCAAAAGACATGCAGTGATAAACTGCAGCAGCTCAACAAGCCTCGGAACATGTCTGAATACTGATGCATTCCTAATCTATATATATTCTCACGGTATGTTGTATATTTTCATATGTAATCGCAAAAAATGCAGTGTGCATTTTTGTTTGATTATTTAAAAATAATCGGTGAAATCATCAATATCTTAGAAGACGAGGAGTTTAATATAAGTGCCTAAAATACCAACAATTTGGTCCATTTTAAATAGATGTAAGAGTAATCTCCTAAACCATTTCTAAAATCTGCACATGGGAAGAAATCGTTTGACATTTTTGAAACATTAACTAATCTGGCACGACCTGTTCTTGATTATTTCCCCAATGTCCTTGTGAATTGTAAGACAGGTGTTTTAGTTTACAAACCTTATAAAAGAGTGTCCAGACAGAAGAAACATTCGCATGTCATCATGGGAAGATTTAAAAAAGGACACAGACAGAAAAGGAAAGATGTCTGGGCACAGGCAGGGGGAAAAGAACTTATTGTGCAAGAGCTACTAAAAGCTGAAATCCTAAAAAGTTCTCAAAAGTATGCATCACCAATTTGGTCGCAATTATGCATTGCTTTATTTGGAGAGGATACCCCCCAAAACCGTCACTGGCTATGGCTTATTTGGACATACAACAGAAAAGGTGTGAGGGACCAATTACATCAGGCCATGGCTTCCAGTACACTTTCAACCACATCTGAACCAAAGCTACTGGAGTTGGGTGATCAAATGGAAAATGAAGGTAGGCTAAGTTTTGTCCACACTATGATAATTTATTAAAATAACTAGGCTAAATAAACTTAAAACATGTCACTCATAGACGTCAGGGTTCATCAATGCAGCATTAACTGGGAATGAATCAAATCTAAACACATTAAAATTAAATAAAATCATTACAACCTAAAAAGTATAGCCTACCCTAATTAAATTTTTCAAAACACCGTCAAACGCATAGCCTAGGCCTAAGCCTTTGCGCGAACTTGAGTTTAACGTGAATTGTCTATAATTAATTTGTTAATGACACTGCAAATATATTGTATAAATATCGCAAACAAAGGCATATCTGAAAAGGGGAAGGGCTATACAAATAATGTGAGTTTACTTAAGGTATGGGTAAATTCAGGTTGCTGGGACACATATTTGCCATTGAGATGACTTGGGGAAAAAATATCACAATCAACCAACCTGAATTCACCGTATACCATACTTGTTAGTCAATTTTAGGTTCCCAGAACGTTCCCAGAACCTTCCTAGAGGTTCCCTTAAGGTTAGGGGAACGTTCCAGGAACGTTCTCTTTAAAATAACCTACAGGGAACGTTCCTAGAACGTTCTTGTTTGGTTCCCAAAAAAAATAACGTTCCCGGAACGTTCTGTGTTTGCTGGGCTAGCACGGTGTCGCAAAACGCAAGTCAGCTATCCAGCTAGCTAACTAACCCGTTTGTTCAGTGATACACAAATTACACACACACAATAGGCTACTGTGTTGTGTGTGTGACGTTTGTGTTGTGCACTAAATACCTCAAAGATAAATAGCCACAAAAACGCAAATCTTCAACAGCATGGCACAGCACCTCAAAAGGAGACATTGCTAGATGTGTGCGAATATCGACTCGTTTCACAGCAGCGTTTGTGTGCATTTACAAACCAGGATCTTACAGCAGGGGCGGTGCCAGATAATTTTTAAGCAGGTGCTGAGGGGATGCTATTGACAGGGCCCTGTGAGCTGCGCAATTTTGTGTTTGTGTAATATTTGATTAAAAATCAGTTAGGCTATTCTTATGAAATATTATTACAGTGTAAATCAGCTGTTTTCTACGTGAATATATATATATATATATATATTCACGTAGAAAACAGCTGATTTACACTGTAATAATTCTGTTTATTGTCTTCATTGTCACATGATCCTTCACAAATCAGTATTATATGAGGATTTGATGCTGAAGAAACATTTATGACTATTATCAATGTTGAAAACTGATTTAGGCCTACATTTATATTTCAGGATTCTTTGATGAAAAGAAAGTTCAAAAGAACAGCATCTGAAATGCAATCTTTTGTAACATTATAAATGTATTTGTGACTTGTGATAAATTGAATTCCCCCTTAACGAATCAATGTGTTGATTTATATCCCCCCCCCCCCCCCCCCCCCCCACCCCCCACCCACCCAAAAAAAAAAAATTACACACAAATTC
This sequence comes from Rutilus rutilus, assembly GCF_951802725.1. Taxonomy (NCBI): domain Eukaryota; kingdom Metazoa; phylum Chordata; class Actinopteri; order Cypriniformes; family Leuciscidae; genus Rutilus; species Rutilus rutilus. Next base: position 36,620,963 of record NC_140214.1, on the reverse strand, counting down.
ATACTGACCCCAAACTTTTGAGCGGGTTTAATGCAAAAGCTGTCCATTTCAGATAAATGGGCTTTCTTTTGAATCAAAGAATCCTGAAATAAATGTAAATAACAGTTTTCAACAATGATAATAATCATATATGTTTCTTGAGAATCAAATCCTCATATTAGCTGGTTTGTAAAGGATCATGTGACACTGAAATCTGGAGTATGCTGGAAAAATCAGCTTTGATCACAAGAATAAATTACACGTTACTATATATTCACATAGAACACAGCTGATTTACACTGGAATAACATTTAATACTATAACTGATTTTTGTTGTATTTTTTTAATCAAATAAGCACAGCCCCATATGGTAGAGTCTTCTTTTAAAAGCATTTAAAATCAACGACCAAATCGTACAAATTTGTACGAGTGGTTAAAAAGTGGCTAATTTGTACGAATTCCTACGACAACCATTACTCATACAAATTCGTACGATTTGTCTTAACCCACGTAATGGGTAGCCTAGGTTTAGGGGCGGGGTCAGGGGGTAGGTCATTTGAAAATATACGAATTTGGCAACTTGTAAAATATGTACGATTCAGCAAAAATGTTACAAATTTGTACGAGTGAGGTCGTGTGTGTATATATATATATATATATATATATATATATATATATATATATATATATATATATTTAAACATGTTATTGTGTGCATATCCCACCTTCTGGCAGGTGCTGGACCAAAAATAAAAAAATAAAAAATTGAAAAGATTGTAATGTCCGCAACAATGCTACTTTCGTTTCGACCCTACTGGGTGTTCAGGCAAAAAAAAAAAAAAAACTTATTGTGTACACGAAGAATACCCAGTAGGGTCGAAACGTTGCCTTTTTAATTAAAATATGGGAGTAAGTAGTGTTGCGGACATTACAATCTTTTCACTGTAGGGGCCTATATAATTCCAATAGAGACAGGCATATTTTCATTTTTAAAGGCCAGTTATTTCATGGATCCAGGAGAGTCTGCATCCTGATAAAGTTCCCTTGGCCTTTGGAATAAAATCGCCCCACATTATCACAAACCCTTACCTAGAGATGCACATGGTTTTATTTCAGTTAGCTTAGCTGGTTTGATTTGCATTGAGAGATGATCTTATGGAAAGTAGCCCATGCCAATCTCTAGGTATGGTGAAGGGTATGTGATAATGTGGGGTGATTTTAATTCCAAAGGCCAAGGGAACTTTATCAGGATGCAGACTATCCTGGATCCATGAAATAACTGGCCTTTAAAAATAAACATATGCCAGTGTCTATGGGAATTTAACATAGGTGTGTCTAAACTTATGCACCCTGTATTTTAAGGAATAATTTTTTCATTTTTATTCACAAAGAAAATGGGTGTCCTTTATAGGTTCGAATTTCTTTTTTTAAATTAAGGCATTAAGATCAATTTCCAAAATATTATTTTTAATTCCTCTTTTTAGTCAACTTTAGCAAGGGTGCCTAAACGTATGCATAGCACTGTATATACTGTTTTGAGTCGGTTTCAGCCAACGCAGACGGCGCCATGTTTACGGATTTTATTTTTAGAATAACAAAAACAAACATAGGACAGGGAAAGCTCTGGCTTTGTGTCGATGTGGCCTTAGTTTCATAAATTTTCATTTAGTTTAAATTATTTTTTATTTTTAATTTATGTTGATTATATTATGAAAAATGAAAAGCTTGAGTAAGATGCACAATTGGGAGACAAATGGAGTGGGCAGAGATGATTTTAACCATTTCATTTTTTTTTTTCTATTAAGCTTTTCTTTAAAGTGAATTTTGTTTTGTATTAATTTTATTCGTCGTTTCATCAACCAATTTCCTGGATTTATTACATAAGAAGTAAATAGCAGGCAATATCAGGACTTCAGGAGCTCCGTGTTGTGCGTGAACTGGAGCTCGCCTCATAAATGAACCCAAACTCATAAGCTTTGCCTCAAGTAATAGACAAATATACATTTTCATTTTCAATTGTTTTGTTTAAAGATATTTCAAGCTCTCTATAGATATTTTTCACATGTCTGTGAAGCATAAGCTGAGTTTCGGTTAATGATGAGATGGGCTCCATTCACCTGCAATGCAAGAGACCACGCCAGTGCCTCCATATCATGATAATATTGTCTGCTATATTTGTTAAATCCAGGTAATTGGTTAATGAAAAATGTATTAAAATTGATATACAATTTATACAAAACGAAATTCACTTTAAAGACTTTCTACAAAATAAAACTGAAGTGGTAAAAAATAAATCCCGTCTGACCCTTCGTCTCCTTGATTATATTGCTCATCTTACTCATGCTGTTGTTCACTTTCATAATCCACATAGATGGAAAAAAAATAACATTATAATATTTTAACAAATATGAAAATGTGTTTGTTTATGGCTACAACATCTATAGTAGCATAGTAGCATGCATACTCTCTATTTGTAAAAATTTTGTCATAAATTAAGCATGCCGTGATTATTGAAGTTGCTTTCCCACAGGTAATGCTCTGTGTGAGAAAGAGGACATGGAGGAAAGTGTGGACTTGGAAGAGAAAAGTGTGGACTTGGAAGACATGGAACCACTCAGTGCAGCAGACACTAAGGAACCTGGCCATGTCTCCCGGGAGACAGGAGTGTGGAGAAAAACATCCAATGCTTTTCGACAATTTTCAATCAATCTGGAAAGAATAGTATGGGACAAAATATGTCCATTGCACAACTCCACAAAGCTCAGAAAGCCATGGAGTCACTATCTATATGACCAATTCAAACAAAAAAATGCTTGCTGCACACTTTCGTTTAAGTATCAGCACATTAAACCTTTGCTGAGCAGAAAAAAATCAATCTCCATATTTGCACATTGTGGCTGTATGCACATTTAAATCATGCTCTGCCAAATATATTTTCCAAAGAAAAAATAAACCAGACAAATATTCTCAAGTGAAAATCTGGGTCACACAGAAAGGGAAAATCCATCATAAAATAGGTGAAAGAAGGTTTAGGCCAGCGACCTATACAAAACGAGGCAAAATTGCACGCTCAATGACCCATGGACCAAGTAATTTTTTTTACAGCAAGCTTGCATCAACACCCACAGAAGAGCTACTGGCTGGGAATATGAGCAGCTGCCTCAACAAAAATGTCCTTAACAAGGATTTTATTCAGGACTTTGCTGACTTTGTGGCTGGGATTGCATTAAAATATGATCGCTTTTAATCGTTGGCGATTTTAATATACATGTGTGCTGCGAATCCAGACCCATGACTCTTTTAATCTTATGCAGTCTGTCATTGGTTCGACACACGAAAAAGGACATACTTTGGACCTCGTACTGTCATATGGCTTAGATGTTGCCATTAGTGAAATATGTGACACTTGTATGTCGGATCATCTGCCCGTTGTATTTTCTATAGTTGTCCCCTGCTTGGACACTTCAACTGTTGCTCCCGCACGCAATTACTCACCAACCTCTTTGACTCTACTTGTACTGAGATACTCGACTCTGTTGCTCCACTGCGGGAGAAACGCACTAAAGCGCTAACACAACCTTGGCTAAATGACCACACTCGCTCTCTCAGACATGCCTGCAGAACAGCTGAGAGAAAGTGGAAAAAGGACAAACTTCAAGTGTCATTTCAAATTTTAAAGGACACATTACATAAATACCAGGGAGCAGTTAAATCTGCTAAAACTCATTTTTTTTATCTCACCTGGTTGCTAATAACACCCAGAGGCCTCAGGTTCTTTTTAAAGTGTTTAACTTTCTTGTTAACCCTTGTGAAACTAACTGTGCTGTGCCATCCACATTGTTGTGTGAAAACTTCCTGAAACACCAGATACAATTGCTGGCCTGAGCTTTTCATCCCCTGCTTTTACCAGTGACCCCTCTTTTCCTCCTTATGTCCAGCTGTCTTCCAGCAGTTTGAGCCAGTTACATTACATGTTCTCTCTGACGTAGTTAGGCAGCTTTGTCCTGCAAACTGCCTGCTGGACAGTATTACTCAAAGATGTCTTTAACACTGTTGGGTCCAGTATTTTATCCTTGGTTAACGCATCTCTTAGCTCAGGGTGTGTTCCAGCTGCTTTTAAACATGCTGTTGTGCAACCACTCTTAAAAAAGAAAAATCTGGATCCTTCAGTTTTGTCTAATTTTAGGCCTATTTCTAAACTTCCCTTTTTATCTAAAGTCTTGGAGAAGGTAGTTTTTAATCAACTTCAATAATTTTTAGATGATTTTAGTATTTATGAAAAGTTCCAATCTGGTTTTAAACCCCGCCACAGTACTGAAACTGCCCTTCTAAGAGTCTATAACGACCTTCTCTTAGCGGTTGACTCAGGAAAATCTGCTGTTTTAGTGCTTTTAGATTTGACTTCTGCCTTTAACACTGTCAACCACTCTATCCTCTTATCCCGACTCAAACAAAGTCAAGTCAAGTCAAGTTTATTTATATAGCGCTTTTCACAATACAGATTGTATCAAAGCAGCTTCACAGTATTGAATTAAAATAATACATCAATGTTTGTTTCTAGTGGAAAACGTCCACGTTTGGTAATGCTGATCAATAGTATTGTTGATTGATTAATTAAATTAAATATCCCCAACTGAGCAAGCCAAAGGCAACAGTGGCAAGGAACCGTGACCTAATGGAGAAAAAAAACCTTGGGAGAACCCAGGCTCAGTCGGTGGCCAGTTCTCCTCTGGCGTTTATGAACTAGAGGTCAGATTTAACTGTAAGATTAAAAGTATTATATGAATGCCTGGCTGAAGAGATGCGTCTTTAATCTAGTTTTAAACTGGGAGAGCGAGTCTGAGCAACGAACAGTATCAGGAAGACTATTCCAGAGTTTTGGAGCCAAATGTGAAAATGCTCTCCCTCCTTTGGTGGACCTAGAAATCCTAGGTATGACCAAAAGCCTTGAATTTATTGATCTTAAAGAGCGCGATGGATTATAGGGCGATAGAAGATCCGTTAAATAGACTGGAGCTAAGCCGTTTAGGGCTTTATAAGTCAGTAGCAATACCTTGTAATTAATACGGAACTTTATTGGTAACCAATATAGTGATGATAAAATTGGTGTTATATGATCATATTTTCTTGATCTAGTAAGAACTCTAGCGGCGGCATTTTGGACTAACTGTAGCTTGTTTATTGAGGATGCAGGACAACCGGCTAATAAAGCATTACAGTAATCTAGTCTCGAGGTCATGAATGCATGAACTAATTTTTCTGCATCAGAAACTGATAGCATGTTACGTAGCTTAGCTATGTTTCTTAGGTGGAAAAAGGCTGTTCTTGTAACATATGAAATATGATTTTCAAAAGACAGGTTGCAGTCTAGTATAACACACAGGTCTTTTAATGTAGAGGATAAAGTAACAGGACATCCTACTATGTTAAAGTTGTAGAGTGAGAGGTTTTGTGGGCGGTTTGTTGAACCGATGATTAGTACCTCTGTCTTGTCTGGATTTAATAAAAGAAAATTGCGCATCATCCAATCTTTTATATCTTTAACACACTCTGTCAATTTGGATAATTTAGCGTTTTCATCCGGCCGTGATGAAATATAGCTTTCAGTGTCATCAGCATAACAATGGAAACTAATTCCATGTTTCCTTATATTTCCAAGTGGCAGCATATATATTGAGAATAGCAGAGGGCCTAACACAGATCCCTGCGGCACTCTGGAGTTTACTGGAGTTATGATCGATTTTTCTTCATTTAAATAGACAAAATGGTAGCGGTCAGATAAGTATGATCTGAACCAGCTTAATGCTTGTCCTTGAACACCAGTATAATTTTGTAGTCGATCTAAGAGTATTGTGTGATCTATAGTATCGAACGCAGCACTAAGATCAAGTAAAACTAGTATTGAGATACAGTCTTGGTCAGAAGCTAAAAGTAAATCATTTGTGATTTTAACGAGCGCAGTTTCAGTGCTATGAGTGTTGGCATTAAGGGCATAGCCCTAAAATGGTTTGAATCTTACTTGGCAGATAGGAGTTTTGCTGTCCACCTTGGGAATTGCTCTTCATCTGCTGCCCCTCTTTCTTGTGGGGTCCCCCAAGGTTCCATTTTGGGACCTATGCTCATTTCTCTGTACATGCTGCCCTTAGGGTCCATTTTACAAAAACATAACATTTCTTTTCACTGTTTTGCAGACGATGTACAAATCTATTTGCCTGTAAAAAAACAATGAGAAGGACACTGTCCAGCCTTTGTTGAACTGCTTGAGTGATCTCAAAATTTGGTTGGATCAGAATTTTCTTTGTCTCAATGATAATAAGACAGAAATTGTTGTGTTTGGTCGTGCGGTACATTTCAGTGCCTGTGTAGTTGCTCTTGGTACTTTAGGTTCCCATATTTGACCTTTTACCAATAATCTGGGTGTGATTTTTGACAGTGCTTTTAATTTTGACAAACAGATTAGTTTGGTTGTTAAAACCAGTTTCTTCCAGCTGAGACTTTCTTTTTGGCTAAGCTCAAGCCCTACCTGCTACGCAAAGACTTTGAAAGAGTCATGCATGCATTTATTACGTCCCGTTTAGACTACTGTAACTCTTTGTATGTTGGATTGGATCAGTCATCCCTTCGTCGGTTACAGTTAGTCCAGAACGCAGCAGCTCGACTTTTAACCGGAACCAAAAAGCGCGACCACATTACACCAGTTTTGGCCACGCTTCACTGGCTTCCTGTTTGTTTTAGGATTGAATTTAAAATTGTATTATTTGTTTTCGAAATCTTAAATGGGTTGTCACTTATTATTTATCAGAGCATTTACATGTCCACACACCTGTCAAAGCACTGAGGTCTTCCAATCAGATGCTTCTCGATGTGCCCAGATCCAGGTTATAAAACAAAGGTGACAAGGCCTTTGCAGTGGCTGCTCCAAACCTCTGGAATAGTCTACCTATTCATGTAAGAAAAGCTCGGACCATTGAAACATTCAAGTCCTTGCTTAAGACCCATTACTATGCATTGGCTTTCAATTCAAGTTGAGCTTTGATATCTTGACCTTTTTCTACTGTTGATTATTTTGTATTGTATATTGTGTATTGTTTGTGTATATTATCTCTTTGATTTTGGATCTTGTTAAGCACTTTGGTCAATTATGGTTGTTTTTAAACGTGCTATATAAATAAAATTGAACTGAATGTAAATATTTTAAATTTGGCATGTTTAATGAACATGACATTGATTCAAATTATGAAAATGTTTTGGTCACAGAGAAAACATCCATCAAAGCTGAAGGCCTTCAGTGACTTTGGCGCAACACGGAAGCGAACCCTGGAACCACCAGAAATCCCAGCCAAGCAAGCAAAAATAAGTGACGTAATTGCACTGGGTGCAAACAAACGTGTGCCACAGGCAAAGGTTGACAAGCTCATGATCAACTTCATTTGTGAGGGTCTTCATCCATTTTCTTTGGTTGAACAACCTGCTTTTAAAGAACTTTTAGGTCCTCAGTGCAAGGTCATACTCATATCCAGACCCACTCTCCGGACCAGAATTGATGAAGCTGCCACTCAGTTGAAGAAGACTTTGCTGTCACACCTCAGTAAAGTCAGCTATGTTGCCACCACTACTGATTGCTGGACTGCGCACCAGCAAAGTTTCATAGGGGTGACCGCTCATTGGATAGATGAGGAAACCTTGGAGAGGAGATCCGCCACACTTGCTTGCCAGAGATTGAAAGGGTCACACACCTTTGATGTCCTAGCAGGCACTCTTGATGACATTCATTGTCAGTATAGAATAAGGGGAAAAGTGGTAAGAACCACAACAGACAGCGGCTCAAACTTCATCAAGGCATTCAGTGTTTTTGGTGAGCAAAGCCAAACTGAGGAAGCAGAGTCCGAATCAGATCAAGACTCTTCTGAAGAGCCCAAAGCTGATTACCTGGAAACATTCGGCATCCTGGAACAAGACAGCAGTCTTGAGTACCAGCTTCCTCCACATCAAAGGTGTGCATGCCACATGTTAAATTTAGTCGCCACAACAGATGCTGCCTTGGCAGAAAAGAACAATGACACATACAAACGGCTATCACGAGCAGCCTTTGGGAAATGCCAAGCAATGTGGAACAAGCCAGGGGTGCGTTTCCCGAAAGCATCGTTGGCCAACTATGGTCGCAAGTTCATCGCAATGTCCATTGAACTCTATTGGTAACGACGGAACTTGCGACCATAGTTGGCCAACGATGCTTTCGGGAAACGCACCCCTGGTCGGTCATACATGGCAGCAGAAATTGCTGAAGATAAATACAAGTGTAGTGAAGTCGGGTGACGTTCTCATCATGTCACTATCATTTAATACGTGGCCAATGAGCTCTCGCCATTGGGGTACATAAACTTGTTGTTCATGCCACCTGGAGTGCGTCATGGTCGAAAGCCCGCCCCTTTGCGTCGTTGCTACGGACTACGGAGGTACGTCTTGTTTTTAGCATTGCAGTTTAGCTGTTTGAGCCTAGTGTTATCCGGTGACATTTGGCAATTTTCATTTGTTTAGTGTGACGTTGGGTTACTGAAAATCCATGTGCGTGTGGGGCGCTGCTTTCTCCCAGGTAAGTTTAATTCTGTGATTTGGGACATTGTAGGAAGTTTGGTTTGACTTAAGTTATAGCCATTTGTTTCAGTACGGTGTGCCTCCAGGGCTTCCATCGATGTGGCATCGAAGCTTAACGTAGCCCTGGTCGGAACACCAGCTGTCGCTGTCAACAAGGCTATTTAAATTAAAAATTAAAAAAAAATACGAGTTTTTCGTATATGCCGTCAAAGTATTACTTCATTGTATCATCGGTTAGGTAACTTTTAGACAACCTTGTTAAATTGAGGTCGTAACATTTTGTTTGTTGCTGTTTTTAAGGTCCTTTTTTGGACGTTAAGGCGGGCTGAGTGAGAGCAGTCGCCTCAAAACAGCTCTCTCCCCACCCTTCGCTCTTTAAGCCACGCTGCTGCTTTTGGTGTCCAGTTTTGTCCGTGTTAATATGTCTACGTGGGCTTGAATGTTGATTTTTCGCTGTTAGTATTTCTTTATTTATTTTCAGTCTGTCTGACTGAAACGATCTCCAGGCGTTTTGCAGTTAGCTTGTTGTTTGGTGTGAGTTTCTGCATTTGTGACAGTGCTTTTGTGTATTTTCTTTCTTTAATGTGTGTTTGCAGTATTCATACCTTGTTTATTTTGAGTATATTGTAAAATTGTTTTTCTTTCATATTGGTTACGTTTAATTTAGTAAATTGACTTTGAATGTGTTTTCTCTATTTGATTTTGTTTATTTAAATTTGTTTAATTTATTATCCGTTTCTTTTCTTTCTTATTTCTTATTTTGGAGCTGAGGGCTTCCTGGAGCGGGCTGGTTGTCTGCTGCATTACTGGACTTGCTTCACCAAGGGTGTCATTATTGCGGTGTTATTATTGCTCTGTCACTACTTTTTGTGTCATTTGCAGTGAATTTGGTGGGTGTGATTCGGATTGGCATGGTTTCTATTGTAGACTTGCTGCTGTCACACTAGCCTGCTCCCTATAGGAAGCCTCAGCCCCTGTGAAGATTTATTGTGAATTCTTTGTTTTATTATTATTATTTTTTGGTTTTGTTCCATTTGACCATGACATTTGTTAATTATTGGTTTTAAATCATTGTTGGCCAACTTCTTTTAGCTTTAATAAAGACTTTTGTACGGAAGCCCATGCCTCTTGCCTTTCTAGGTGGAACATACTTGTGTGCTTTAATCGGGTTGTTTTTCCCCATTAACCTGGGGTGGCATAGTCACTAAAATTGAGCCACTTGCTACACAAGCTCCAGCTCATCCGGCCAAATCAGACTAGGTGGAACTCTACATACATGGCTGTGGACAGAATCATAAGGATCATACAAGACAAAGGCGAAGACGCTCTCAGAAATGTCTGTGAATAATTCAAAGTGAAAATGTGAGTTTTTTATTTTATTAATTTTTTATATTATTTTATCAATATAATCAAATAAGTATAAAATAATACAAATGAAAATAATTTCCCAAAGTTCCCCTTCTTATTTATTTTTTTATATATTTATTTGTGTACGCTTTATTTGTGTAAAATTGTCAAAATACATTTCCATACTTGGCTACACATTCCACTAGGGATGTCCCGATCAGGTTTTTTTGCCCTCGAGTCCGAGTCCGAGTCATTTGATTTTGAGGGTCTGCCGATACCGAGTCCCGATCCGATACTTCTATAATACATAAAAAAAGAATAAAGAAGAGCGAAAAAACAGATCCAGGATGTTCCTTATTTTTTATTTAATTCATTTTATTTTAACATTCAACAACTCTGTTAACAAACAGAGCACTTCTGTGAGGTAGCTTGAACAATCAAGTAATAAATAAATTCTTCACTTTTGGACTTAAGTGCAACAGTAAATATAAAAAAGTCTAATATATAAACAAATAGCACCTCAACTTAAAATACCCGGTTGGCATGTAAACAAATAAAAAATAAAAGTGCCACAGTGTTTGCAAAGCCAGTAATGTGCTTTTAGGAACTGCACTCCTAACTCTTACGCCGGTTTCACACTGCACTGTTAGCAGAGCGTGCAGTGCGTATTTTTTTCGCCGCCCATGTTAATTAAACCAGGCTTTAGAGCATTCACACCGCGCGCAGAGGTGGCGCGGCAGAGCAGGAGTGCCGCGATCGTTTCGGAGCCGAGTCTAATTTTGCTGAATTAAAGTGACAATATATATTGATCATGGCCAAAATACACTGCAGTTTTATCCAAAAAGTGCATTGATGATATCTATTGTGTTTTAAACAGTCAATCAAATGACCAACAGCAATGTAAAAAAAAAAAAAATGTCCAAAAACAAACTTGTTGCCATAACAATAAAAACAAAGATGAACCAAACGTTATATAAATGAAATTATTAATAAAATAAGCTTCTTGACAAGTCTTTTCTCTTAAATGTATTTGAAAACGAAAAAAAGCAATGCCAACTTATCCATTATAGAGTACTCTGTCTGTACACAACCCGCGGTTCAGCCGCACGTGACAAACGCTGCCAGTGTGAAAGCAAAACGCGCGTGTCCTGCTCACCATACGCACTGCTCCTGCGCTGCTTACGCGCGTGCAGTGTGAAACCGGCGTAACTCTGTGCCACCGCATAACTATAAATGTGTTAAAAAATAATGAGAATATATATACATATATATCCGAGTCCTGATCGGGAGGTAACGTCCGATTCCGATCGAGTCTGAAAACACGTGATCGGGCCTGATTTCCGATCACGTGATCGGATCGGGACATCCCTACATTCCACACCTATTCCTGCAAGAAATTTCTTAAAAGTTGCATAAAATGTTTTATGTCCTACAGGCTGAGTCCAGCTGAAATTGTTTTCCTGACTGAGTATTGCGCTGTTATGAAACCTGTTGTGAAGGCATTGAACATTCTTCAGTCAGAAACCAACACACACGGGGTGGCTCCTGCCGGTGATCTTCAACTTACAAGCAAAACTCAGCAAATTAGTACCTAGGGCCTACTGTTTTTAGCGCAATTTTCCACCGGACAAAATTGCGATTGTTAACTCATGATTTCTGTTCTGTCTGTGCGCACCAATCTTGCACTTCTATCTACTCCTCAACCAGACCACCTAGAGACTTCGGGTTTTCGGCATTATGTTAAGGAAGGTCTAATCTCGGGAACGCACAAAAAAAATCCAGGAAAAGATTTTGGATTTCCTGGAAATTCCAGAAAAAAATCTGTTTTTTGCTAATTTTTCGGCAACCATAATAGCTATCGAGTTGAAACAAATTGCAATCGATAGCTTCTAAAATTTACAATAATATTAGAAAAAAAGATTTGATCAAAAATCTTTCCTTTATGCTTCAAAAATTGAATTTTGAGTGTTGTGATCCCATGACGTGAGAAAATTGCGCTAAAACACTTGACAAACAGGTCGTGTGGTAATTTAATTGCCATCTGAATCCACATCTCTGAGTTACTGTTAACTCCCATGCTTATAAATAAAGGTTATTCTGCTGTACTCTAGAATGTCATGAGAATTACATTACGACACAGTTTAAATAGGAAATTTTTAGATATAATGTTGAATCAGTCTTGGTACCCGAGCAGTGCAGCTTTATTTTTCCCAGTTTTCCTGCTGGGACAGCACATCATGACTTCCCTAAATTCGGAAGACTGTGAGAGAATCAGACAGTTTTGGTAAGTGGACAGCTTTAAAACACATATTTCAGATTAAACATCAGGCAAACTATAGCCTAATACTATATTTATTAGGGCTGCTACTAACGCCTATTTAATCTATCGACTAATTTATCGATCAATTGATTAATCTAAACGATACATTTTTTACACCAAAAATTGTATAATATTTAATATTTAAACTAATATTACGCATCTTCTGAAAGAGTATTGAATCTCCTGATAAAAAAACTGGCGAAAAAGATGCAGAAACAAGCGATCTCATATGTAATCATATGCATATGTAAAATAACGTTTATGTAAAATAAAGCTATGGGGTATTGGTGAACTCGATTTACTCCATCTGTGTTTTGATTAGCGTTCTGAATATGATCCAGATATAGTCTTTGACTAAACTTAGTGTTGTAGGATGGTCGTAATCAGGCGTCAAGAGGTTGATGTTATGGCACATTAAAAAACAAGAGTCAGTCTTAAAGATGATGGTACTTTTATTTTCCCAATTAAGGCCAAAGGCAGGGCAAAATCAATTTCTAAGTGACTAACTTTTCCAAGCTGACATGAGTAAAAAAAAAAAACAAAAAAAAAAAAACAACTAAATAAAAATATAAGCAACTTTCAAAATTATAATGTTCAAAATTCTAAATTGGCTTCTTGCTAGCCAGCAACCATATGTCACTCAGGTGACCAAGATTATGCACAGAGGTCTGTTTGCTTTCTACGGAGCCCGGGAAGTCACCTGGGAGAAAAAAAAAACAATCCGTGGCGACGGTTTTGAAATCCGTCCGCTCAGTTTATAAACCGTACTCACGAATTCTCAAACTGTTCCCTCGGTTTAACAAATCGTGCCCACGGATTAATAAACCGTACCCACGAGTTTCTAATCCGCGCTCTCAGATTTGTAAACCGTGCCTTCAGTTTTTGCAATCTGTACCCACAAATTCACAATCCGTTCCCACGCTTTCGCAATCCGTTCCCACGGGTTTGTAAACTGTACTCACGGATTTGTGGCTCGCTCTTATTTTAGAAGAACACGTTAACAAATCTTATTGTATATTGTTTTAAATCAAATTGTCTTAAATGCGTCTGCATGCTTAAAGTGATTGTATAGCGGGTATGGGGTGGAATCTACGAATTAATATGAATGACATGCATCACAATCTTTTGTTTATTTGTAATAATCTTAGCACTTTATTATTATAGTCTAACCTGTATTATGACTGATATTTGACGAATTGCTTTGTTCCTTTTTTTATAGGCCATAACCTAACCTTTAACAGTTTTGGATAAAATAGGCCTACATTTTTTGCATAATTTTTGCTTAAAAATATGATAAACATATTACTGTCTTACGTGAATTCATTTATAGTTATAAACTCTAATAATAATAATAATAATAATAATTATTATTATTATTAGCTACATTTTAGGCTACATATTGAGAAGACGCTTTTGTCCAAAACTTCAAAAGCCATGTGCAACTGGATTTTGGACTTCTTGACCAACAGACCCCAGAATGTTCGATCAGGCTCCAACTGCTCCACATCCATCACACTCAACACTGGTGTACCACAGGGCTGTGTGCTAAGCCCGTTCCTCTACTCCCTCTTCACCTCCGACTGCAAGCCTGTGTACGGATCTAATTCCATCGTCAAGTTTGCGGACGACACTACGGTGATTGGTCTCATCAGCAACAACGATGAGACTGCCTATAGGGAGGAGATCAAGCACCTGGCCACATGGTGCACCGAAAATAACCAGCTCCTCAACACCACCAAAACGAAGGAGCTCATCGTGGACTTCAGGAAAGTGTCAAGAGGCACACACGACACCATCCACATCAATGGAATGGCTGTTGAGCGTGTCTCCAGTTTCAAGTTCCTGGGGACCCACATCTCGGCGGACATGACCTGGACAACCAACACCTCCAGCCTGGTCAAGAAGGCTCACCAGCGCCTCTTCTTCCTGAGGACACTGAGGAAGAATCAGCTTTCCTCCATTATCCTGGTGAACTTCTATCGCTGTGCAATAGAAAGCATCCTGACCAACTGTGCTACAGTGTGGTATGGGAGCTGTTCTGTTGCAGAGCGCAAGGCACTGCAGCGGGTGGTGAAAACCGCCCAGCGCATCACTGGGACTCCACTACCTGCCATCGAGCACATCCAGAGGAAACGCTGTCTGCATCGAGCTCGCAGCATCCTTAAGGACTCCTCTCACCCAGCCCACAGACTGTTTTCTCTCCTGCCTTCCGGCAGGCGTTTCAGGTGCCTCCGGACCAGGACCAGCAGACTAAAGAACAGTTTTTTCCCCAGAGCTGTCTCTTTATTAAACTCTAACCCTCATTGATCCCACTCCCCTATATACTGATTGACTCTCCTCTCCCTCCTCACACCTGCCTCCATTTTGTTATTTGCAATACTATAATGTTCATTTGCACTGCTGACTGTTATTACAGTAACAACTGTTTACATATGCATCTTGCACTACTACCTTGACTGGAATATGCTCATTTGCACTGCCGACTGTTTATTTACAGTACCGACTGTTATATATACATTGCAATATCGTACCTTAACTGTAATATGCAATTACTTTCCACTGCACTCACTCGGATAGCTTCTGTCCAAACTTTATTTGCACTACTTTAAATCCATTGTTATACTGCTCATTAGCCTAACTTATACATATATCTATTTGTAAAATTCTGTTTATAGTAATATCCATCTGTATATTATGCTCACATTCTGTTTATAGTAACAGCCATCTGTATATATATTCATAGTACATATCTATCTGTAAAATTATGTTTATAGTAACAGCCATCTGTATATTATATTCAGTACATATCTATCTGTAAACATTCTGTTTATAGTAATAGCCATCTGTATATTATTATATTCAGTACATATCTAGCTGTAAATTCTGTTCACAGTAATAGTTATCTGTATATTATATTCATAGGACAATCTATCTGTAAATTTTTGTTTATAATAGTATTCAACTCTATATTTATTCAGTACATATCCATGTTCTGCACTTATGAACCACTGTATATCCTGCACTTGCTGCTATTGCACTTCTGGTTAGACCTAAACTGCATTTCGTTGCCTTGTACCTGTACTTGTGTAATGACAATAAAGTTGAATCTAATCTAATCTAAAAGGCACTTATATAAGGTGCTCACTAGGGGGCGCGCTCCCGTAGTGAGAACTACACGTAGTCAACCACGAAGAAGAGATGACGGTAAGACAATGCTAACGTGTGCTTTATGTGAAATAAATAAAACTTGACAAAACGGTATGTGGAGGGGTTATTTGATCAGATGAGAGTATACATTTTTAGATAAATGGCAGATGTAACTCATAGATGGATATTTAACATTTATTCTCTCTGCAGCATTGTGCACACAATCAAATAAACACATATTCGGCACGAGTACCATTAAATACATTTTGTGTATACATAAGTTCCAGACAATAAACGTTTATAAAACGTTGGAAACAATGATTCATAATGAAAATAAAGAATTTTTTCTAGAATCCATGATATTAGAAAACCATAGTCCAATGGCAGAAATGTCTGAGCCTAATCACGTGACGTAAATCTTTTTGCTCAAAATGATGTTTTTTTTTTTATGTTAAATTTACCCACATTTAAGTGTAGATAAAAAAAAAAAAGAACAGATTATTTTGTTTAAAAGCAGAGGCTCTGTTATTTCTTTTGATATATTACATGTTCAGATATTCATACAACAAAATATTCTGGGGGCCATGAATTGATATTGATGCTCATCTATTTCATCAACCCTAACGGTACGGATACATGGAGGTGCCAAAAAGCTGAGAAAGACCTGTATTTCAGAAGGTAGGCTATTCATCGAATTGACAGAACAACAAGTAAAACCTATTAAAAACTATTGGACTATTTTCAGTTTAACTATTTTCTAAGATATTTTACTGTGGAGTTTTAAAGAAAATAAAGGCAAATTCTGTCAAAATACATTATTACATTGCTCATTTCTTGCATTTTGTACTGCCAATATAAAAATTCCAACAGGGTTGACAACAGAGTTCTTTTTCTGGATTACCATCACTTTGTCCACATCAATTTTCAAAGGGTTTTACTGTGGGGTTTTAGAGAAAAATAAAGACTTAATAAAAAATAAATAAAAGACTTCTCTTTTCGGTCCATATCAATATTTACTGTAGAGTTTGAGGAAATTACAGAAAGACCATACAATTAAATAAAATTTAAAATTAAAAAACCAACACCAACAGTCTACAATATCGATCTACAGGTTGTTATAAGAAAAGTTTAAATGGTTGAGGTTATTACTGAGGTCAGTGATTGTAATGATGTTCAACAGTTATCATTGTTTAATATAGTTGGACAAGTTGGAAAAAGTGCTATTTGTAATAGTCAAAAAAAGACAAAAATGAGAAGTGCTTATGAAAGTTTATTAGCTGAAAAAAAGAAAAAGCTACTTGTCACACAAACAGCAATCCCAGGCTGTGTTTTGCTAGTTCGAGTTGTATTGTGTTCATCTGCACACACTGTGCATGAACCACCTTGTGTTCATCTGTCACACTGTATCTGGAGAGGGACAAATAGAACACTTTACTTGCAAAATAAAGACTTCATTCAAACAGATTTTCTGCACAAAAGCTATTTTCAGCTCCCCCAAGTTTACTATAAGTTCACCAACTGTTACATTACTGTCACACAGTTTTCCAGTTATTATTTAGATTACTTTGCAATCTGCAATATAATAGTTCTTAAAATGAACTTGACAGCTGCCAGAGGGCAAGTGCAAGGCAAAGAGCAAGGTGTAGAGATAGATGTATTGGCGTTTGTAGATGATTTCAAAGACTGCAATGTACTGTGAGGCACTGATAAAGAATTAATTAAATTTCTGAACACTTTAACTCTAATCATTACCAATCTCTCTATACCCTTGTTTCCTAGCTAATGTCCACTTTCTGTTCAAGCCACAATATGCAAATACAAAACCACCAATTATAAACACCTTACCCAGTGAGTCATGGAAGGCCCCGGACTTGGTGGTTTAGACACCCGAACACATGGAGCAGTTTCTCTGTGCATCGAACACTAATGGAAATGGAAATGCAAATTTTAGACTAAGTATTTAAATATGGCAATCGGAACACTTGAAAAAACCTGCTACCTGATGCTTCAAATATTTTCAGTGCCAAAGCCCTGCGTTCCCGGGCCATGTCCTTTTTAGAGGTCCCAAATTCCATTTTAGGCAATTCAGGAAATGCTTCCATGACTGCCTTTGCCATCTAAAAAAAAATACACTGGATATATGTTGGGCTAATCATTTAAATGCTGTAAATAGCTCTTATCCAAATATGGGGATAGGCTATGCACATACTGACTCCAAATATAAATGCTAATTGATTCATATCATCCTCAGAATACAAGTAATAAAAATAATAAAATAATTATTGTACCATGAAGACGATCACACCACAGCTAAATCCATCCTGATGAAATGGGTGTTTCATAACAGCTCCTTTGAACTGAATATTCACCCAGTCTCTTGTTCGGTGGTGGATCGTCCTGGTTTGAAAGTATTCACTGTGTGACAATAAGATGTAACATTATAAATGTTAATTATACAATTATTCATAATACAATTATTCATAAATCTACATTGTATACAGTTTTTTTAAATACTGCCAACTACCCATACCATTTCTGAACAGGATGTCTACTTCATAAATTGTATGAAAATTAAATAGTTCAGATCACGCTTAGCATTTTGAAATGGAAAAGTCTGTATGGTCACCAATGGAGCCCGGATACGTTATCTAGTGGAAAGTTTGGTACTGTGCCCAAACAAAAGCTTACTGAAAGCTTATGTGAGATATCAACCTATTTCTTGAATAGAATAAAGATTTGAAAAAATAAATAAATAAATACATACTACATTTTTAGAACCTTTTAACTTTTATAATTTCATATATTTTTGTCTTCTACAATAATCTGCCAAGTGTCTGTGCTACAAAGTATTAAAGATTTAGAGAAAAAGAAAAAAAGAAAAGACATTTTTGCACTCTATGGGATCAACATTTAAAAGTTTGAGAAGATCCAGCCATTGCTATAGCTGGTCCTATAAATTACACAAGGAGTAGAAGAGGAGGAGGGATGCTGAAAGAGTTTATATGCTCTTGGAATGTGATAGGTTGGATTAAATGACTCCTCCTGAACTTTGTGCAGTCACTACCACTGCTACCAGTATCTATCCAGTGTTTAGGACCGGTTTTCAATAATTGTAACTCTGTTTTGACCATTGTCTCTATAGTTAAACTTTTACTGCACGCTCTGCCCATCTCTCTACAGTCCTTTAAAGGAGACATATCATGCTTTTAAATTGTTCCTTTTTACATATAAATCATACATTTGTAGTCTATATAAAGCGGAATTGCAATGCTTGGGTCTGAATTCCTCATTATTATAGCTCCACAGGCCCTTTTTCTACCCCTTTTCTGATGTGCGTCTGAGAGCAACTCGTTTTGGTGCGGTCTCTTTAAATACAATTGAGACACTTCATACCCCGCCCCCTCTCCAGGTTGCAGAGGTTCAACTCCACCCCGTTCGGCCATTTTTGTAGTTTGATAGCAGAGATACGATTATCTAGCGGCACAGAAACTTTTTATTCACACGTTATTAACAAAATGTCAACAACGGAAGACTTGTCCAGCCAGCCTTACATGTTTGAGCCAGAGTCGGAGCCGGAGCGAGATGAAAATGAAGACGACGAACCTGTAGAACAACGTCTTCATATGGATGTATCGGTCTTCCGACCTTTTACCACCGTGTCGATTTATTTTGATTAATATGTGCGAGGGAGAGAGAGCAAGACAGCGTCTAGTTTGGAGATGGTGATGTCTTGTTTACACTTTCGCCTGGCTCTGAAGAGAGAGAGAGCGCGCGCGACCGGGTCTCTCTCTCTGCTCGTTCTTTCAGTTAAACATGCGCCCTTGTCACAAGCGCGGCAGTTTATCTACATTAGACGGTGTAATGAAGCGCGTGGGTTACTACATCCAACAACCGAACATTTTAACTTACCCTCTCGTAACTTCTGCATCCTTTAGCTTGGACTACAAAATCGCAGCGAGAAATAAAAATGGCGGATTGCTCGAAGTGTTGGGCCGGAAGTCAATGTCCTTATTTGGCAGTTCCGCTGCAAATACTGTGACGTAATAGTTCAAAAAACGTCATAGATAACAGAAAAAACGGAACAGGTTGAAAAATGTGACCAAAACAGAATATAAAGATATCAACGAAGCACCTGAAGAGAATAATTTCATATTTTCTGTACTTCTAAACACTCCAAATATACAACAAAATGCATTTAAGGGCTAAAAAAGTGCATTTGGCATGATATGTCCCCTTTAATGCCTGCACTGGAATTTAGACATAATCATATGCAGTGCATTCCTTCTCAGTTTATGGATAATAGCTGAAATTGCACAAGTACCAGAATTTATGGGTAGCAAGTTCTGAATCCGACTGCTCTGCAGAGTTTGGCATTGGATCAATAAAGTACACACAGCTTTCTGCTGCATTGATGTACTGTAACCACAAGGAAAATTCCATTATTTTACATATACACAACAACAGAAACAATGCGAATGTACATAAATTGTTAAATATAAACAAACCAGAAACTTCCAGTGCATTTTTCCAACATTAACAAAAGATACAACAGCCTTGAAGTCATCAAAGTTAACCTGTTGCACATAAAAATTTCAATATTATATCACAGAAATTACTTAAATATTTATTCACATTTAAACTATTATGAAACGCATCCCCATTTGTACCCAAACAGAAACAAAATGTACCTTTGACAAACTTTGTCTTCTTATTTCTTTTCTGTCCCCAGTGAGGATCACATTGGCTGTGTAATGGTTCATCATGTATATTTTTTTATCCAAATGAAGTTCATTGATGGCGTGATGCATGAGACACTCGATGACCTAACATGTTTAAAATTCAAACAGAGAGCACATCAGAATTCATTACAATAGGCCCAGCTAAAAAAAATGTTTTATTTAAAATAGGCTTGAGAGATGCAAGGGCAACCCTTTCATGCTCAAGTTCCTCCAAGGACGGCAAGCAAAATAATTTTTTCCTTTATAAGTCGATCTCTTCTATGTTCAGAGTTAAGTACAAAGACAAACAAGTGAAATTATTTTGTAATGGCTCATTCTGGCTTAGACCAATGTTATAATTGTTGGCATTTGCATTAAAACTTTCCCAGTTTACAAATATGGATGCATTTTTTTATTTAATTGATTTATATGAGGGCAGGATAATTCAATTCAATTCAATTCAAATTTATTTGTATAGCGCTTTTCACAATACATATTGTTTCAAAGCAGCTTTACAGAAAGTGCATTTCAGAAATGTACATAGAGAAATACAGTTAGTTAATCATGTATTGATTTAGGGCATAAACATCGCCAGCGTCGATGTTCAGCGTCATAACAATGTTATTACATCAATTTGGACTACATTCCTCGCCTGTGAGCCATCTGTGAGGTTTAAGTGACCGGAACTCACTGTGGTGGACTATATAACTGTTCCCTCTTATTTGAGAGGGAATCACAGAAATTACCACTTCTGTGTCCTTTTTTTACCACAAGGCTTGTATCTGAAGGTCAAGAAGACAATACATTTACTTACTCTAGATGTGTGCATGTATCTGACAATTACGGTTACATAAACAGCTACTGTGTTGTGATGTTGGATTTACTGTCACACAAACCTGGAATAATTCATGTTTGATGTAAAAAGTATCTTCTAAAAGCTTATATTTTAAATAAACTTTTAGAAGATTCTAGTACATCACATATATCTGAAACAATTACTTATTCTGCTGACAATACATTTATTTTATTAACATCACCTGTGATGGAGCGTCATTGTTGGTACCCTTTGTGTCCTCCTGATGTTCCGTCATAGTGGAAGTGGATGGAGCATCACATGTGACCATGTCTTGTGAATTCTATTAATAAAAATGGAAAGATTAATGTGCCCTTTCTATTACATATTTACACATCTCTCTCTCACACACACACACACACACACACAAATGAAAATTATAAAATAATGTACTATAGATCTTGAATGCAAAACTTGAATGTAAAATATGGAAGAATTAAACTATTTAAAAGTGTATATAACAATGTAATGACTACAACTAATTTTACCATAATAAGGAATGCATATAATACTTATATTAATATTATATTTTATTACTGAGTGTAACTAAAATAACCTGTGTTTGGATGACTTCAGGTTGTACATGAAGTAATGGAGTGGAGAGTGGTGAGTTCTCTCTTCTTTTCTGTTAAAAAAAGATTTGGGGTGAAAATTAACTAAGCATGACTGCAAACAAAACACTTGGTCAGACAACAATAGCCTCAACAGATGTTGTTACAGTTACTTCAGTAATTTTATATATATAGAAATGCAAGACAAAATTAGAATGTAGAGGTGCCTAAAATCCTAATGTGTTTGTGTATGTGTATGTCAGCATCATTACAGCTTTTAATAATTACCTTAAATGACAGGTCCATCACTAATGGTGAAACGTACACCCCTTTACGCTTCCGGCTTTTCTTCCAAAATCTCCATTTCCACTTTAAATGACTGGGAAAATATATATTTTCTCAAACACAAACCCACATAATTGCACATTTTCAATATAATATCTGTAATCAAGCATATAGTTTTTTAAATTGTGATCAGGGTAAACTACAAAGTTAAGTGCTTTCACTGAACTGACTTTAAGTAGCAAACTTTCTTCCTGCATCTTTCCACATCTACATATTCGAGGAGCAGTGCATCATGCATATTTTTGTAAATGGTCATAAAGTCATCCAGTCTTTTTAACTTCCACCTTTGGAACCGGATTTTCTTCAGGTCCCATTGACTCTTCTCAATTATCCCTTGTGTACGGTTGTCTTGAGTGAAGTTCTGAAAATTTAATGTACACCTCTTATCCGTTCACAATTTAAGGCCAAAAATAAAACTATGGTTTTGACACAAATTTCAGATGTTTCTTTCAGCAATTTACCTGTTTTTTTGACTGTCTAACTTTGTTGTAGACCTTACTCAGTTGCTGGTACACAGGGCTTGTCCCGTGGCGTCCTAGATCCCCTAAAGACCATTTAAACCTTGTAAAGAACTTGACACAAATGCTGTATTGAATAATTAGTTGTCTTAAATCAAAGACTTAAACCTACCTAGCATCATTCCAGACCACAGGGTGGCATGTGGAAGGAAATATTTTGCCAATCTGGAAATGAAAGCTGGTGCATAATAAATGTTGCATTTACCATCAAGGTCAAGCAATGCACCATTTATTGTTCCCCGGAAATGCGTCATGAAGGGTATGGTTCCGACTGTCCGACATCATGCTGAAAAGCAATATTCATAATTTCAGACAAATTTCAAATGTTTATATTAGAATGCATTACTAATAATTTATTCTGTTTAACACCAATCTCGCTCAGCTCTTCCTGTCTGACCTGAATTGAGACGCATGATATGTCCTGGAGAGGTGTTGAGTTTAGTTTAGTTTATCAGATAGTTCATACAGAGAAATCGAACTTTAAAGGTGATGATACACAGGGCAACTTTTTGGGCAATGTTGCTGGGCAATGTTGCCGTCAACGGGCTACCAGCTGAGACACAGGGCCCACAACCGATCTAAATTATCCAGATAGAAATGTGCCCATTTTCAATGGGAAAGTTCCCAAGCAACAATCACTCGACAAGATTGCCCAGCAACATTGCCCAAAAAGTTGTCCTGTGTATCATCACCTTAACCCTTTTGTCCACTCTGCTGCAGCCATAAGATTTATCAGCCAGAAGGTTCACTGCACTAATACCAAGCAGGTCTGGGTGGTTTTTGTTATACAGTATACTGAATTCATTACAAATGTGAGGCCATGTGCTGAGTTTTTTTCTAATATTAACATTTAATACCTTGTAGTCTTCAGCAATTGTTTTTCTCATCCAGATCAAATGTCCGCCTTTGCTGCAAAAGCAACTGCAGATGTTTGTAGTGCTTTGCAACATTTGGTCCACTGCAGGGACTGCAAAAGAGGACTGCTGAACTAGAAAGCACCTCATCCATCTCTTTCAGCGTTGTACAACACGCAAGAAGCCCAAATATATGCATTGCAAGCTTGTAGTGTTGGTGACTTCTACAAAGAAAGCAATCAAAAACAAAGATTATTATAATTATACATTTAATTTCAAACTGAATATAAAGTAATCATACTAAAAAATATATATGTACTGTTTCTTGCAAAGATCCTTGGCATTCTTCATTATGTGACTTAAACATCTATGAAGAATGGGGAGGTCAAATGTGTCTGCAGGATATTGGCCACTGATGAGAAGAAAGTACTTTTGCAGCAGATCCTCCAGACCTGTTCTGCAGACTGCAATAGAAATGGACTGCATGAGCACAAGGGAGCCATCACATGTGATCATAGCCAGCCTTTTGTTTGCCCCATTTCCATACATCTTGACAAGATCCGTCTGAAAAGCCTGCAGGAAGTAGGTCACAGAAGATGTTGTGTGGTCACATGTGACATAGATGGCCACAGGTAAAGGTGATGCACCCTTGGAGGGATTTCTTACCACCAGCTCATACACATAGTGGGGGGGGGACTTTCTGCTCTTTCTTTTAGAACTATACTCCATGTGGCGTCCAGGTACACTATGTCCTCCTTGCATCTTTTGTAGAAGACAGAGTGTGTCTTCTTTGACCAGAGCATAATTCCTTTTGGGTGCATCATTACTCTCTGCAACACATCATTGTCTGTGCCACGCAGTTCATCAATCATGGTTTTTAAGCTTGTGAGCTCATCAGAATGACGTCAGGGTTTTTTCTTCTTTCACTCCACTCAATGTTCTTAAGGACTTCTTTGGATGGACCATCATCCCTGCAACCTGAGTCAGTGACCATTGGTGGGATTTTTTGCATTGACTCCAAATATAAACTCCGGGGTAACTTGGTTGCAAGGACTTCTGCTGCTGACTGTCGTGCACCTGCACGCACTGGTCTTCTATGCAGATCCTTGGTGTTATGGTACACATCACCTCCAGAGAAAACCACTACTGCTTTTAGGGTGTTTTCATCCGCAACTTCCACATGTACAGTGACTGGGCAATCTTTGAAATGACAGTAGGCCGTACATGTAAAAACTGGTGCCAGTGTCTGTGACTGCAGGGTTTTCACACTGTGTCTCTTAAAGCCAAAGCTGCAGTGGGGATGAATAGACTTGATGCCCTTGGCAATGACATTAGTCCACTTAAGTCCTTGATTAATATCAATATAACCAAAACAACCTGTGTAGGGTGGACTTCAGGGTGGACCTCAGGGTAGACTGAGCTCTGTCTTTTCTGTTTAAGAAAAAAAATTTAACTAAGAATGACTTTTATATTATAATACGAGATCAGACAAAAGGAAAGCAAACTAAAGATAAAAAGTCACCAATTCGAGAGATGCACATTCCGTCCCTTTGTTTTGCCTTTGAGACAAATGACTGTCTCCAACATCCTGGGCACCCTACATATTTGGGGGAAAAAATGAAGTATATTAATACATCTATCATTTCCAAAAACTAAAAAGTGCACAGGCAATACCATTAACAACTGCGAGGTTAAACAATGCTATTAAAACCAAAACTCAAGAAAGGATAAATGAAAATTGTAATAACATCTGAATCAACACCTATGAGAGTGTCAGCAAATAAGTATAAGTCAAAAGTTACAATCGGTGTTAATGCATGTAAACTTCGACACTCCCGTCTAACATTTTTAATATTAACCATTATTTTCAAAACGAAAATTACTTTGTTGTATAATTACAGAAATAAAAAAGTAATAAATAAGATTTATATTTAATCTGACATTCCCAAGGTAATCACTTTTCATACATGTAAAAAAGTAAAATGTCTTTTAAACGAATGGCTAAATATGGATTTGTGGAGTTGTGACCTGATGGCATTCAATTACTTCTGTTTTAATAACAGTACAATTGTAAACTGCACAACTAAAGACGCATATTTCAACCTGGCATATATGTAGGCCTAAATGTATAAAATAAAATAGAAAGAAAGAAAGAAAGAAAGAAAGAAAGAAAGAAAGAAATGAAAATGGACATAGAAAAGTGTTATCTCGCCAATATGTGAGAATATTGATGCTTCACAAGAACCAATAATAATGTTGAAATGCTCAGCAGGTTGACTCTAAGTCAACCTAATGACAAATTACCTTCAGAAGAAGCAGGGATGCCAAAAGTTTTTTGCGATTTGCAAGTGTATTTGGCACTTGCAAATCTTTGCATACATTGTCCCAAAAGCCAGCAGCTTTGTGAACTCTGTACTTCTTAATACTAGTCCCAGGTACTGCAAATTTATCTATGCTTGTTGCAATTTCTTGTAGATTATTAGAAGTTCTCCTTCCCTTTGAAATCAAACAAAATGATTATTATATGACACTACGCCTTTAAAGGGGTCATATAATGCCATTTTTGTACAAGCTAATATTATTCTTTAGGGTCTAAATTAAAAGTTTGTAATATACTTTAATTAAAAATTCTCATTAGTATTGTAAGAAAACACAAATTTTACCTGGTCAAAAACAGCTGTTTTCAGCACGCCGTTTAAGTGCATGTGTCTTTAAATGATAATGAGCTTTGCTCACCCCGCCCCTCTGTTCTGTGCGTACACCGTTTTTAATAATAACACAATAACCATAACGCGATGTTCATTATAAACGTGAGATTATGAATTATATTAAGAATGTCGTACATAGAAAACATGCCGTAATGTACCCTGAGTGTAAACAGCCGCATTCATCGTGAAGCGTGCAGCAAGCGATTTGCAAAGATTAATATAATATTAATATAAAGATTACACTCACTTATTCTTCTGGAGGTGCAGCAGGAACACGAATAGTTGGTACCGATCCTTTTTTCAGGAGCAGCTTCTTACAAGCTACAAAACCAGCTTTATACTGATATCGTTTGTAAAGCAGTCTGGTGTGTGAAATGATTTGCGCAAACATGAAAGCATTGACGATGATCGTGGGGAATATTCCCTTCGAAAACAAACTTAGCCACTGCGTCTTCAGCGGTTCGGACTTAGGAACATCAAAATGACTGCTGTGTTCCTTATTACACCCAAGAACTGAACACCACAATCGCTTAGACGCCATTCTGTTCATAGACAGTGCTCCAGCGTATCAACAATGACGCGCGGGCTATGATTGACAGCTCGCTCACGAGCGAGGACGGGTCTGTGTTGAAACGCTGCTGTCAATCAACAATCGTGGGAGGGGCGTCGATTTTGTGACGTCACAAAATCGAACGGCTTGATTTGAGATGGGGGAAAACATATGAAGATAAAAAAAAAAAAAAACACTGGATGGATTTTTATCATTTTATGATGGTTGTGTACAGGCACTCCCAACACACATTTCAGTACAATCAACTTATAAAAATGCATGTACCATTATATGACCCCTTTAAGAAACAAATGTATGTGTGACAAACAATTGTATAATACAATGTTTAAGGGGAAATGCACATTTTGTCAAGGAGAACAGAGGACCCAAGAGCGAAATGCAGGTACAATCTCAAATTTAATGAAAACGAGAACAAAGGCAGTCAGCCACCAGATGGGCACAGAACTGGTTAACAGAAATATTCTTGTGTAGACTTAATGAAACCGAAATGGGTAGTAGCAGTCAGCGAGGGTACACAGTCTTAGACCCACAGTAGCTGGCTGGCCGGATGGAGAGTAGACGAAGACCACGAGCAGCAGGGTAGCTGGGCAGAACACAATATTAACAGACACAGAGATGAGGTAGGACAAGACAAGATAAGAAAAGGCAGGTATCCAGTAGAGGAATAACAGTAGACCATACAGGAACGAGCCATACAATAGTAACAATAATCTGGCAATAAAACAGGGAGAGAGGTAGGCTAGAAGTAGCAGGCAAAATCAGGAGGGAAGAGAACACAGGTGTGGGATCAATCCTGGTTCATGACAGTACCCCTGCCTCGACGAGCGCCTCCTGGCGCTCTTAAGGGTAGAGTCTAACGAGTGTGGTAGAAATCCTCGAGCAAGTGATCCAAGACGTCCCGGGATGGAATCCAAGTTCTCTCATCAGGACCGTACCCCTCCCAGTCGACCAGGAACTGATGTCCACGACCCCGGGGACGGACATCCAGCAATCTCCGGACTTCATAAACAGGGTAACCTTCGACAAAAACGTGAGGGACGAGAGGGCATTCGAATAACGGGTTTGATGCACGACTGGACTAAGAACCTTAATGATGCAAAAGGGTCCGATAAACCAGGGTGCTAATTTACGGGAACTCGACTGGAGAGAGGCAAGTTAAGGGTGGAAAGCCACACCTTTTGTCCACAAACATATCTGGGGGCCTTGAGACGACATCGATTAAAGAATTATGCACATATTCGGGCCCAAGGTAGCTGTTCGGACCAGGACGTGGGATTCTGGAAAGCCAGACTACGGAGCATGCGACCAAGAATTTGATTGGCCCGTTCGGCTTGACCGTTAGTTTGTGGGTGGAATCCCGACGACAGACTGGCGGATGCCCCGATCAGACGACAGAATTCCCTCCAAAACTGAGAGGCAAACTGGGGTCCCCTATCTGAAACAACATCAGAGGGGAGCCCATGGAGTTTAAAAACATGATTGAACACAGTCTGAGCCGTTTCTTTGGCGGAAAGGAGCTTAGGGAGCGGAATAAAGTGAACCGCTTTAGAGAAACGATCGACGACCGTCAGTATAACAGTATTCTCAGCCGACGGAGGAAGTCCTGTAACAAAATCTAGGGCGATGTGAGACCACGGACGAGACGAAATAGGAAGAGGTCTAAGAAGACCAGCGGGCGGAGAGTTACTAGATTTGGTCTGAGCGCAGACAGAACAGGATGCAACGAAACAACGGATATCACGCTCCGACCACACAATCCTGAGGTAAAATCTCCTCTTTGGTCGAAGCGCCTTCTGATGAGCCAAACTGACATGAGAGGGCGTCAGGCTTAACATTCTTTGAACCAGGTCTGTAAGAAATGGTGAAATTGAAACGGCCAAAGAATAGCGCCCAGCGTGCCTGTCGAGCATTCAACCTCTTGGCTGATCGAATATACTCGAGATTTCTATGGTCAGTCCAAACTATGAAAGGAACGGACGCCCCTTCTAACCACTGACGCCACTCTCCCAAGGCCAAGCGGATCGCCAGCAGTTTGCGGTTCCCCACATAATAATTGCGTTCAGAGGGCGAAAGCCGATGAGAGAAGTACGCACAAGAATGAATCTTATCGTCGGACGAAGAGCGTTGAGAAAGGACTGCCCCCACGCCTACTTCTGTGCTACGCGTTGAAGAACGCGCCATATGTGCTTAACGTGCAACCTGGAGAGAGGGTGAGAAAATTAGTATATCATCCAGGTAAACAAAAACGAAGATATTAAGCATATCTATCAAAACGTCGTTTACAAGAGCCTGAAAAATGGCAGGAGCGTTGACGAGCCCGAACGGTAAAACCCGGTATTCAAAATGCCCTAGAGGCGTATTAAACGCTGTCTTCCACTCGTCTCCCTCCCTTATACGGACTAGGTGATACGCGTTGCGGAGATCCAGTTTAGTGAAAATCTTTGCTCCCAGCAAGATCTCAAAGGACGATGACATAAGTGGCAAAGGATACCGGTTCTTGACAGTTGTCATTCAGCCCACAAGGAACAGTCTTTCTTTTTTACAAAGACAAACCCAGCGCCGGCGGGAGAGGAGGAAGAAACAATTGTACCGGCAGCAAGAGAATCAGAGAGATATTTTTCGAGCGCCTTGCGCTCCGGTGTCTATAAAGAATATAATCTCCCCCGAGGTGGAGTGGTACCCGGGAGGAGATCAATGCGGCAGTCATATGGTCGATGAGGAGGGAGAGAAGTGGCCTGGGAACGACTGAACACAGCTCGCAGATCGTGGTACTCCTCAGGCACTCCAGACTAATCACCAGGTTCCTCCTGAAAGACAGAAACAGAGGAGACAGGAGGAACAGCAGACACTAAACTCTTTACATGACATGACAATTTTCAAGAGAGAATGGTTCCCTTGGAACAATTAATCTGAGGGTTATGCTGCACTAGCCAGGAATGGCCCAAAACAACCGGAGTAAAAGGAGATTGAAAATTAAGAAGGAAATAGTCTCTTGATGGTTGCCAGGGACGGTGAGACTCACCGGAATGGTGGTTCAACAGACCTTAGAGTGGACACTACCATCAAGAGCAAAAACTGTGGCGGGATCCTTTTAATCTACTAGTGGAATCCCTTGTTTGAGAGCCCATGACTCATCAATGAAGCTTACCTCGGCTCCTGAATCGATTAGGGCCATAGCCAGGCCAGCGGAGGACGGCAGAAAACGTAGTTCGAGTCCTCGACGAAGGGACTAGAGCAGTAGCGCTCACCAGTAATCCCAAATCTACTCTTAAAAAGAGAGTATAAAAATTGAGTGTCTGTAGTCCTCTCAGGACTGCAATAAACACAGCTACTTATTCCATTCACTCCCACCCCCTCCCTTCTGGGCTCCTTCCAAAGCCACGCCCCCAAAACACATGAACACGCAACGCCGACCGCTCAGCTGGAGGACGCATTTACCAGCGCCGAGCGGAGAGGAGCGCAGTGCATGTAGTGACATCATGTCAGAATCACATGTAATAAAATACCTAACTTTATCATTATGAATATAAACAACTAACATGGCTGTTAGTACTCACTATCAAGCTAGCATATCGATACTGGTAAAGTTTAATATATATTGAGTTTGATTCGGTAACGATTTAGTAACATAAGGCAAAGCTAAAAACAGGTTGCAAAGATACAAGTTTTCCCATTAGCATCAGTTACACTGTGATGAAGGTGAATTTCGTGTAAGATTCATAACATATACGGTGTTTTGCATGTAAGAGCTTCCACGATGAAAGCACTGTTGGCTCTGATGAGGACTAACGTTACACTCCGGTGACAAGTAGCCTACCTTTCTACCTTACTAGTTCCTTTTTTTTTTTTCAGTTTGCCTTCGCTGACTGTACATGCAGGTACTGGGGATTTTGACTGCTCTTTCTCTGCCATTATTGTGATTCTTCCTAGCTTCCGTGCCTCTCTCCGTGCCTCTTCCCCTCCTCGAGTCAAACGGGTGCGCGCATGTGTGCAGCTCCTGTAGCAGCAGGGGTGGTAGCCATGGTAGCGAGGGAGAGTGACAGTCGCCCAGCCAATCATTTCATTCGTTCCGAATGGAAATAAGTAGCTGTGTTTATTGCGCCCTGAGAGGACTACAGACACTCGATTTATACTCTCTTTTTCAGAGTACTTACATTTTAATTATGTATTGGTATATAAAGAAAGTTTAAACAAATGTGGAAAAAAAAATGTTTGAACAAAACTGCTGACCCTGCCTTTAAGGGTCAAGGTATTTGGTGAGGGTTCTCCTCACTCTCTTTCCACTTCCCTCATTACAGTCTGTCAGATAGCTGTTGGTCTGGGTGGGAGGCTGCAGATCCCTGTCACGCTCTATGGCTTCCTGCTCAACATGGTGATCCACAGTGTCATTAGCCTCACAGTAGTTGTGGAGGACAAAGCAAGCGTAAATAATACTTGGCATGTCAAGGAGATTTAGGTCCATGGACCGCCTCAGGACTGCAAACCTGGCCTTTAGTCGATCAAATGCACATTCGATCACCATACAGGCCTTACACAAACAAAGTCCAAAGTACTGTTCTGATGGGGTAGAGCCTCCATTTGAGTACTCTTTCATAAGGTAAGGGAGAAGGGGGTAGGCAGGGTCCCCTAAGAGAAAGATAGGTATGGGCTCCTCTCCATCCACTATCTGCCTTTCGAGTGAAGGTATCTTCCCAGTCTTGAAGTAGCAGTTCACTTTGGAATTGGCGAAGACACGCGCATCGTGGACACTTCCTTGCCATTTTATGACCACATCCATGAATCTGTAAGGCAAGCAAATAGCATATTTTAATTAGGCCTACCTGTATTTGTGGTCGCACACAGCTTGGACATTCAGGGAAAACTTGCCCTTCCTGTTTATGTAGTCCATGGCGTTGACAGCTGGCTGTTTAATTTCAATGTGAGTCCCGTCTACCGCTCCCAAACATTGGGGCATTCCATGATCCTGCAGAAATCCGGAAACGAGCTCCTCTGCCTCGGGCACAGAAAATGGCAACTGTATGTATTTTGGACTGAGGTGGACAGTTATGGCTTTGCATGTTTGTCTGATGATGACCGACACAGTGGACCTTAGTTTTTCTTAGCCGTCCCTCGTCGCTTAAATAATACAACGTGCAAGCTACCTTTTAGAAAACTCCAACAGGTGCTCTCATGTTCGTTATTTCACCCTTGATGTAAGGACGAAGTTCTTCACTTAAGGCGACAAGACAATCTTTGGACATACGGAAGTTTGCACGCCATGCATGGTCATCAACT
The DNA here is from genome assembly GCF_951802725.1 of Rutilus rutilus. Taxonomy (NCBI): domain Eukaryota; kingdom Metazoa; phylum Chordata; class Actinopteri; order Cypriniformes; family Leuciscidae; genus Rutilus; species Rutilus rutilus. Next base: position 36,589,183 of record NC_140214.1, on the reverse strand, counting down.
ACTCCTTCCACAAAGTTGTCCCACCATTTACTGGTTCTCCCAGGTCTCGTCCAAAGCCGTCTGGTTTGCCTCCAACGAATTGGTGCATCAACAATTTGATGGAGGTAATTAATGCGCCCCCCTCCTTGAACTGCCACCTTAACGTGGTGGAGGGGTTTGAGTACCCGAATGACCCTAGGAGCTATGTTGTCCGGGGCTATATGCCCCTGGTAGGGTCTCCCAAGGCAAACAGGTCCTAGGCGACGGGTCAGACTAAGAGTGGTTCAAAAAACCCTTATGAGTGACATTAAATCGAGGGCCGTGACGTCGCCCGGTATGGCGCAGCCGGGGCCCCACCCTGCAGCCAGGCCCGGGGTTGGGGCTCGTATGCGAGCGCCTGGTGGCCGGGCCTTTCCCCACGGGGTCCGGCCGGGCTCAGCCCAAAGGAGCGATGTGGGGCCGCCTTCCCGTGGGCTCACCACCTGCAGGAGGGACCGTAAGGGGCCGGTGCTGAGAGGATCGGGCGGCAGTCGAAAGCAGAGGCCTCGACGACCCGATCCCTGGACACGGAAACTAGCTCTTGGGACGTGGAACGTCACCTCGCTGGCGGGGAAGGAGCCTGAGATTGTGCGTGAGGTTGAGAGGTTCCGACTAGAGATAGTCGGGATCACCTCTACGCACGGCTTGGGCTCTGGAACCACACTCCTTGAGAGAGGATGGACTCTTCACCACTCTGGGGTGGAGAGTTCCTGCCTCAAGTGGAGGATTTGAAGTATCTTGGGGTTTTGTTCACGAGTGAGGGAAGGATGGAACGGGAGATTGACAGACAGATCGGTGCAGCTTCTGCAGTAATGCGGTCGATGTACCGGTCTGTCGTGGTGAAGAAAGAGCTGAGCCGTAAGGCGAAGCTCTCGATTTACCGGTCAATCTACGTTCCTACTCTCACCTATGGTCATGAGCTTTGGGTCATGACCGAAAGGACAAGATCCCGGATACAGGCGGCCGAAATGAGCTTTCTCCGCAGGGTGGCTGGGCGATCCCTTAGAGAGGGTGAGAAGCTCGGCCACTCGGGAAGAGCTCAGAGTAGAGCCGCTGCTCCTCCGCATTGAGAGGGGTCAGCTGAGGTGGCTCGGGCATCTGTTCCGGATGCCTCCTGGACGCCTTCCCGGGAAGGTGTTCCGGGCGCGTCCCACTGGGAGGAGACCCCGGGGAAGACCTAGGACATGCTGGAGAGACTATGTCTCCCGGCTGGCCTGGGAACGCCTCGGTGTCCCCCCGGAAGAGCTGGAGGAAGTGTCTATGGAGAGGGAAGTCTGGGCATCTCTGCTTAGACTGCTGCCCCCGCGACCCGGCCCCGGATAAGCGGAAGAAGATGGATGGTAATTAATGCGCCTTCTCTGATCAGTAATACTATCTGAGAATATTTCGTACAAGTGCTGAAAAGACTCTTGTATGTTTATCAGAACTGCTAGGGCAACTTGAAGGTCCGACGTATGGAAATAATCCGACATGTTTGTTGTTATTTTCCTGTACTGGCGCAAGCCTGTGACGTAAACACGTATGCGACGAGAGCCACCATGAGCAGATCGGTGCCTTCACTGTCTAGCAGACTTTTTACCCTTTAGACGGGAAGGGTGGTTTCACTTTTTTGCGTTTTTAAGTCCCAAAAACGCTGTTGCCGTCTAAACGAAAGGCACATCTGATAAAATATTTTTACGTTTTCACTCGCGAGCGTTCTTGTGTAAACAGGGCCTTAGTCTTAATTAACAGCTTATTTCAGCTACTTATTAACTGAGATACTGTAATACATATGAAAGGTTATACAGATTTAAATATGTTTATTATTTACATATTAAATACAACATGGTCACATCAGATAAATGCATTTAATCATTAAAGGGACAAAAATATTTAGAAAATCGAATTTCAACGCGAATGTGCATTTTTCATCCGTTGGTTATCACTGTCAGTCTTAAATTTCGTGAGTGATAATTTAGCAGATTCAAGGAACAAATGAAAAAATCTCAAACTAAGTATCATCTTTTGATATGATGTACTTTTAGAGAAAAATGATGTCCACATATGTGGATTCATGGTCCGAATTTCCATAAAACACAATAAAGTCACCTTTGTGTAATAGAATGGAAAAACTCTTTATTTCTGCCTTGAACACAGCAGTTTTTTTCCTGACTGTTTTGTAATGTATTAATAACACATACACACATATTTTTTTAACATGTTTTGACTATCAGAGAGTAAAAACAACATGGAAACATTGAGGAAACATTGGATTTTTGCCCATTTTGGACAGTTAAAAATAATGTTTGGAACATTTGATATGCTGCAAAACAGTTGCAGGATGACATTGTATGTCTGTAACAAAATATAAAACATTCAAAGCATTTTAAATAGCCACTCTTGCATTAGGCTACTAATGTGATGATAAATCTCTATCTATGTACTGTTCAAAATAGTCTAGTGGGGTCTGCCAGGTTTGGCGTCAATGGAGTAGCCTTCCAGCGTAGTCCACGTCCTGCACAACCAGAATCAGAATAAAAATAGTATTTATTGTAGGAAGTTACATTTTTACCCATGTAAGCAATTGAGGTGTATTGGTGCATAAAATACTTGAATCTGTGTGGAAGTTAGGGGTTTCACAACTACTGATTTTTGCTACTCGACTAGTTTTGCATAAGTCGACGACTAGTCGACTAGTCGTTAAATTATTTATTAATCAGAATAAAAATAGTATTTATTGTAGGAAGTTACATTTTTACCCATGTAAGCAATTGAGGTGTATTGGTGCATAAAATACTTGAATCTGTGTGGAAGTTAGGGGTTTCACAACTACTGATTTTTGCTACTCGACTAGTTTTGCATAAGTCGACGACTAGTCGACTAGTCGTTAAATTATTTATTCATTAAATTGACGCATTAACGCATTGAGCATTGTTAAGGAAGACACAGAGGAGTTCTGGTGAATCATTGGAAATGCATTTTTGAAATTCAGAAATAACATACAAAATAAATTCATCAGTTATTCTTTTCATCAACATGTGTGAATACAAAAACATTCATTCAACATTCATTTAAAACATTCTTGTAATTAAAACATTCTTGTTATGAACCACGCCACACCACGCGCATCAGCGAACGTTGCAGATAAACATTGCCACATGGCTAGCCTCAGACAATAACATTGTCAACATCACAACTCTGAGTTTTGCATATAGTTTTACTGTGCATTTTTCATTGCATCTTTAAGCAAATATAATTTAAGCATGTATAGGCCAATACAAGTTTGACATAGGTTATACTGAACCACTATATCTTTTGTCGAGCCTTAAATCTTAACATGGAACTTCACTTACCCAAAAGCGGTGTCAACTACAACAGTGTGAAACATTGAAAAATATTATCCATACAGCCCTGCCTTTTTTTCGTTGCCATTCCATTAGCCTACTAGTCAATGTCCTGTTCCCGGATCAAATTCACATTGCCTTTTCGGTTAGCGTTGAGAAACACCAGTGCATCGACGTGGGAGGGATGGAGGCTACTCCTCTGTCGGGTGACTGTGTTTCCCGCCAGGGAAAAAATTATCTTGCTTGGGGTGCTGGTGGCTGGAACAGCTAGATAACTCTTCGCCAACTTGGTTAGACGGGGGAAACTGCCCTCATTGTGTGCCCACCACTTTAGTGGATTACATAGCTGTCAACATTGAACATTGAAAATAAGGGAGATTTCCCGGAATCCATCCCCAAAATAAGGGATTTTTTTTTTACACGATTCTTACCCAAAAAAAAAGCACTAATCATTAACAGTCTAAAGAGTTTAACTACACAATATATATTACAGACCAATGGATATGTTTAAAGAGCTTTATTTATTAACAAAGTAAACATTCAGGGTTTCTGCAGGTTTCAGTAAGTCAAATTTAAGACCTTTTTAAGACATTTTAAGACCATAAAGATTCAAATTTAAGACCCTACACGTGACGACGCATTATCCAAGTTAGATAGATAGTTACCTCGGGATCATTATGTATCTATTTATCTATCTTTCTATCTATCTAGGATTATCTGATGTGTGTGTGTGAGACAGAGGGAGAGGTAGATATTTTTTTATAGAAAATTGTACTTTTGCATATTATACTGTAAAAACACAATTATTGTTGATTGTTGTTTTAGTTGATCATAACTAGAGGAAATGATAAGATGATTAAAGTGACCAAAATTATCACGGTTATCACAGAATCCTGTTCAAAAAGTACTAATACTACATAATGAAGTCAATTCAACAAGTTTTATGTTGAAAAACAGCAAAAAACAAATTGATTAGCATCAATATGCACTTTTTGTTTACGTAAACATTAAAATACCATTAAAAATGATGGCCAGATTTTAAAAGAGTGTCTTGCAACATGTTATCTACTAACATGTACAAGTTCAAATAAAGTTTTGACAAAAAAGGTTTTATACAAAGATAAACCTCATATTTCAGCCTTTAAATATTTTTTTTTATAAAAAGTCAAAAAAGATAAATTACTGACATTTACACATTATAGCTTATATTTATTAGTAGTGTTTGGGTGCACCCCCATCCTTCATGTTGACTGAGCTTTTAATGTTGTTATGGAAAGGGGTGATTGGTTGGTTCCTGTCACAGGACCTGCGGTGCGTTTGCGGCATTCTGAAAAGTGTAGATTTTTTTCATCTCGTTGCACCTGGTAAAAAAAATTGCGCGTCGCTTCAATTATGAGCGTACTTGCCGCGCGCCTACATTTGAACAAACAAAAAGACGCGATATGTGAACGGCCTCTGGCGAGCTAGCTCATATTGAGCCACGAGCGACTGGTAGCACGCGAGCGACGAGTTGGAGACCCCTGATCTAGCGCTCCGCTTTGTAGGCTACATACTCCATACTTTTTTGCTACTTTGTAACAACTTTCTGCGGCCAGCGTTTCTGGAAATTACTTTTTTAGACATGTCACCTGACTAAATGAAATTTAAGACCTAGGATGAAAATCTGTCCGTTTTTAAGACTTTTAAAAATACGGGATATTTTACGGGAAAATACTAAAACGGGAAGACAGCGGGAAAAGAGTTAAAATACGTGAGAAACCCGGAAAAAACGGGAGGGTTGACAGCTATGGGATTATCCATTGTGGGTATGTGGGCTAATTGATGGTAATCCCGTAGTTCGTCTGCATTGGTCATCCTGGCCCTTTTGCTCTTCGCACCTTCATAATGTGGTCCAAACAGCTGTTCGAAGTCGTTCTCCAGCCTTGTTTTCTTGCCATAGTCAGACTGGTTGTCCCCACCGTCAGCTTCACCTTCACCGGGTTCTATAATGAAAAAATTGCGCGGATACTGTGTTCTCTTGTGGCTCGCGCACAGTCTTCACTCGGACGCGCGCTTCAATCCGTTGTGGAGACTCTATTTATTCCAGTGAAATTACAAAACAAAATGCACACAAACATGCCTGATATACAACCACTGATAAACATAATCGGTTTTGATAAAAATAAATAGATAAAAAAAAAAACTAAACGAGGGCGGTTTTGAACCCATAACCTCTGACACGCTTGACAAAAGTTCTGCCACTGGACCACTTAAATACACGCTTAATATTGTCGGATCTATTCATTTATTCACGTGAAAATTCTCAGCACTAACAATTTATATTAGACCTCATTAACCCTCTAGGGACCAAGCTGTTTTTGGGGCCCTTGAGATGTTCTGACATGCTCTGACATGCTCTGACATTTGTGCTTTTTTCAGTTATTTATAAACATGTTAATGGCAAAGGTGTAAATTCACTCTATATAGCACAAACAGGCCTACCATAATATGCGAGCAACATGTATGTAGATGTTTGTATTTTTAAGAGAATAATGTTTATGCGTGGTTATTTAAAAAAATAAAAATGAAAGTTGCTGAAATAAGACCACAAAACTCATACAAAATATGTGCCCACAAGACTTTTGACTAATGGATGTTTTCTCTTCGAGTTCTAGCTTCAAAATTATGTGAAAATAGTCTTGCTTTATCGTTCACAAAAAAAAATACATTGATTTAAATGGTGTAAAACAGGTTTTGCTTGGAAAGCCAATATGCGAGGGGGAGGAGTAGTTTACACCTTAGATTACCCAGTCCCACCCACTCTGCATAATGACTCTGCATAATTAGCCATTCATTCAGGTGTGACACTGACTGAGCCACAATGCAAGGACAAAAGATGTATTTAGAAGAATACTTATATTGACCATTTAAGATTTTGCTTACATCTATCTTGTAAATATGTTTTGCTATTTTATTAAAAGGTTACAATTACAACAATAATTACAATTTCAGCAATATTTCTGCAAAAAAAGTACTCTTTCTTTGTAAAAAAAAAAAAAAAAGATTATAGGCCTACATTTTATCATATGTATTCATTAGTTTGAATATAGCCAACATTGGAACATCTTAGTCTATGACTTTATTTTTGACAAAATAGTATTTTATATATATGAGCAGAAAAGCTTATTTGATGTGACAGTATATTCTACAGTAAAAACTGTACCCAAATCTAGTCAACAAAATATTGTCTTTCATACTTCGCCTGACTGTAACGTTGTTTTTATGAAATATTAGGGCATAGCCTATAAATGTTAATTTGCAGTTTAATACGTTGCTTATACAAATACATTTTATTTCAACATAGTTCAGTCGATTTTTACTCATCTCAGTAGGCTCTAGCAAAGCAGTTTATTCACACACAGACGCGCGATTCATATTTAGGCTAAACAGTCTTTACAAATATGTACCCTTCATTCATCTCACAGAAACGCGATTCATATTTAGGGTAAACAGTCTTTACAAATATGTACCCTTCATTCATCTCACAGAAACGCGATTCATATTATAGAAACGCGATTCATCTTTTTGTTTACATAGGCCTACACTAACGTTATTCCATAACGTTATTCCACATTAACACTTGAGAAAGGATAACTTAGCCTACCTCACTCCTCAGCGGGATCTGCTCCTCATATCAGCACGGAAAATTTTCTCCATAAGGTAGGCTATATTATGCCTCTTTGTTTACAGTTGATGTGGGCGTTTCACAGACTGAAATGGTTCTCAGAATTTGCGTTTGAATAGCACGCGCTCTCCGGGGCGTGGTCAAATTACTGTGAATCATCTCGTAATGAGCTCGACTGGAGTCGCTCTCTTTTTATACAGATTACAGAAGCTGATAATATTTGTTTTTTATATAAATTACTTCATTTAAAAGCTGCGATCTCAAGCTTTATGCCCGTGGGTCTGTTTCCCTGTTTGACTGAATTTTCGCGGAGTTATAGATCATTTTCGAACGCGTTTCAAATGGGAGTTTACTGACAGAGAGAAGGCAGAAATAGCATCATGTTAGTTTTTCTTTATTTGTCAAAAACCAAAACACTTTATTTTTATTGTGAGTATACAGAAAAAAAATTGAAACTGAACAGGATCGATTGATGTATTACACGAAAATGAAAGATCAAAATTAACAGAGCATTTTGTGTTTATTTTTCATTGCTAAAAAAAAAAACGAGCAAAACGCGCGGGCGCGTTTTTGGTCCCCAGAGGGTTAAACGACAAATTAAACTAAATTTAGCCTACTATTTAAATTGAATTGTGTTAGCAACACTTTTTTTTTTAAAGAGACCCCCCCACAAAGATGAAATCATAATTCGAACCCTGGTTCTAAACTTACCCGTAGCAGGCTGTTCCTCATCCTCTCCTACCGCATCCGCTCTGATATTTTCCGGGAGAAACTTCAGGTGCTTAAACCGTGGATCTAGCATGCATGCCGTTATCGGGATTGAATCTGCCAGGATGTCAGACTCTAGTTTGAAGCGTTTTACGAGTTCTTTCCTCACCATGTCCTTGAAAGAGCGAATAGTCCCCAGGTCGTCGGATCTTGTCACTCTCAGCATGTCGCAGACATTGAGCAGGACGGGATAGATGAATGACAACCCGACATGTAACTCTGCGCACATTATTGTGGTTGCTTTAGCTAGAGGCCTAAGTACCGGAATCAGCTGCTCGATCAATTCCCACTGGTGCTCTCTCATGGTCAAGGATTTTCGGACATCCACTTTCGTTATGCTCTCATCCGTGAGAACGGCCTGCACTGGGATTCTCTGTTCATACAAACGCTCTAGCATAGCGAATGTAGAATTCCACCGAGTGGCACAATCGTTTTGCAGACTGTTCACTTGTACTCCCAGTTGTTTCTGGTAGTTCTGCAAAGCACAATGTGCCACTGAGGAGTGACGAAAATGACTGACTACACGTCCCGCAGCATCAATTGTCTTCGTGATCTCAGGTAAGTTGAGACCTTTTTTAATGGCAAGTTGCAGTGTGTGCCCGGTGCATCCTAGGTGGTGGGGAAATAGCTCACATAGTTCCATTGCTAGGTTCATGCTACTAGCGTTGTTATGGATGGTGCAAAAAACATTGAGGCCCCATTCCTCGATAGTCTCTCTCAGACGCTGGGCAATATTTGCAGCAGTGTGTCTCTCGCGCATCACGGTGGTTCGCAACACTCTTGACTTTAACTCTCAGCCGTCAGTGATGTAGTGAGCTGTTATGGTTATATAAGGATCCATAGTACATGATGTCCACAGATCGGTAGTGAGGGAAACACTGAGGTCTTTCATCTCATCCATAATCGTTGCTCTGACAGTGTTGTATTGGTGCATGATATTGCTCCAAACTGTGCGGTGGCAAGGGATTGTGTAGCCTGGCTCAAAATACTGGATGATGTCCTTAAAGCCTTCCCCAGAGAGAGTGGATATAGGGCGAACATCCTTGACAACAAAGTTGACCAGCAAATCTGTGATTTTTCGCCTTCTGTTGTCAGTCATTAGGCGCGTTGAAAAATCGATTGTTGTCTGCTTGCCTGACGATGATGCAGTGCTAGCATGGCTATCGTCATTGCCACGAACGGTTGCTGTTGGCAGTGGGTGTTTCATCCTAAGATGATTATCCATTGCAGACATATTGCTATTGTATTTTAGCACTGCTTTACATAACTTACAGGTAACAGTGGATGTGTCTACATTTTCTGTTAAGTATTTCCACACATAGGATGACCTTGACCGTTTTGGACGCATAGGTACCTCAACGCCTGATGCCATTTTGTTTCCGACTAGTCGATTAGGGCCGACAGCGCCGACTAGTGGCTGTGACAGTCGACTAGTCGACTAGTTGATGAAACCCCTAGTGGAAGTTTATATGAAATTTGAAGATTTACCCTCAAGGTGTGAAGGCCAAAAATAATAAGTACCTTGTTCAGAGTCTCCCTTTTTCTTTTCTTTTTGTTTGGCTTGGTCTTGGTGTTGGCTCTTCCAAATCATCTTCTGAGTGTGGGATGAACCTGTACCTGTACCTGTCTCTGTCCCTGTCCATGAACCTGTCAACAAGTTTTGTAAATAAGCATTTTGCTTCCAATCCTTCACAATCCCTAAGGCCCTAACTGCATAAAATAAACAAATATCTACTGGGTCTTGGCTAACCATTATCTGCACTATCTGCATGTTTGCGTCCTCTGCTGTGGTCAGTGGGCTCAGGAATAGGGTCCTCATCATCACATAACTTCCTCACCAACAGACAACAGTCTGTCCGGGTATGCACAACAACCACACCTACACTGACCTCCAACACAGGAGCCCCGCAGGGCTGTGTTCTAAGCCCCTTCCTTTACACCCTCTACACAAACGACTGTACCAGCCCCTCACATCCAACACCATATTCCTCAAGTATGCCGATGACACTGCAATCCTTGGACTCCTCACAGACACTCATTCAACCCAAGAATATCTTAACACAGTCTCTCACTTCACGCAGTGGTGTGGAAATAATCTCAAACTCAACATCAGCAAAACAAATGAAATGGCTTTTGGAACGGCACAAGCCCACCACCCCATTATCATTAACCCTCTGGGGACCAAGCTGTTTTTGGGGTCCTTGAGATGTTCTGACATGCTCTGACATTTGTGCTTTTTTCAGTTATTTATAAACATGTTAATGGCAAAGGTGTAAATTCACTCTATATAGCACAAACAGGGCTACCATAATATGCGAGCAACGTGTATGTAGATGTTTGTATTTTTAAGAGAATAATGTTTATGCGTGGTTATTGGAAAAAATGTAAATGAAAGTTGCTGAATTAAGACCACAAAACACATATTAAATATGTGTCCACAAGACTTTTGACTAATGGATGTTGTCCCTTTCAGTTCTAGCTTCAAAATTATGTGAAAATAGTCTTGCTTTATCGTTCACAAAAAAAAAATACATTGATTTAAATGGTGTAAAACAGGTTTTGCTTGGAAAGCCAATATGCGAGGGGGAGGAGTAGTTTACACCTTAGATTACAATGTCCCACCCACTCTGCATAATGACTCTGCATAATTAGCCATTCATTCAGGTGTGACACTGACTGAGCCACAATGCAAGGACAAAAGATGTATTTAGAAGAAGACTTATATTGACCATTTAAGGTTTCGCTTACATCTATCTTGTAAATATGTTTTGCTATTTTATTAAAAATGTTACAATTACAACAATAATTACAATTTCAACAATATTTCAAGTGTACTCTTTCTTTGTAAAAAAGAAAAAAGATTATAGGCCTACATTTTATCATATGTATTCATTAGTTTGAATATAGCAAATATATATAAATATATATAACGTTAGATATGAGCAGAAATTGCTAAACAAAAGCTTATTTGATGTGGCAGTATATTCTACAGTAGCCTAAAAACTGTACCCAAATCTAGTCAACAAGTGACTGACTGTAACGTTGTTTTTATGAAATATTAGGGCATATAAATGCTAATTTGCAGTTTAATACGTTGCTTATACAAATACATTTTATTTCAACATATTCCAGTCGATTTTTACTCATCTCAGTAGGCTATAGCAAAGCAGTTTATTCTTTCACACACAGACGCGCGATTCATATTTAGGCTAAACAGTCTTTACAAATATGTACCCTTCATTCATCTCACAGAAAGGCGAGTCATATTATAGAAATGCGATTCATCTTTTTGCGGTTTGCATAGGCCTACACTAACGTTATTCCATAACGTTATTCCACATCAACACTTGAGAAAAGAAAACAGCCTACCTCACTCCTCAGCGGGATCTGCTCCTCATATCAGGAGATATTGCTCCTCATATCAGCACTGTTCTGAGGAAACTTTTCTCCATAAGGTAGGTTATATTATGCCTCACTCGATTGTGACGCGCTTTGTTTACAGCTGATGTGGGGGCGTTTCACAGACTGAAATGGTTCTCAGAATTTGCGTTTGAATAGCACGCGCTCTCCGGGGAGTGGTCAAATTACTTTTGAATGGCTCGTAATGAGCTCGACTAGAGTCGCTCTCTTTTTATACAGATTACAGAAGCTGAGAATATTTGTTTTTTATATAAATTACTTCATTTAAAAGCTGCGATCTCAAGCTTTATGCCCGTGGGTCTGTTTGCCTGTTTGACTGAATTTTCGCGGAGTTCTAGATCATTTTCGAACGCGTTTCAAATGGGAGTTTACTGACAGAGAGAAGGCAGAAATCGCATCATGTTCATTTTTCTTTATTTGTCAAAAAGCAAAACACTTTATTTTTATTGTGAGTATACAGAAAAAAATAGAAACTGAACAGGATCGATTGATGTATTACACGAAAATGAAAGATCAAAATTAACAGAGCATTTAGTGTTTATTTTCATTGCTAAAAAAAAAAAACGAGCAAAACGCGCGGGCGCGTTTTTGGTCCCCAGAGGGTTAACAACGAAACAGAACGGACAGTAGACCACTTCAAATATCTTGGACTCACAATTGACAATAACCTCACCTTTGAACATCACACAACAGACATACAGAAAAAAGGAACCCAAAGACTGTCAGCGGTGCGCAAACTAAAAGGACTTCATGTTGCCCCCATCTACTCCTATTATCAGCATTGTTCAACCCATCCTATTATACTGTTCCACCTGCTTTTTCAACATGCTTACTGTAAAAAAACGTAACAAACTTACCCAGATAACCAATACTGCCACCAAAATAATAGGTTTGCCCACTCCAAATCTACAAGAACTAAACACCAAAGCCATCACACGTATCGCTCATGTAATATCCCTGGACATTACTCACCCACTCAGCCGCTACTTCTTACTTCTACCCTCTGGCAGGAGGTTTAGAAGCATAAGGTGCAATAAAGCCCGCTTCAGCAGAAGCCTAATCCCCTCAGCCATCCAAACACTCAACAAGACAAAGCCACACAGATAAAAAATCTTTACATTTTTCCCATGTAAACCCCAATGATATAAGTATATGTCTGTGTCAAATGTCTATTGTGTATGAAATATGTATATCTATATGTGCTCTATGTATGTCTATATGTGCCGTGAATATGTATGATGAAAAGCGTTTGGAAATGTGAAAAAGAATTTCCCTAAAGGAACAATAAATATACTACTACTACTGTCCTCACTGCTGCTTTCCTCCTGTGGTGATGGTTGGTAATTGCCATCCAGGATGGGATCATCATTGTCAGACACGTCCAAATCTGAGTTGTCTCCATCAATTAACCCAAGTAGCTCCAATGCTCTTTGCACAGAAAAACACTCTGGAAATAAAAACATGATAAAATCAAATACAAATTAATTTCATTTTTGTATGTAGGTTTGCATTATTTACTTGTTATTTATTCCAATGGGATAATATGCAAGCTAATTTACATGTGCACATTTTTACTGGCATATTACATTTTCAACCCAACTAATTTAAGTATGTATGTATGTATGTATGTATTTAGTGATTTAATTGTTATTTATTTCATTGGGACCATGTACAGCTTTTTAGCTGCATCAGAGCAAGCTTTTTTCCCATTTTACGTGTGTGCATGTTTACTAGCATATTAGCTGTTTCGAGGAGCATCAGTCCATAAGTACACTTACGTGTACTTCATGTTTAGCGACCTACAAAGTTGCTAGTTTTACACTTTTTTTTTTCAAATTTGCATGTCATGACAAATATACAAGGCTTTTATAAATATCTAAATCAGAATAAGCCATGAAATATGACAGAACTTCTTACCTGGTCGACATTTGTGTATGGAGCTACCACTTGAATCTTCCCTTGTGTTCGCCGCCATTTTGAATTTTGATCGTAGTGTGTTATAAACTTCTGACACCACCAGATGGCAGTGTAAGTACCCCTATACGTGTCCATAACACCACCAATTCAGCAGTGAACACAATTGTGGACATAAGAGCTAAAATGTGCTGTCCACATATGTGACCACTAAGCCCTAGGAGGCTATATATCTTGAAAATCCAAAATGCACCAAGACATCTGCCTTTTAGTTGGTAATGTAACTAAAATACCCAACTAATTTGAAATGAAATTTTATCAAAGCCTGTGTCATGGAATCTTGTGCAAAAATCAGTGCAAATACCACAGGACACATGTACCCCAAACCATACACAACAGTAAACATATTTTCATAAAAGTCCAACGTTACAAACTGTGGCAAACAAATCTGGAACAGTAGTAGAGCCACTTCGAACCCTGTTTTATGCTTCCAGCTGATTTTTCAAAGTTTGAATTTTGGGTACCAGCTCACTTCTACCCAGTAGCATTACTTGCTGAATAAAGTTGAAAGTGTTTTTCATGCACTTGGGGTAGTCCAGGTGCAGGGCATAGATCAGTCCGAAAAGGACACAGAAGGCCTGAGGCAGGTTGGCCAGTTCATCCATTACCACAGACCCTTCCAAGATGATCCCTACTCTGGATGGGTTGAGCTGGGTATTTTCTTGACCAAGGCAGAGAATTCCCATTGGAGTTTCAATGTACGAGTCCTTGCCAGTTACATCCTAACAGTGAAAGAAACGTTTTGACAAGGAGAGAACATAAACATGCCAGTTAGACAATGGTGTTTTGTCCACCAAAAATAACCTGTGACTGTTTATAATGAAAAGCATTGTACAATATAAACCACACTGAAAGTAATTTATATTAAAAGGACGATACCAGTCTTGAATTTTTATCAAATGCCATATTCGGATCTGTACAGGTTGCAACACTTTGCACAAAATATGGAGTTTACCCTCTTTCAGTTACAGTCGTGCTGAAAGTTTTTTTATATGACTCTCAGTACCTTTCACCTTAATTGCTTCTTTTTTTTTTACTTTACCAGTTGAAAGTAACATACACAATAAGATATTTGATGACTGGAGCAACCAGAATCTAACGAGTGCAATCAGAACTCCCCATTTGAGTTTTAGACCCAAAAACAATTTCACAAGTTCCAACCGGTGACAGTAAAGTCAAAAAAACGAATTGGGCAATTGTAAAAGGATTCATACAACCTTAGTTATTGGGAGCAATTTTCTACTTTTTCAATAGGACTGGGACTGAAAGTGGGTAAACTATCTTTGTTCGGCCATAAAATAGAGACTTAATGGAGACACTGATGCTGATCAAATAATTCTGAAAATGAATGGCAGTGTTCATTAACAGCTAAAAATGAGACAAAAGGAGCATGCACCTGCAACATTTACAAAAACAAATTAACTTACAGAGCATGTCTTGAAGAAGGCAGAAGAATCAACCGCCAAGATGACAGGCAGTCCCCGAAGACATAGGCACCTGATGTCTGTTGGCTCAGTGGTCTGCAAGATAGTGGACACAAAAGTTAAAACATATCTTGCTAAGGATACTCACATCAGGGTTTCCCATACATTCATTAATTTGTGGTGGCCCGCCACAATATCAACGCTGACCGCCACGGATTGATTCAGGTTTTTTAACTATTTAATATGGGCAAAATTGTATTTTATTGCTGCGCGCAGCTTCCTCCCTCCCTAACTAACTAACTAACTAACTAACTGACAACGGAGGCACGAATAGCTCCTCCTCTTCGAGCACGATCTGAATCAAAACATGAGCATGCGTTTGCAGTGGTTCCCAATTCCAGTCCTCGTGACCCACAGTTCTGCACATTTTGTATGTCTCCCTTATTTAACACACCTGAACCAGATCATCAGCTCATTAGGAGAGACTCCATGAACTGAACTGAGTGTGTCAGATAAGAGAGACCTACAAAATGTGCAGAGCAGTGGGTCACGAGGACTGGAATTGGGAGCCACTGAGTTAGAGGACTGATTGTTGCCGGTGTGGTGAACAATCGAGTTCGGTTGAAGAGATGAGTCCGAGCTTAGGACCCAAGCAATCCGATTGGTTCAAAGCACGTTTTATGGGTAATTGCTTTAGTGCCTGGTTACAAATAATACAAAATCACTATTATAGAAGAAGTTTGTACTACGTTATAACGAGTCATTCATGTATTTTAACTTATATGTTTAATATACTAGTAATTAACCGAAGCTATAGATTGTGAAATTAAACATTTCTCGTTGTTAGTGTGTTTTTTATAATAAATAAACAACATATTTGAGCTTCAAACAACTACATTCTCGACTGAGAAACTCTTAAAACTACATTTCGTGACACAATAACAGTCGTATTTTTAAATTTCGCGGTCTTTCTCCTCTGCTATTGACGCAGCTCGGACTCATCTCTTCAACCGGACTCGATTGTTCACCACACCGGTGCTTAATGCTTATTCCCCCAGCGAAGATTCCAGAAGAATAGTTGAATGGTTAGTACACTCTAAAAAATGCTGGGTTAAAAACAACCCAATTTGGGTTATTTGGCAACCCAGCGCTGGGTAAATATTGGACAGAACACATGCTGGGTTATTTTAACCCAGCAGGCTGGGTTTTTATACATTAACCCATTTGCTGGGTTGTTTTTTAATCAGTGCTGGGTAAAACAATGCCATGTTACAGGTTATTCATTTTAGATGATAATAATAACAATACTAATAACAATTTTTTTTAAATAATCTTAATAACAATAACACAACTGTTTATTGATTCAATTAAAGTTTATTACAGGAAATTAATATAATCATAAATACATTCGTGTAATCAACAATTAGTCAACTGCAGCATAAAACTCTGCATATAAATTGTATAGCTAAAGATTCTCTTCACAAAGATACAAAAAAAAAAAAAAAAAAAAAAAACAATAATATATCATTGCAATTCATTTAAATAAACATCCAATTAGTCCTGTGCAGCAAAAATGGAGACACGTGAAAACTCTGCATATAAACTGTACACAATAAAGATTCTCTTCACAAAGATACAATAAAAAAAACATTAATATATCATTGCAATTCAGTTAAATAAACATTCAATTAGATTCAATTAGTCCTGTGCAGCAAAAATGGAGACACGTGAAAACTCTGCATACAAACTGTACACAATAAAGATTCTCTTCACAAAGATACAATAAAAAAAAAACATTCATATATCATTGCAATTCAGTTAAATAAACATTCAATTAGATTCAATCAGTCCTGTGCAGCAAAAATGGAGACACGTGAAAACGGTATACTTGAATTTTGTGTACCTAGCAGCAATAAAAAATAGCTAAAGGATCTCTCGTCTTCTGAGAGTGGAATCGAGCCATTGGATCTCTCTTCGGTGCGGGTGTCACAACACGGCAGCGGGGACAGTCTTCTTTGTGTTTGTTTGTCTTTCTGTTAAAAAAAAAAAAAAAAAAAACTGAGCAAACAAAAGCTGTTTTAACGGCTGGTAAGGTGCGCCACGAGCGCTCAAAGGCTGTTATCACAGCTGGTAACAGCGCACAGACGGGTGCACATTCCCGTCTGTGTTCGCAGTGTCTGTTCCCCCTGTGTGTTTCGTACCAGTGAGAGCAGTCCCTAAAAAGAGCTTACACAGATAGAAAAGCATCTTTTTCAAAAAAAAAAAAGATGACTTTCTATCTGTGTGTTTCTGGATGCGGTCGTTACCTGGGTTCACAGGATGGTCACAAGCGCTGCCTCGTGTGTCTGGGTATTGAACACGCTGAGGCAGCGTTTGTGGATGAGTCATGTACCCATTGTGGGAAGATGACCATCGCGGAGCTACGGTCGAGACTCTTGTTCCTGCAAAGGGGCGGAGTCCCCGTGCCGCTGCCTCGATCCAATCCTCCTCAGAGGGTTGCTGCGGGCAGTGACATGGGTGACCTGAGGATTACGGTGAGCGCGTCTCCTTCGGGGAACCAACCCCCTAGGAGCCCTCACCCCTCTCATGCTCCGCAGCCAGTTGAGCCCCCATTGGAGAAAGCTGGACCATCCTCGCGGTGTGTACCGGTTGTCTCCTTTGGGGCTCCCTGTGAAGACCAGATGTCGATCGCGGCATCGGAGGGTGGGTCAGACTTCTCTGCGGACGACGATTCGGCGCCGTTGCCTCCTTCGGGGGTGTCAACGATGCCTGAGACGGACCCGGAGATGATGGCCATGCTTTCCCGGGCCGCCAACGGGGTCGGGCTCGTGTGGAACCCTCCACCGTGTCCCGAACCCTCGAGGTTGGACGATTGGTATCTCGGGGTGGCGCGCGCTGGTTCTCAGCAACCCACCCCAGTGCCTTTCTTCCCGGAAGTGCATGAGGAGCTTACGGGGACGTGGACGGCACCTTTTACTGCCAGAAACCGTTCCGGTGGCTCCTCCTCCCTCACCACCCTTGATGGCGGGGCAGCTAAGGGTTACACGCGCATCCCGCCAGTGGAAAGGGCCGTTGCCATGCAACTGTGCCCTAACTCCACTTGGCGTGGAGAACCGTGTCTCCCTTCACGGGCCTGTAAGTACTCGTCGGATCTAACCGGCAAGGCTTACAAGGCCTGTGGGGAAGCTGCCTCGGCCGTGCACGCCATGGCGTTGCTGCAGGTTCATCAGGCCAAGGCACTGAAGAACCTGCACGAGGGTGGTCATGATCCCCAAGTTCTTCAGGAACTTCGTATCGCAACGGACCTCGCGCTTCGTGCGACGAAGGTGACCGCGCGGTCGGTGGGTCGTGCGATGTCCACCATGGTGGTCCAGGAACGCCATCTCTGGCTGTGTCTGGCAGACATGCGGGAGTCTGACAAGCTCCGCTTCCTGAACTCCCCCGTGTCCCAGACCGGCCTCTTCGGCGACGCGGTCGAGAACTTCGCCCAGCAGTTCTCGGCTGTACAAAAGCAGACTGAGGCCATCCGTCACATCCTGCCGCGGCGGCCAGCTGCTGCTCCCACCCCTCCGCCTGCGGCTCCTCAGTCTGCTCGTCGCCGAGGGCGGCCTCCTGCGTCTGCCCCTGCTCCCGCGCCGCAGCAGCAGCCTCCATCCAAACGGCGCCGTGGAGCCAGTCGCAGGCGGACCGCCCCGCCCGTCCAGGACCCTGCTAAGAAGGGCGGCAAGGCCAGGAGCAAGCGGCCCTAGGACGGGCGACCCAGAGATGGCAGGGACTGCTCTCCAGGAGACGATGACTGCATCGCTCCATCCCCCGGAAGAGGGCCGGGTGGAAAATCTTTGTTTTCCTTTTGTTTTTGTTCCGCCGCTGGCCTCAAAACCAGCGGTACCCAAATTTTCAATAAAAGAGCAGTTTCTTCCATCTCTGGGTCCGAAGAGGGCCCGGAGAGCAGTGGGGGGAGAGAATCCTCACCACTCTCATCCGCCTCTTCTATCGCCAGCAGGCAGCAGTGTGCAGTTCGAGAACGCAACCAAGCCGCCTCCTGCACCTCCGGCCTCGTGGAATCAAGTAAGTGTTGCACAGCACACTCAGACTCCGCTACGGGCTGCCTCCCAGAGAGAGCCTCCCGAGCCGAGCCCCTGTGTTCCACCTCGCTGCCCCACTCCGGGTACGCCTACGGTCCCTTTGGTCCCGCTTGTACGGTCTCTGCGAGCCTGGCTAGCGCTCCCCAGTCCGTCTCGCTGGCTCATTCGGACCATCAGGCTCGGCTATGCGATTCAGTTCGCCCGGCGTCCCCCCAAGTTTCGGGCCATCCACTCCACTACAGTGAGAGCAGCCGATGCCCATGTCTTGCGCGCGGAGATCGCAGTCCTACTGGCGAAGGATGCGATAGAGCCGGTCCCTCCAGCCGATATGAGGTCAGGGCACTACAGTCCCTACTTCATTGTACCCTTCGGGCTGGCCCTGTCTCCCCGTGTCTTCACGAAAGTCACGGAGGGGGCCCTTGTTCCCATGAGAGAACAGGGCGTTCGCATTCTCAACTATCTCGACGACTGGCTCATACTGGCACACTCTCGAGATCAGTTATGCGAACACAGGGACCTTGTGCTCAGGCACCTCAGCCAGCTGGGCCTTCAGGTCAACTGGGAGAAGAGCAAACTCGCCCCCGTGCAGAGGATCTCTTATCTCGGTATGGAGTTGGATTCGGTCGCTCAGACGGCGCGTCTCACAGAGCAACGCGCTCAGTCGGTGCTGAACTGCTTGAACACGTTCAAAGGCAGGACGGCGGTCCCACTGAAATTCTTTCAGAGGCTCCTGGGGCATATGGCAGCGGCAGCAGCGGTAACTCCGCTCGGGCTGCTTCATATGAGACCGCTTCAGCACTGGCTTCACGGCCGAGTCCCGAGATGGGCGTGGCATCACGGCACTCACCGGGTGGCAATCACACCGGAGTGCCGCCAGACCTTCAGTCCGTGGTCAGATCCCTCGTTCCTTCGGGCAGGAGTCCCCTTGGAACAGGTGTCCAGGCATGCTGTGGTGTTCACAGATGCCTCTGCCACCGGCTGGGGTGCCACGTACAACGGGCATGCAGTATCAGGGGTGTGGACGGGCCCCCAACTGCACTGGCACATCAACTGCCTCGAGTTGCTAGCAGTTCGTCTCGCTCTGAGCCGCCTAAAAAGGCCGCTACAGGGCAGAGACGTGCTGGTCCGTACGGACAACACTGCGACCGTTGCGTACATCAACCGACAAGGTGGTCTACGCTCCCGTCGCATGTCGCAACTCGCCCGCCATCTCCTCCTTTGGAGTCAGAAGCATCTGAGGTCGCTTCGAGCCATGTATGTCCCCGGTGTGCTCAACCGTGTGGCCGACGAGCTATCACGAGCTGTGCTCCCGGGAGAATGGCGACTCCACCCCCAGGCGGTTCAGCTGATCTGGAGAGAGTTCGGAGAGGCTCAGGTAGACCTGTTTGCCTCCTCAGAGACCTCCCATTGCCAGTTGTTTTATTCCCTGACCGAGGCGACACTCGGCACGGATGCACTGGCACACAGCTGGCCCCGGGGCCTCCGCAAATATGCATTTCCCCCAGTGAGCCTACTTGCACAGACCCTGTGCAAAGTCAGGGAGGACGAGGAGCAGGTCCTTCTGGTGGCTCCCTATTGGCCCAGCCGGACTTGGTTCCCAGAACTTATGCTCCTCGTGACAGTCCCTCCCTGGCCCATTCCTTTGAGGAAGGATCTTCTGACTCAGAGACGGGGCACCCTTTGGCACCCGCGTCCGGACCTCTGGAAACTCCATGTCTGGTCCCTGGACGGGACGCGGAGGTTCTAGGTGACTTACCCCCAGAGGTACTTAACACCATCACTTCTGCGCGAGCGCCGTCTACGAGACGTGCGTACGCCTTGAAGTGGAACCTGTTCGTCGAGTGGTGTTCCTCCCGCAGAGAGGACCCCCGAAGATGTTCGATAGGGTCAGTGCTTTCCTTCTTGCAGCAAGGGTTGGAGCGAAGGCTGTCTCCCTCCACCCTTAAAGTACACGCTGCTGCTATTTCAGCATATCATGACCACATAGATGGCAGAACGGTTGGAAAGCACGACCTGGTCGTCAGGTTCCTTAGGGGGGCGAGACGATTAAATCCTCCTCGCCCCCCCTCCATACCCTCTTGGGACCTTTCCCTGGTGCTTCGAGCACTTCAGGATGCTCCCTTTGAGCCTTTGCAGTCAGCAGACTTAAAGCTTCTCTCCTTGAAGACTTTGCTGCTGATTGCACTGGCTTCGATCAAGAGGGTAGGGGACCTGCAAGCATTTTCGGTCGACGAATCGTGCCTAGAGTTCGGGCCGGGTGACAACCATGTTGTACTGAGACCCCGGCCTGGCTATGTGCCCAAGGTTCCTACCACTCCCTTTAGAGATCAGGTAGTGAACCTGCAAGCGCTGCCCCTGGAGGAGGCAGACCCAGCCCTGGCTTTGCTCTGTCCCGTTCGCGCTCTGCGTATGTACGTGGACAGAACTCGAAGCATCAGGACCTCAGACCAGCTCTTTGTCTGTTACGGAGGCCAGCAGAAGGGAAAGGCTGTCTCCAAGCAGAGGATGGCCCACTGGATAGTGGATGCCATCGCCTTGGCTTACCAAGCTCAAGGCGTGCCCTGCCCGCTCAGGTTGCATGCACACTCCACGAGAGGCGTTGCATCCTCCTGGGCGCTGGCACGTGGCTCCTCGCTAACAGATATCTGTAGAGCTGCGGGCTGGGCGACACCTAACACGTTCGCTAGATTCTATAGCCTACGTGTAGAGCCTGTGTCCTCCCGTGTTCTCACCCTAAACGGGTAGAAGCACTGTGAGTACCGGCTCTGTCGGCTTGCTGCACCCTACTGTGCACCCTTATTGCTCCAGAGTCAAAACCTGTTGAGTCCTCCAACACCCTCGGCACGGACATGGCGGAGCGTCCAGTGCCAGGCCTTATCCGCTGAATCCTTGAGATCCGGGTCTAGGCTGGGTCCCATATGTGTGACCCTACGGGGATCCCATATGTGTATATTCTCCACGGCTGCTCCTAAACGGAAGCCTGTGTCTTTCCCTTGGGCTAAGTCACCCATTATTCATATGCAGTACAACCCTCGGGTTAGTCCATATGTCTATTCCCACATAACTCTCCTTAAGAATGTGGCTCCCGCAGCGTTCCCCTCCCTCAGATCGGGCACGCTTTCCCAGTGTTATCCAATAATCTCACTGTATGGGTTATAACGGAACAACAGTGACGGATACTCTCGGTGTAAGCCCTCTCCTATCGTCCTTCCAGGCAAGAAGGTGTGGAGGCTTACACGGGGCGCTGGATGGGGTGCAGCAGCTGTGGCGCTTTACTAGGGATTCCTATTCGTCGTTCACCACGACGTACGTCGTAGTGACCGGACGATAGGGAACGTCTCGGTTACATATGGTAACCCTCGTTCCCTGAGGGAGGGAACGGAGACGTACGTCCCGTCGCCACATCTGCTGCTACCCGCCGGGGCGACCAGCTTTTCAGGCTTGGCTCCTCAGCAAAAAACTGAAGTGCAATCACACCAGCTGCTCGTTAAATACCCGCGCTGCGAGGCTGCGCAGCTGATGCAAATGATTGCACGCCAATGTGTATTGGCTTGTTTTAGTTTCACTCGAAGTAGATTGGCCTCTCTAGCGAGATTCCTATTCGTCGTTCACCACGACGTACGTCTCCGTTCCCTCCCTCAGGGAACGAGGGTTACCATATGTAACCGAGACGTTTTACTTACAGGTTGTACATCAATGAATGATGTTCTTGCCTCTTGAACAGTTGGCCGAAAGGTTTTGTGGCCAATCTTGTACACAGGCGGGGGAAGAATTACAGGCAGGATTTTAAGAGCCAGCATGCCTTTGGAATCTAAGAAGAGATAAATGGCAAATTAGAACTTGTTCATTCATCAGCTTTTAAATTAAGTAAAGTGCATTTCTAACTTCGGTCAACTTAGAATGATTGAAATTAGCTTAAATATGTAACAGTTAAATATGTACTCTGGTAATCTGAAAACATTTAGTGTTATTAAAGGGATAGTTCACCTTAAAATGCTAATTTACTTGCCTCATTTACTCACCCTCACGTTGTTCCAAACCTGTAAAAGTTTCTTCTTCTGCTGAACACAAAAATATATTTTGAAGAATGTCAGTAACAAGACAGTTGACGGTAGCCACTGACTTCCATAATAGGAAAAAAGTACTTTAAAAGTCAATGGCTACTGTTAACTGTTTTGTTACCAACATTCTTCAAACTATCTTCTTTTGTGTTCAGGGGAAGAAAGTCATTCAGGTTTGTAATAACACGAGGGTGAGTAAATGACGAGAGAATTTTCATTTTCGGGTTAACTATCCCTTAAAGGAGAACTCCGGTCAATTTTAACATTGAGCTCATTTTTTTGTAAATTTGGAGTGCTGTCAATACAGAGAACAACGACAAAAATCGGTGTTGCCTACACCGTGTTATCCTCTTTTTAAAATTTGCACCCTGTTGACTTCAATGGGGCAAATTTTAAACCTGCTTTTAACCTCTTAACATCCTTGATGTGTCATTACAAGTGCACAGGTCATGTGAGTGATTAGAAAAAATGACTAATTTTCTACTTCCGATTGTTTATTACGCAATAGAACAGCGACAGTGAGTGTGTGTGTGCGCGCGCGAGTGTGTGTGTGTGTGTATATGTATGTGAGTGAGTGAGTGAGTGCGTGTATGTGCGAGTGAATGTATGTGTGAGACGGCTCGCGATGACTGGTCGGAAAGCAACGTGTAGTCTGACATATTTCTTGTCCACGACATGACAAGATTTTTAGGAGTCAAAATCGTGTAATCTGACACCGTGACTATCGTAACAGACACAAAAATCTTGTAATCTGAACTAGGCATGACACTATAAAAGGACCTCAGGTAACATTATAAAAAAATGCAATTCATGACCCCTTTAAATGCAATTATTTCTTCTGTTTTTAATTTAACATTTCTCCTAACCTGCAGACATGTTGTCTAAATTATTGAGGCCATCCATCTGTCGTTTATCTCTTTTGGCAAAGGCCAGGATCTTGTCAGCAAAGACAGGCAACCAGGATGAGCACATTTTGTCTGCAGTATCAGGGTGAAGAATACTGAAGTCCTGAGATATCTGTTTTTTTGGGGGGGGGACAGTAATTTATATTTTTGTCTTTTTTTTTAAATTGCCAAATGTGAGGCTAGCATTTATCATAATTAATGTTAATTAATTATAAATAAAAATGGGAGAGGAAGAGAGTTAAGAAGATATATTTACCATGCCTGGGGTGTCCATGAGACGAGGGAACTCTGATAAAATTTCAGATATTGGCTTGGAGCCATACTCACGAATCCAATGAGCCCTAAAAGGAGCAGTTTCTTTCATATACTGCTCAACTTGGTCCTGTGGTCTGGTATTATTTTTTAGCCATTCTTTCAGTTGAACTGCCCTCTCAGGAGACAAAGTTGAAGCTGTTGAAAGGTAGATCAAATATAAAGTCATATTGGTTAACTTGCATCAGCACATGTAATTCTTGATAAAGGGCATAAATGGCATATTCTAATCTAGGGAATTTCAGGGTCAGTTTTATAGTGAAGCTGCGCTCTGACCATGGAGAAAGGTTTGCTACATTTTAATTGGATGAAATAAACCAAACCCCTTTCTAGAGACCTTGTCATTAGTGTATATTGTCAGCATTTGATTTTCTATATTTTTTTCCGATCATGTTAACAAGTTAGAGCAGTTGTTCTTAAACAGTGCGCAAGTTCCAGTCTTCTAGCTCTTGATGTTTAAACTGACAGGACTTAAAGGGTTAGTTCACCCAAAAATGAAAACTCTGTCAGTAATTACTCTCCCTCATGTTGTCCCCGTAAGACCTTCATTCATCTTCGGAACACAAAGTAAGATATTTTTGATTAAATCTGAGAGCTGGATCACTCCTCCATAGGCTTCTAAGTGATTGGAACTTGCTGGCCCAGAAAAGTTATTAAAGAGATCGTTAATATAGTCCAAGTGACTACAGTGGCTCAATCTTAAGTATATCAAGCGACGAGAATACTTTTTGTGCTCAAAATACAAACAAAAATAACGACTTTATTCTTTTCCTTCTCTCTGGGCCTCGAGTTAGTTCATGTAGTGTAATAGCGCAGCGCATCTGTGTTGCACGTCAAAAATAACAAGTTTCAAACCCTTAGAAGCCTATGGAGGAGTGATCCAGCTTTCAGATTTCATCAAAAATATCTTAATTTGTGTTTCGAAGATGAACAAAGGTCTTACGGGGTTGGAACAACATGAGGGAGAGTAATTACTGACAGAGTTTTCATTTTTGGGTGAACTAACCCTTTAAAAGCACATGCAAATGATAAACTTTCACTCAATGATGATTAAACTTTGCAATTAAAGTTGTCTGTATGCTGATTTGCAGCATTAAAAACTTTAGTGCTTTGTGTGAAGATTATGACAAAAGGAATTTTATTACCTGGAATAACAGTCGACCTCTTCTCACAGATAAAAGCCACAGAAGATGGTGTTCTTAATCGCCGCATTCTCTTCCTAATATTGCGAAGGCGCTCCTCAAGAAATCCTGTGGAAGGTCTGTGCCTTTGCCCCGGGCTGAACCATGCCTCCTGAAAGATGATGTTATTGAGTTATGTATTAAATTTAAAATATGATTTATCTCAAACACAAGACCGCTTCATGAGTGAGCACAAATAATTCCAATAGTACACTGCAAAAAAACACAATCATATTGGTAAAGACAAGATTGGTTAAAGACCAGAATAACTCGGCTTGACAGGAAAGTTTAGTGACTGCAGAAATAGACAAATTAGAATAAAGTAAGATGCATATACTCACATAGCCATTGCCTTCAGGGTCACGCAGACAGGAAAATGTCTCTACTAAAGAGATGGCCATTGCTTTTTTGGTCTCTGTTGATGGTCTGCATTATGATTGTCAAATATGAAAAGAAAGCTTGTAATTTGAAATTTGAAAGTTTCATACAGTTAAAAAAAAATGTCAATACTCACGTTTCGCCATATTTCTCAATAAGATGAGCAACAATAATTCGCACCATTGCACGCCTTTGCTGGGTGGTAATTGTATTACTCTCTAGGCTCTCCACAATAGAGGGTCCAAGTGGTGCTTTCATCAGTACTGCACGGATATCCTGAGGTACAGAGCAGAGTTGTCTTTTTGATTGCAAATAGTATATTTCATGTTATGTTAGTTTTAGAAACATACATGCGTATCATCTGGAACAAGCTGAAGAACAAATGTTGGCTCTGTATTTTCAGAAGAAGTGTGTCCAAATGTTGGCTCTGTATTTTCAGAAGAAGTGTGTCCAAATGTTGACTCTGTATTTTGAGGTGCAGTGCTTGGCTGCGTATTTTCAGGAGCAATGCTAGAGTGTGGTGGTGTGGTACTATTCTACAAAAAATAAAAATAAAAACACTGTTTAAGCAAATATATGGTATTCAAACAGTTTTCTACATACTGTACTTTAAAAACTAGGGCTGCACGATATATTGTTTTAGAATCGTTATGTCAAGTAGACTAGAGGAACTTAATATTAAACAATACTTTTGATCTGTCATTGACACCATTATAGGAGAACTGAACTGAGCTGGATGATGACATCACATGTGAACCTCTGCTGTTTGTGTTACCAATGTTAATCAAACAACAAAAGAAAACAAAATATTGCATTGTCCGTTTTTTTTTCAATATTGTGCAGCCCTAATAAAAAAAAAAAAACACTACATTTTACTATAGCACTAGAGTACATTAAAACTGAATTAAAGCATATTTCACATTGCATTTTTTCCACTCACTCAACTGCCAAGCCTGAATTGTGCAATGCAAACATTCTATGCCAAAGTTGTATGTCCTTACCCCTATCTCCATATCTGGTTTGTGAAGAAGGCTCCTGTTTCTAAGAACTGTATGTATGCTTGGAGCCAGATACTGATGAAGCGTGCCTGATTTCTCCCCTAACTAATTAACACTGAATACTAAAAAAGTTAATTTTGATTCGACTGTTTCAAACAAAAAATTTAATTCCATTTTTTTTCAGACAATTAAAACACCCTGTATCGGAGAGATACATAGAAACAATCGTCATTTTTTCTGAATGACTGAACAGCATGGAGGGGATGATGATCAGTGAGGTCAGTGACATCAATACATGTGAAGACATGAGTGTATTGCACAGCATAGGCAAATAAATGCCTTTCAAATCCAACAGTTTTAAACTTTTGAATCACAAATTTCAGTTTGGAGTCAAAAGCCAAACAGTGTCTAATATGTCCAAACTGGGGGTCACCACTTGAACAGTAAGACACAAAAAGTGTCATACCTGGCCTATATGTCGTTCCTTTAAACTTCACCCAGGCTGGTACATACATCTCTGTGTGGGCTGGAACATTTTCCAAGCCTCCTTGGATATCATGACATCTCTCAAGGTCTGCAAGAATAGTGCTGTGACCTGGGCCCACTTCAATGGGGTGATCAAAGACATTTCCAGAAAAGAAATTGTAACACAGCATTACTTGATGTCTAATGGCCATAGTTTTACAGATATTCTTGAAGTTGCATGTGACATGGCTTATGCGTTTAAAGAAGTTATGCTTTGCTTCAAACCGCATAGTCCAATACTGCATCAATGGCCCAAGCTGTCTTATGGCTCTTGGATAATGCAACATGAAGTGGTGTTTAGGTTTTAGATGTTGCTGTGGGTACAACTCAAGAAACATAGTATGGTGTTCCTCTATGAGCCACTTCAAGTAGATTGTACTTCCAACAGTGAGAGATACTGAAAAAATCAATTCCAAGCAGGAAAGGAGGAGAAGCAGTAGCTGCCAGAACCTATTTGACTCAGGAACTAGATCTCCCATCATTAGAGGCAGCAGTCTCAAAAAGCACCACATCTGTGCTGCTGACTGTTTCATGGTCCCATCTTTTCTACGCAGGTAATTCTGTGTAATCAGAGAAGGCTTGTTGTGGGCATCACTGAAGCCGTAATCAAAGCTGGTGATCCTGCAATTGAATGTATCTAATGTGAAGTGTTCTTCCTCAATCAGTGAGTTTATGATAAATTTCATCTCATAACACCCTACACCTTCTAAGATGTCGTGCATAATGTCTGGCGCTAAGTTCTTGCTGACATCAAAAAACTGGAGATCATTAAAGACACTTGCTTGTTTTAAGCCAGTGTCTGAGACACTGCCAAGACTGAGGTCTCTCTCGTTGGACTCAGCAGTCCGAAGAATGTCACGGTCTTCCTTAGTCTGTACTCGAAGGATGTCTTTTGGTACACGGCACCACCGACAAGCATAATTGCTTGCAAAGCTTTCGGTGAATCCAAGAACTCCATTTAGTGCCAAGTTATCACCAACAACCTGGCAAATGCTGACTTTTACTTTTCCATCAAATGATGGTGTTTTGATATCCACACCCTCTTTCTCCAAAGATTTGATGTCCTCCACTACGGGCTTTAAAACCTTATCAATTCCATAGGTTTTGGCGTCATCAGTTTTGTAGACTGCCAGCAGAAAAAGCGAGGATAAGCTGGAAAGCAGCTCTTTTGGTAAACATTTGATGGCAAAATACATAAACCCTACTTTGTGGACAGATGTCTTTGAGCCAAGTGGATTCACAGTCTCTACATCATCAATATAAATAAGGAGAGGAATAGAGACCTCCTGAGAGAACAGGGCATGGTTTTGGCAGAGCTCACCATCACAAAAGTCTTGCAGGAGACCATTAGTGCTCTTCTGCCATGCAACAACTTTGGACATGATGCCTGGTAGTTCAAGTATCTTTTTCAGAAGTGGTCTAAGTGGAATGCGCTGAAACGTGTCACGCGTTGAAATTTGTTTTACTGCACCACTGCTGGAATCTATGTGCTGAACATAGGAAATGCCAGGGAAAGTCTCCTCTATTGGCTGAATAAAGTTTCCAGACTGCATAAAATATTTCATTTGCCTATATTCAGTCTCTAGGCCTTTGAAAGGCTCAGATGCTGCCTGGAATTGATGATTCAATTCCTGTGCCTCTATGCTTTTGTCCTGCCCAAGAGCCTTAAGGAAAGACATAGTTCTATCCTGAAGCTTGGAGACTATATCTGACAACAGACTTGAGGTTTCTTGTACTGTAAAATTTACTGCAGAAAAAGTCTGTGAAGACTTTGATTTGAGTTTTGCCAGGAAAAGAGCTACCCTATCTGTCATATCTTCTTCCTCCAAATCATCCATGTCACTGACCCCACCAATGTCAGACTCTTCCATGCATGAATGCTCTTGAGCATCCAGTGCCTCAAATGTTGAAATGGGTGCTTGGTCAGCATTACTTCTAGATGCATTGTTAGTCTCATTGTGGGCATTATTGTGTTGAAGTAAGTGCCTTCTGTACGACCTCATATAAAAAAAAGTCATCCGACAACCATGCTGATTGCATTCAAAATGTGTCGAAGCACTGTTAATACTGTGGACTGCTCTTAAGTGGGTAAAAAACTGTTTCAAGTCAGCTATGATAGCTTGGCATCGAAAACACCTATAATGCATTATAGACTTACAAATTTCAGTTCTTTGAAATGTTTTAAAAAATTTAACCGCACGCCAATTTTGGGGATGAGTGTTGCAATCGTGTTCTCATCTAGCAACAGGAAGCTGTCATCATCTATCTGCTCATCTAAAAGGAAGATAACAAAAAAACAAGGCTATCTATGAAATTACACTGACATAGACTAGGCACAGAAGTGGTATCCTATGCCAGCCCTACAATATAAGTGATTTAAATTCACCCTACAGGGTTTGTCATGTGCTTATACATTGGACAAGTAAATTGGCCATTCATGTTTTTGATCTTATTGTGAATGGTGTAGCAAACTTGGTTAAGTGGTAGGGCTGGCACTGGATGCAACTGTGAAAAAAAGATTATCTACAAAGAGAATTTGAAATTCAAAATTGTTCATCACATACTTACCAGCAAATTTTTCAATGAGGCACTCAAGATTCCAGTTGATAAGTTTCTGTTGAACAAAATTGTCCATTGCTGTAAAAGAACACAAGGAAACATCTGATTAGTAATATATTTACAAAGTTAGCTGGCAGTGCTAACAAGTCTTATACCTGCTGCCATTAAAATGTATTTTTGTGCTTGCTCCCGTTTTTATTTTTATATGAATCATTACTTAATTAAAAAATAAAATAAATAAATAGACAAAATGGTTTTTTAACAGCTTAATTGACTATAGTTAATTCACAAGACTGTAAACAGAAGAAATGTTAATTTTGTGGATAATTCAAAAATATTTTATAAAATCACCTGTAGATATTTCATAGAATATTTTTTTATTCATTCCAATGTATTAGTCTATTCAGATAACGATTGCCTGAGGCGCCCATTGACTTATTTGATTGCAGTTTCAAGATAGTAAAAATATAAAATAAATGTTGTTAATGTTTATTCTTCCTGTCAGTTTTTTAAAAAAATGCACCATTCAATGATCATCATAATTATTTTAATGATTGTGTACCAAATTGCATGACAAACCAAAATAATAAATTGTATTATTTAATACATAAGTCTGGTTTCTCCTAAGTTTTTTTCTCTCTCCATTCTGTCACCTGATGGATTGTGGGTTCCTTGCCACTGTTGTCTAGTTAGGGGCACTTAATATTCAACAAAATTATTGATTTAATTGCACAGACCATATCAGATGAGAACTGAACTGAACGATTTTTTTTTTCAGAGCCCCCTTAAGACCAAATTGAACTACAGTAACTAGGCTACTTCATAATTGAGCATCCTTAGACAGTTTTTGAACGGAAATGAAGCAACACTGAACTGACTTAAGCTTAACAATTCACTTTTTGATGAAAATTGTACAAGTTGGACGATGAATTTCTACATAGCTGCTTTAGTCTTCTTTAGCTTGTGCAGCCGCTAGCCACTAGCCAGTGACGTTAACGTACACTACAATCCAACACAAGTCAGTCAGTAACGTTAGCCTAGACTGTTTCAAGTACAAGACACCAGCGCGCAAAAATTTCTGGAGATAAAACACCAACAACTGTATTTAGACATTGTGTGACCGTGTTATAAGTGGAATAATTGATGACAGACCGTGTAAAAATAATGAATGTTATGTGTAGCCTAACGGTCGCTACTTCGACAGACGCAAAATCTAGAGCATTCGTGTTAAATAATGTAAGGGTCCGTCGTCAATAATTCACAGTTAATTTCAACATAACTTATTATTGACTTGCCGACTACTTAACGTTAGGATAGTTTTAATAAAACAGTGTTACTCACCTTTACACTCGCTCCTGCTCGAACCTCTCGTCCTCCTGGTGACGTTGTGATTTGTGATGACAAAAGCGCGCGTAGAGGTAAGCGCTGGGTCAAAGTTTCCAAACCAAACCCAAATGCTGGGTTATTGTCAGCTGATTACGGGGAAAATAACCCAGCAACATAGTCAAAATGCTCAACCCAGCATTTGGGTTTAAAAATAACCCAGCATTTTTTAGAGTGTATAATGAACACTGTTGCACAACATAACTCTGAGAAGTTAGTCTATGTTAAACGCTGTCGCGTTTCCATTACAGATGTGCGCAAAACTTTTGCGATTTTTTTTTTTTTTTTAAATATCGATAAAAACGGGCGCTTTTCGAAATCCCGTTTGTCTCCCCCCCACTTTCAAATTAGTTTATGATTTTTTTAACCGCACGCCGTCATCACCAAAGAGGAGCAGCGTCAATGCGCGCAGCCGCGTCCAGGAACGTCGCTTGCACACACTAAAAATACCTCACTGAAAGTTATAATGAGCAGGTATCGTGCTGTCTGTGAATGTCCTGATGCACACACTCGCACACACTCACACACACAACGCACAGAAAGACTCGCGCCAGTATTGAGCACACAAACAGCGGCCCAGTTTTGCTGGGCAGTTCTCTTTCACGCTTGAACGAACAATAACACATGCCAAAATGTCAGTTTTGTCGAGTATCCTCATAACAATAAGCAGTCTTAAATTAGTTACATAAAGTCTTAAATGAACAAGAGTAAATGAGAAAATGAGATGCGTGAGAGCCTGTCAGCAGCGGCAGATTTTAAAGTGACAGCAGCCACTAATTCAGTAAAGTTAACCAAAGAACAAAGGGAACAGAGAAAATCCCTAACTGCTCTTGACTAAAGAACGCTTGCAGCTTTAATAAGGATTAATTTAATTTAATTCATAATTTATGCAGTGCGGACTGTTTGATAACCTAATTCAATTTCTGTATATTTCATACCTGTTAGACAGGAAGGGCACATGTAAATATTACATTTATTTTTGGGTTTATGTGAGGATAGCTACAGTGATACTTCATTCTTAAAAAAAAAAAAAAAAAAGGCATTAAACAATTGTTTAAAATATGCTGTCTTTATGTTGTTTCTATATTACAGTGGAAATTGAGTCTCACATTATTTCAATTTTATTGGCACACAAAACATTAATGGTGAACATTTTTTACTTTATAAAATGATTCTCTCAAGTCTTGGCAATTGGCCCCTATTAAACAATAAAGAAAGTAAGACATATTTTTCTTATACATAGTTTAGTAGCCTACTATATTCTTTTTGGCAGAATTTATCATTATAATCAACTTAATTATTTCCTGGATTTTGTATCACCATAGTCCCTAAAGGTATGTAAATGCAGGAAATGTGATTAAAATTGTGAAAAACATTTTTGCTTTTTTTAAAGTGCAAAAACTTTTCCCCCCATTTTGTGTGATGATCAAAAAAAATGATCAAAGGTTGCCCAGATTGTGTTGAGCCTGCCACAGTCAAATGCGGATGCTGAGCGAACCTTTTCAGTTATTGGCCTAAACAAGACTGACACCAGGAACAGACTGTCACTTGATGGCACCCTGTGAGTGATGGGAAGTTCGGATAATTTTACTGACTCGCTTGTTTGATCTCGTTCATTAAAATGAACGAATCTTTTTTCGAGTCATTTCGTTCATTTAAGGGGCTTTAAATGTTATACGTTTAACAGCCAAATTCCCCGGACACATCCACCTGCGCAGTCTTTATCATATTCTGAATTAAGAAATCATTATAATGCAGTCAAAAAGAGTACGAATTCTACGAAGTCACCACGAAAAATGTGAGAGAGCATCAACAGCTGTAAGTACTTTTTACTATCGTATCATCTTGTTGTGACCGTGAACTGTGGCTGACTAGTTGTGAGCACGCAGCAAGGCTGCGTCAAAGGGGGCATTATGGAAACATCTACTTTGTAGAGCTTTTAAGCATGTTACAATGTTGTTCCCTCATTAAAAACATAGCTGGAATTATGTTTCGAACCTTTCAAGCATTTTGAGTATTTTTGAATCTTTCCCCAATGGCTATTTTCAGGCAAGGGCCTGCATTTTCATTTATGTGTGTTGGAATGCCACATGGACGCATCACCCAAAATAGAATCAATCCTATTTTCCCAATACACACTCAATGAAAAACGCACTGCAGGATGTGTGGCCCAGGTCTTGGCAGCGTAGCAGTAGCTTGTTTAAAGCTCCTCCTTTTCCCAAAAGTTCCTCCTTAAACCCTATCTGTCCATGAAAGCTGCACTTACCTCAGGAAATTTTGTTTTTGTCGTTTCAATACAGCATTCTCTATAGCAGGGGTCATCAACTATAAAGTGAGGAAAATAAGTATTTGAACACCCTGCTATTTTGCAAGTTCTCCCACTTGGAAATCATGGAGGGGTCTGAAATTGTCATCGTAGGTGCATGTCCACTGTGAGAGACATAATCTAAAAAAAAAAAATCCAGAAATCACAATATATGATTTTTGAACTATTTATTTGTATGATACAGCTGCAAATAAGTATTTGAACACCTGTCTATCAGCTAGAATTCTGACCCTCAAAGACCTGTTAGTCTACCTTTAAAATGTCCACCTCCACTCCATTTATTATCCTAAATTAGATGCACCTGTTTGAGGTCGTTAGCTGCATAAAGACACCTGTCCACCCCATACAATCAGTAAGAATCCAACTACTAACATGGCCAAGACCAAAGAGCTGTCCAAAGACACTAGAGACAAAATTGTACACCTCCACAAGGCTGGAAAGGGCTACGGGGAAATTGCCAAGCAGCTTGGTGAAAAAAGGTCCACTGTTGGAGCAATCATTAGAAAATGGAAGAAGCTAAACATGACTGTCAATCTCCCTCGGACTGGGGCTCCATGCAAGATCTCACCTCGTGGGGTCTCAATGATCCTAAGAAAGGTGAGAAATCAGCCCAGAACTACACGGGAGGAGCTGGTCAATGACCTGAAAAGAGCTGGGACCACCGTTTCCAAGGTTACTGTTGGTAATACACTAAGACGTCATGGTTTGAAATCATGCATGGCACGGAAGGTTCCCCTGCTTAAACCAGCACATGTTAAGGCCCGTCTTAAGTTTGCCAATGACCATTTGGATGATCCAGAGGAGTCATGGGAGAAAGTCATGTGGTCAGATGAGACCAAAATAGAACTTTTTGGTCATAATTCCACTAAACGTGTTTGGAGGAAGAAGAATGATGAGTACCATCCCAAGAACACCATCCCTACTGTGAAGCATGGGGGTGGTAGCATCATGCTTTGGGGGTGTTTTTCTGCACATGGGACAGGGCGACTGCACTGTATTAAGGAGAGGATGACCGGGGCCATGTATTGCGAGATTTTGGGGAATAACCTCCTTCCCTCAGTTAGAGCATTGAAGATGGGTCGAGGCTGGGTCTTCCAACATGACAATGACCCGAACAGGTTCTGGCGTGGCCTAGCCAGTCTCCAGACCTAAACCCAATAGAGAATCTTTGGAGGGAGCTCAAACTCCTTGTTTCTCAGCGACAGCCCAGAAACCTGACTGATCTAGAGAAGATCTGTGTGGAGGAGTGGGCCAAAATCCCTCCTGCAGTGTGTGCAAACCTGGTGAAAAACTACAGGAAACGTTTGACCTCTGTAATTGCAAACAAAGGCTACTGTACCAAATATTAACATTGATTTTCTCAGGTGTTCAAATACTTATTTGCAGCGGTATCATACAAATAAATAGTTAAAAAAATCATACATTGTGGTTTCTGGATATTTTTTTTTTTATTATGTCTCTCACAGTGGACATGCACCTACGATGACAATTTCAGACCCCTCCATGATTTCTAAGTGGGAGAACTTGCAAAATAGCAGGGTGTTCAAATACTTATTTTCCTCACTGTATTTGTCCAAGGGCCAGAATCTTTCTCTGCAGACACCGTAAGGGCCAGATACTCGTAATATAAAATAAAATTTGAATTGTATCCTAAGTAATATGTTATTATTTGATATACTAATTCTCATTCCAAATTTCTGTTATTTTTTACATATTACCTGTACTGCAGCAAGCCACCAGGGGGCGATAGCGATATTTTTCATTTGTGAGGCTGTCAAGCTGTCCATCACTGTCACATGCAGGTCATAGTTTGTGGAGAACACTAGAAGAAAGGCCATCTGAATATATTTGAATGAAAAATGGCACTCTCAAAGAGCCTTAAGCGGAAAGTTGATTCAGAGAACCGTAGTTTTAATGAAGAATGGACTGATAAGTATCTATTCATAGTGCCTACTTTTAGAAATGCTGTACCTGTGTGCCTCATTTGCAACGAAACTGTCGCTGTCGCTAAAGAGTACAATCTGAGGCGTCACCACAGTACAAAGCATGCAAACTTCAAGGAGTCTTATCCTGAACAGTCAGAGGCCCGTCGGAGAAAAGTTGCTGCTTTGAAATCTCAGTACTCCCATGCCAGCGGAATTATTAACCGAACTTCAACTGAGCAAGAGAGGGCAACAAGTGCGTCTCTGCAGGCTGCCTGGGTACTCTCCAGGCATAACAAGCCATTTACCGATGCAGAGGTTTTTAAGGAGTGCATGGTGGCTGTTCTGGAGGAACTTGCCACTGACAAATCTACGGACAGGATAATTGCGTCTGTTAAGCAGATACCTCTGTCTGCTAAAACTGCTGTTCGCCGTGTCCATGGTTTGGCCGAGGATGTCCAGCGACTTGTAATTGATGAGATCAAAGAAGCCAGATACCTATCGCTGGCTATTGATGAGTCCACCGACAATACTGACATTTCTCAAATGTGCTTGTTCGTCAGATATTTTGATGGCAAAGATTTCAAAGAGGAGCTGCTGGCCTTGATTCCACTGGAGGGCCTGACAACTGGCGCTATTATCTTTGGTAAGCTGGAGGAACTATTTCAAAAGCATGGACTGTCATTTGAAAAAGTCAACCTGGTTGTCACAGATGGTGCTCCTGCCATTATTGGCAGAAACAGGGGAGTAGTGAGCAGAATTAAGGCTGTCGCTCCCAGCATTAACGCACTTCACCAAAGCGTGCTGTGTGCAAAATTAAGTGGCGATCTTAAAGAGGTTATGGACAAAACAATGAAAATAATTAACTTCATCAGGGGCAATTCAAGCACACAGCACCGTTTATTCCGAAAATTTGTGCAGGAATCTGAAGCCTCTCATGATGACCTCTTACTCCACAACGACGTGCACTGGCTCAGTAAGGGTAAAGCACTGGAGCGTTTCGTTGAACTCAGGGATCAAGTTGTGGATTTTTTAATGCAAAGTCAATCAAAAGGGGCAGCTGACCACCTGCGCATCATTCAAGACACAGAATACATGTGCAACGTTGCATTTTTAACGGACATATTTTCCCATTTGAACGCACTAAATTTACAACTACAGGGGAAAGAAAAACCTGTTGTGAATATGGTGGAAAAACTTGATGCCTTTGGAAACAAACTTGATCTTTTCCACGAAGATTTGTTGTCGGGGAGGCTGCTACATTTTAGCACACTTAAGACAGTGGGTCACAGCAAGGTCACAGAGAACATGAAGACATTTATCACACAGCTTTGATGACTTTGCCATTCCCAGGGATGTCATTGGATTTGTGCGTGACCCGTTCATTATCAGCCCAGGTGGAGAATTCTCCGCTAATGTGAGGAAGGTGATGCCGCTGGACAAGGTCCAGCTATTCAAAGTGAACTGATTGACATCCAGGCCGCTGGTGACATGAAGGCAGCTCTCCGTGGTGCTGAAAGCTTGAGCGCCTTTTGGGTCGCTTGTCCCCAAGAGTATGACACACTGAAGACATTGGCCATGTATGTGCTCACCATGTTCGGATCAACATACACCTGTGAAGCTGCGTTCTCAAAAATGAACTCTATAAAAACGCATGAGAGGAACCGACTATCAAACCAGTCTTTGGAGGACTGCTTGCGCATAAGCCTGACAGCTGTCAAGCCCGATGTCAAAAAGATGGTGTCGGAGGGGAAATGTAACTTCTCCCATTAAGCAAACGTATGTATTTTAGTCTGAGATTTTCTCGGTTTTACTTTATTTGTGTTTATTTGTTGGATCACAGGCTACTTTAATTGTATGTAAATAGTAACATTTCTAATAACTGAGGCCTGTCGCTTTTATTTGTCATTAGAACTATTTGCTGATGTGCAAGGCTTGCAATTACCATGTTCTTCTCTGTTATGTTGATGGTTGTTATTGAGACACCGCAATTGTGCGCAAATCCCAGGCGAGGGACATTTTTTCACGTGAAACAATAAAAGATGTTCAATGAGAGCAACGCGTTTATCGTCATTCTTGATTGAAGGCAGGCTATGGCACAAGCTACTTTTCAGAAGGCGTTTTTTTTTTTTTTTCATTAGATTTAAAAATAAATAAATATGGAAACATACTTTTTCCTCTTACAAGGCTATTCCTGA
Organism: Rutilus rutilus; assembly: GCF_951802725.1. NCBI lineage: Eukaryota > Metazoa > Chordata > Actinopteri > Cypriniformes > Leuciscidae > Rutilus > Rutilus rutilus. The sequence goes on along the minus strand of NC_140214.1, from coordinate 36,551,759 downwards.
ATTCATATTATTCTGGGGGCCGGATTTGGCCCGCGGGCCGCCAGTTGACGTTGCATGCTCTATAGTGTAAAATAATGATCAGATGTGTTTAGGCTTATGGCCAGATAAATGTCTAAAGCATAATACCCCCTTTAACAATTATGCATGATCACAAAGAGTTTATGCAACTGTAATAAGGATTAGCATGTTAAAAAATAAAGTCCATATTGTTAGAAAACTAGAGTGTTGATAGAGCAACAAGCCCTTTTTACATATCACTATAGCACAATTATTATTATTTTTAGTTTTCAGATGATGGTAAATATTTTTCATAAGCAAAAACACAAGCAGGGAAGGGGGTGGCTTATGAGACCTTTTCTCATATATATATTTCAATGAACAAGAGCAGTTTTACTCAAAAACAGCTGGTTGTAGATGATTGCACTTTTACCAAACTTGACTGAAAGTGATTTGTACTTAGTTTTAAACATTTTGGACATACATTTAGGTCAAATCTTCATGCAGGCAGGTAATATGTTGAAATTGTTATGTTGCAGGTAAAGGCCCCGTAGAAGGATATACCTGATTCTACAGTGAGCTCACCTCATCAAGAAGATGAAGAAGCTTCAGAAATGTCAAGTTGTCATAGTGATGGTGAGGAGTACAAGCCTCCTCCAGGGAGTCCAGACTCCTCTTCATCCTTCAGCATAGTCTCAATGTGCTCCAGCCTGTCATGTGAGTCAAAACCAAAACCAAAACAGTCTAACAGTCAACCATCAAAAACATATTCAAAAAAGGATCGTCGCAAGAACAACACAGTCAAGTTGAACTTGTGTTAAAACTTGAAAAAAAAATAATGGTAAAAGAGTGTGGGACAAAGCACATTACTGTGTTTACTGCGAGAAAAAAAAAAAAAAAAAAAATGGCCCGCCATTTACAGTTGATGCACATGGATGAAGCTGATGTTGCCCACGCTTTCAGCTTTCCACTTGGCTCCAAAGAGAGAAAGAAACGCCTTGAGTCTTTAAGAAGTAAGGGTGACTGGCAACATAATCAGGAAGTCCTAAAGGAGGGTAAAGGGAAGATCGTTACAAGGAAACAGCCCTCTAAAAATTCATCAGTTAGTGACTATTTGCCCTGCCAGCACTGCTTTGCTATGTTTAAAAAAGTAGACCTATGGAGACATGACAAAACTTGTAGGGATAAAAAGGAAAACTCTGACGTAGGAACAAAAAGAAAGCGCATCCAAACTGTTTCTTCCGAACTTCTTCCAATAAAGACATCATCAGAGGGAGTCCAAAATGTAATCCATAACATGTTACAAGACAGTATCACTGCCCACATTCGAGGGGATGAGATGATATGTAAATATGGAGATTCACTGTTTGCTCGAAAAGGACGTGAACAATCTCAGCATCGCTATATTGCACAGAAATTGAGGGAACTGGGTCGCTTTGTCTTGGCAGCTAAGAAAATTAACCAGAAAATTGGAGGACTCAAAGACTTATGTGATCCAACCAAATTTAACCTGGCAATAGCAGCAGCTAGAAAAGTGTCACACTTCAACTCAGACAAGACAGAGTATGGAAAACCTTCAACCGCAGTGAAAATAGGCTTTTCACTCAAAGCAGCAACTGAGACCTGGATTGGTCATTGTATGATGGTGTCAGATGTTGTTGCTGAAAAAAAGACTAAGAAGTTTAAGGAGCTTCTCGACAAAATGTGGTCAAACTATGTTGCAACAAATGCCCACAGTTCCATGGAATAAAACAAATGGAACAAAGATGAAAGTGTTCCTTTAACTAAAGACATTCTTGCGCTGCAGAATCATCTGAGGGCTATAGAAGATAAAGCAAAGGCTGATCTTAAACAGACTGCAACAGTGGCTGCATACAAAAGACTCAGTGAAAGTCTTCTGGCTCAAGTCATAGTGTTCAACAAGAAACGTGAGGGAGAAGCATCAAGGATAACACTAGAGATGTTCCTGAAAGCTGACTCTGGCCAAGTCAACAAGGACATTTATGAGACGCAAATGTTGAGTCACAGGCTAACTAGGATGGTAACAAGAAGAAAAAGAGGTTATTGACCGCACTAAAGCTTCCATCGATTTCATGATTGAGCTCAGGGACAAAGTTGGCGTTCTTAAGGACAATCCATTTTTGTTTGCAAACATTGGCACCAAAACAAATATTTGTGGCTGTGACTGTTTGAGAAAATTTTCAATTGAATGTAAAGTGGATAATCCACAACTGCTCAGAACCACCAACTTGCGAAAGCATGTGGCAACATTGTGCCAGCTGCTGGACCTCTCCAACCAAGAGCTTGAGCAGGTAGCAAAGTTTATGCGACATGACATCAGAGTACACTGTAACTACTACAGGCAGACTGATAAAACCTTCCAAGTAGCTAAAGTTGGAAAGCTTCTATTTGCAATGGAAGGTGGAGCCGAAGCACTTAAAGGAAACAATCTTCAGACCCTGGATTCAGCAGTCTATGGTCTGCACTGAAAGAAAAAAGAAAAAAAGAAGAAAAAAACCCAACATGTCTCTATAAGCATCATATGACTTCTAACTACTACTTTTTCTTTCTTTTTTTACAGCCCAAACAGAGATTCAATCAAGGAGTGAAGAGGAGCGCCACTCCAGTATGTAACAGCGTCTATGTTGTCTGCAATACTAGTTAACTGTAACACATAACACATAACATAGGCACTGTATAAACTATAAGTGGATTACTATACTTCTTCCATTAAGTGCAACAACTTTAAGATAATGTTTAAAGTGGGCACTCCACATAAGTAACATGAATATGTATTTGTCTTCAGTGTCTGAACACTCTGACAGAGAGGACCACGAAGAGGAAAGCACGCTAGACCAGCCGTCCAAGATTAAACCACACAGAAAGAGACCCATGAACAAACTAAGGCACTGATGGTATGATTACTTTAGTTAACTTTATTCATTTTAATTAGTACCAGTACTTAAAAAATACTGGGTTTTGTCCTGGTTTAGACTTGGTCCTGCTCACTGCTCTTTGTGACTAAAGTTTTCAGATGTTATTATAAATGTTTTTTTATTATTATTCTGAATTAATATAAATATTAATATAAAGGTTAATAAAACGTTACACTCACTTCAGTTCTTCTGGAGTTGCAGCAGGAACTCGAATAGTTGGTACCGATCCTTTTTTCAGGAGCAGCTTCTTAGCAAAACCAGCTTTATACTGACCTCGTTTGTAAAGCAGTCTGGTGTGTCAAATGATTCGCGCAAACATGAAAGCATTGACGTTGATCGTGAGGAATATTCCCTTCGAAAACACACTCAGCCACTGCGTCTTCAGCGGTTCGGATTTAGGAACATCAAAATGACTGCTGTGTTCCTTATTACACCCAAGAACAGAACACCACAATCGCTTAGACGCCATTCTGCTCATTGACAGTGCTCCAGCGTAATGATTGACAGCTCACTCACGAGCGAGGGCGGGTCTGTGTTGAAACGCTGCTGTCAATCAACAATCGTGGGAGGGGCGTCCGACCGTGTGACATCACACGGTCGAACGGCTTGATTTGAGATGGGGGAAAACATATAAGGAGATTAAAAAAAAACATCTTTAACATTTTTATCATTTTATGATGGTTGTGTACAGGCACTGCCAACACACATTTCAGTACAATCAACTTGTAAAAGTGCATGTACCATTATATGACCCCTTTAATGAAGTTTATTATGTGTCTTTGTCTTCAGAGTTTGATGGAGCTGATGGAGACGGAGAGGAAAGCATCTAGACCAGCCGTCCAAGATTAAACCACACAGAAAGAGACCCATGAACAAAGGCACTGATGGTAAGATCTTGAAACTAGGGCTGCTGTTGTCTATTTTTTTCTTTACCTTTGCTTAGTTCTGGCTCCAAGGGATTGAAACAGCTAAACATTTCCCTGTTTGTTAACCCCCACCTGAACCAAGCACATTTTCACCAGTTTGGCTTTACCCAAGTCTAAAAGCAACAAAATAGGATGAAAACACACAAGAAATGGCAATGTAGCGTTAAAAACACGCCGTAAAAGCAACAATGACACTATAAAAAAGCAACAAAAATCACAACTAAAGAGTGATGAAAAAGCCACAAAATAGCGACAAAAAGGTGACAAAGATATGACTCACAAACTACGAAACACACGACATAAAAGCTTCAAAAATGTGACAAAAACGTGGCAACAAAAATGTTGCGGTTAGTTTTGTAGGCCTTAGCTTTCAAATGAGACGTTAACCCTGTCCCATATAGGTTTTAAGCTCCAGTCGAGAAGCTTTTAGATTTGGGTAATATGAACTGGAGAAAATGCGCTCGGTTAAGGCGGGGGTTAAGAGGTTAAATATGGAGTAACTGGTAATATTTTCTTCTATTGCACATTTAAGACTGCTAAATATGCCTATTTTCTTATTATTAATTAGAGATGATGGCTAGGGCTTTGGATGCGTCAGCTATAACAGCACAGTTTAAGCACAATTTAACACGTTTTGGTTAGTAAACTAAAAATACCTATTCATATTAGCCTTAGTATTTTATATATGGAACATGTATAATCAATGAAATAATACCTCATGACAGATTTCTTTGATACTGTTATCATCAAAGTTAGCCTGATTTCAGTTACAAATAATTTAGACCCTGGACATCATAATGTTTCTACAGGGGTGTATACAAATAAGTTTAGTCCAATATTTGACATTGAGAGACTTAAATGTAAGAGATTTGTGCAAATATGACGCTTAACTTCAATTAAACACTCCTTTTTCAGATGCTCAAAAACAGACCAAGAGACCGTGGAGTGGGGAGGAAAAGAGTGCAGTGGAGAGAAGGATGGGCAAATTCATAGCTGTGAGAGACGAGTGCCTGGGAAAGAAGCCTGCATGTTGTGCATCACACATGAGTCCCCAGCACTGAAGAACCGCACCTGGAAGGATGTCAAGTATTATGTTTACAATGAGATGATTAAAGTCAAGAGAAGGCTGTTTCAAAATGTTTAAGGATGCTGCTAAAGTTTGTCGTGGCTTCAGAGAGGAGGAGAAGTTTGATTTTCTGCTGTGGTTCTGTCAGTGTTCAGCACCAGTTAGTTGTAGCATTTAAAAGTTGTTCATTCACCCATGCACACTGTGGACTGTAAGGGACATATATACATACAAGGGACGTTTCCTTGAATTTCCCTGTGTTGGGACAAAGCCTTTTTATGCCTGTTAAGCACTTTTCAGTTGTGGATAAAACAGATTTACATTCTGTGAGCCAAACATGTTGCACTTATAAGATGAGACACAATGTATTGTTGTCTTGGTTAAAGACCAATATTTTATTTATCTTTTATTTGCAAGCTGCCAGATATTAATCTTTTTATTTTATTGATGATCAAAGCTGCTATAACTGTTTTATTGTAAGCCCTCAAATAATTTAGGTTTGTTCTGCAAAAAATATAAAGGCAAATATGCTTAAAACATTTTGGTCTAGTTTGTGGTGTTTAATTCACCTAATTCCACCACAGACCTCCCAAAAATGCAAATGAACAGTATTGATAAGAATGAACTTTTTCATAAATTTACATTAAAATCATGAAACAATTATTCTAAGATAAATACTCATTCAAACAAAACATTTGTAACTCACTTACACTCAACTCCATATAATTCTATGTACTTGTCATGTAGGCAATCTTTGGCCAGAAGGCCCTGGACTGCACTTTGTGAACCACTGTTCTACACATTCTATTTATAGTTCATAGTGTGATGGGTCCTCAGTATGATGATTAAAAACTTCAAGGGTCATTAGGTTTGATGATAAGCAGACAAGAATTGCTTGACGTGCAAACGACAAATTAGCAGCAATCCGGCTTGTGTGGAACAAAAAGGTTGAACGTCTGCTGATGATGTATAATCCTGGCTCAAATGTCATGGTTGATGAGTACCTGGTGCCAATTAGAGAGGGCGCTGTCCATTCAGACAGTACATACCCAGTAAGCCAGCGAAGTATGGCATCAAAATTTGGGCAGCATGTGATTAAAAAACAAGCTACACCTGTCAAAATACAAGTTTACACAGGCAAGTCTGTGATTGGACAGCAAGAAAAGAGGGGATGTGCTTGATGTCACAGAAGGCCTGCGGGGTCACACAATCTTCTGTAACAATTTTTTCATGTCACATGTCCTTTCCCTGGAGCTGCAAAAGAGGAGGTTTACAATGGTCGGAACAATTACAAAAATAAGACAGAACTCCCACATGCCCTGCTTGCAACTAAAGACCAAGCTTGCTTTTCGTCAATGTTTACCTTTACGGAGACACAGTCCCTTGTTTCTTACTGTCCCAAAAAAGGGAAAAGTGTGCTTTTGCTTAGCACACTGCACAGGGAGGCCTCAGTAAACAGCAGAGATGACAAGAAGCCACAGATAATCTTGGATTATAACAATTTCAAAGGAGGAATGGACAACCTGGATAAGGTTTTTTTTTATTTATTTTATTGAAATGTGAATAGTAGTTATAAAGTGAGTGCCATATTTATTTTGCAAGCAAACAGCAGCAGATGAACTAAATGTGTGTGTCTGTGTTTGTAATATTGCAGATGGTAGCCACTTACACCTGTAAAAACACCTGCTTGTTGGCCGATGGTGCTGTTTTTCAACATGCTTGATGTCTCTGCACTGAATCTGTCCAAAATGGCACTCAGGGAAAAGCTTCAAGAGAAGGCTATTTCTGGAGGAGCTTGGAACTGCTCTGGTGGCTCCCCTTATGGAGAATCGACAGCACCTTTCACGTACCACAGCCTCTCTCTGTGTCTTGAAACAAGCCAAAGGATCTCTAGAGGTGGAAAATGAAGCTTCCACATCTCATACAGAAGCAACCCCCAGGAAGAGGATGAGATGCTACCTCTGTTCCCGTGAACAGGATCGAAAAACCACGGTGATGGACAGAACCTGCAACAACCCCATCTGCAGAAGTCATGCTGTTTACCATGCCTACTGCAGTGCACTGACTCATAAACAAGACCGTATGAGATGAGACCACCAATTATCGCTCCTAGGTGTTCGATTTTTTCCTATTTATTGTTTATTTACAATATTTGCAATTTATCATCCATATCAGAACTAACAAGCTAAAGTTGTTCTTCACTCAGCCATAACCGAGCACCACATGCTATACTTCCTAGTGTGTCCGCACAGACGCATCAAACACCTCTGCTAATGCTGGAGACTTCTCAATTCATTACACATGCCCTCTTTTTTACCCTCCACTTTCACCTTCTGTGTACATTGATTTTTCTCCATGTCCAACTCTTTCATCTGCCCGAATGCCACCAGAGCCAAAAGTGCATCATCCGAAAATTGTTTTGATGTAGTCTGTGTGACGCAAAGAGATGTATAAAAAGAACCTTAACATTAGAAGAAAGCACACAGATGTTCAAGAAACCATTACATTAGAATGACATTTACTTTACTATATTGAGAGCAAATACTGAATATTTGCTGCGGAAAAATCTTTCAGTGGCCCGTCAATTCCCATACATGTTCAGAAAAGGATTTGGGGAGAAAACGACAGAGTTACGTGTGAGCTAGAGCAATGTAATACCAATGCTGAATTTGAGTGCAGTCATCTCAGTCATCTCAAAAAATGTATAAAGAAAAGATTTTCAAGAAGTATCAAGAAGCACTGTAGTGAAAGTAGGAGTGCTCCTTTGTTATGATTTAAATACTTGTTAGTGGTCACTTTGATGCATGTATGTAGGTATGTAAATATGTAGGTATGTATGTATAGGTATATGTATATGTATGTGTACATGTATGTATATGTATGTGTATATGTATGTGTGTATAAGTGTGTATGTGATATCAGATAACAAAAAAATAATAATAACATAAAAAATTGTTATTTAAAGGAATGTAAGAATTAAAGGGGTAGGAGTACATAAGTTTAGCTTCTTCCTACTCCTTTTCGCACATGAGATAGAAGTATGTTCACACAGGAAAAAAAAAATTGTAATTTGTTACGGCTTATCTGGTGTTATTTTTTCTCTTTTTTTTCTTTTATTTTTTAAAAAAAAATGGGCCTGTCCATGTAATAAATCAAAACAGTCCTGTATTAACAAAGCAACTGCTAAGTGGAATTTGTTTCAGAGTCAGAAGGCTCTTTTCCATAAGGTGAAAACCACAGAAAGGACTGATTCCATTCAGATACCTCAAAACCATATCGAGGGTGTGGATGATTGTGGTGTTCATCAGTACCCACCTAATAATGATGGCATAGAGAGGATGGTGCATGGTTTGATGAAAAATAAATCTCTGCCTGTAGACCTTCCTCAAAATTTGACAACATGGACACTTCCATAAGGAATTTTGACACCAACTAATTCCCGAAGAAACATTCTGTTCCGAATGTGAGGGTAATCACGTATTAAGTGACCCCATTCTCATTACCTCAAGAGCAAAGATTGTGACCTTTACTAGCATAGTTGGTAAATATTCTGAATTTAAATGTTCAGAATTGTGTGTACAGTTAATGTGTACAGAAAAGTGTACAGTTAATTTGTTTAACTTTTTGTTTTGTTTTTACAGTCCATTAAGGAATTTTAACTTACTACAAAGTATGTATCAACTGCAACATGATGTACAGATACCAGGAATTCACTGAGGGTATTCATAAGTTTAATGACCACTTACTGCTTTATCGGCACTTGTGTAATTCTTCGCAATGCTCTTCAGGTTTTACATATTTATTGAGGTTGGTGTTGCTTTATGCAATAATAAGCATAATGTTCTGTAATATAATATTTTTTCCTAATACTCTTTGAATTTGCTTAGTTAAAATTGCTGTTAGCAGGGTAGGGGAGAGCCGGGACAGTTGAAACGTCATTTTCTAAGATAAGGTTACAGATAGATGTTTTTTTTGTTTTTTTTTTAATCAACAACTCACATACAGTATGTGTTCTCTTAGTATCATGTTATTCGATACAAATATAGAATGATTTAAAGGGACTGTGTCTAGGAATTTCTCCCATCTAGTGGTGAAATTGTATTTTGCATTCAAACGAATCATACTCTCCAGCGCCTCACTTTTTCAAATGCGCGTTGCATCTACGGTAGCCGTTATGTACTAAAAAGCTATGACAGGATATCTTATAATAGCACTTCGAGTTTTTCTTCGGGTGAACAGGTTTGTTATTTAAAACAAACTGAAACTTGAAACAACGAAAAAAAGAATGTCACAGTATGAATTACTGACTGTGAAAAACATTAACTATGGTAATTAGTAGTAATGCCTTCTTTACTCGTTATATTTTTTGAAGTACGTGCATTGTTAGATATCATCATCAGAGCCTTCTCTAACCTTACTTTACTCAATAGCTGCATGGGCGTCAGTTTGGTTTGAAATGTGCTGGGTACAGAGACCCATTCGGAAGTGCATTTTCAGAAGTGCTGGGTACAACGACGCATTTTTTTCTCTCTTTTTCGCAGGTCATGTTTTGAAATACGATGTCCTGTAGCTAAGATTACTAATGAAAATAAATCAAAATGTATACAAAAATGTGATGATGTCCGACTCGTTTTATGAAGAAGAAAGCCTTTAGTTTTCAAAAAGCATTAAACATATGACCCACTATTCTGCTTCAGAAACCATGTTGACAATATGACATGACGCGGTTTAATGTACCTAAACAATGATTACCAAATTTCTTTCTCATATTGCTCCTCAAACCACTGAAAACGGTCAAAAAATCGAACCCAAAGTCTAATAATTATGGACGTTATCTGAAAAAAGTGGTGGGTACAAAATGACTCATGACGAAATCTGGTGGGTACGCTTACCCACCGCCCCCCCCCCGAAATCGACGCCTATGGCTGCTATTCATCAAAGAGCCTGTTTAACTTTTAACTATAAATGTTCTACTGTCTATATAATAAAGTACACAACCAAGCAATGAAAAAAAAGCTTGTAATTAAGACCGTAACATTGACTTACCTGTCGAGAAGAAAGCAGGCAACTTCAGGGTCTCTTTTGAAAGCTTTCTCCTGCATTAGCTATCCCGACATTAACCCTTGTTTTTGTAATCTCCGGTCACGTTTCCTTTTACGTCTATTTTGGACTTTTTCAACGACGAGGACTCATCCTGTGACTCAGCATATGTATGAATGAACGGTGTATAAATAACCGTGCAGTGCAGCCTTTTAAACTTGCCGCGGCAGTGACAAGCGCCTCTCACTGCTCTACTCCTCCGCTTCTGCTGGCTTCAGTCACGTGACACTGGTTCTGAACGAAAACGCGTTGTGGAAACGCGTTGGCCTAGTACTTTTTGTCCCTCTCTGCTATTATAGTTTTTCAAGATGGCGGAACTACATGGAAGCCTCCGTGGACCTACCCGTCCCATGTATATAAAGATAATAAATTCTTTGTTTACGAGGATTAGTCTGATCATTGGCATAGGTATTTGTACACCATTGAGGGCATATTTATTAATAAAAATATTGATTTTAGATAATAAAATACCTAAAAAGCTACACATAGTCCCTTTAAGTAAAAATTTACTTTGAATGGCAGTTGTGCTTTGTTTCACAGGGGTGGGACGGATGAAACATAACAGTTTAAACAGCAACTATTCATCTAATGCTTGTTTTTATGAACAATGCCTGACAAGTAACTTATGTACATATTGTTACAAAGATATTTTGTAATTTATTTTAATTTAAAGGTTCATATGAACCATTTTTGTTCTGTCGCCCAATAAACAATAGGTGATAAGCCTATGCGCATTTTGCGTAATCTTCTAATAGGCTATTTTGACGAAGACAGACAAATCCGTTTACAATTCATTTTCTTCATTTTCTTACATTTCTTCCTTGAGTCATATTGAGTGTTTGCTAGTTGAATAGCCTGTTATGATGAAGAAAACGAGGTCAACCGGAAGATGAAAAATGAAATTTATTGAAGATTGGACAATTGATGAATATTAAAGAGATAACGTGTTGCGTAATTGAGAATGAATTTGCATTAAAAGAAACACAAGTCTAGGAACAGTATTTGAATCTATGAACAGTATAGGCTAAATAACAATCTATGAACAGTAGCCTATAGGCTAAATAACCATGAACAGGTTTAATTAATGTCACAGTGATCACAGATGTAATGCTCTGCACCATCGGAGCAGGCCTTATGGGACCAGTGGAGGCAGAACAGGCACTGCACCCACACTTCCCCAGGCATGGAGGAATTAAAGGCCTCGCCACACATCACACATTCCTCCTCCTGGGAACCTGCATTTGCGGTGGCAGGAGCAACTGCAGCAAAGGCGGCGGTGGCAGGGATGGAGAAGAGTTGCTTCTTTGGACGACGGCACTTCTTCAAAGCTGGAGCAACTGCTGCTGAGGTGGAGGCAGGGGTGATTTACTTCTTCAGAAGACGCTGCTCCTGTTCCTTCTCTAAAGCCGCCTTGACTGGGGTGTCCGTAAGGATTGCAGTTGTCTTGGAACGGTAAATAGGACATTGGCAATAATTATCTTGATTTATATAGGCCTAAGTGTTTGTATCATGTTTTAATGTAGGCTAATGATAGTTAAACAACTTGGAATTCACTGCACATGACTGGAAAGGAAGACAATTCAAACACTAAACTTCACTTGCCTCCTCCTCCCTCCTCTCTTATTTTCCTTCCTAGGACCAGCCTTAGGAAAGGGAAGGACTGCCTCCGGGCTGAATTCTTGGGCAGCTTCAAGGATGTCGATGTCTGCAAATGGAAGGATGACATTTTTTAAAGAACTGTTTAATCTTAAATGTAAATGTTTATCTATCTATCTATCCATCCATCCATCCATTTAATGTGCCTGGAGTCGCAGAGGGTTCCGGCACCTGGTCTGCACTGTGTGATGGGGTAGGAGGTGGAGGAGGAGGACGGTCTGTCATGAATAATGGGTCAAAGGCATCCTTTGACAACATCACAATCCTGTGTGCCCTACAGTAGTCTATTGCTGCTACTGATGTGGGAGTGGTGGTTGTCCAGCAACAGAAGCAGCATAGACTCCTTGGACACACAGGTGTGATTAGCAAAATTCTGGAGGAAAAGCAAAAATTCTGCCTCTTGCATCCACCCAGATCCATTCGCAGACCCATTGGAGCCAGCCGGACCATCCCTGACGAAGTGCTCCTTGTATTTTTTCCTAGGGAATATGAAGAACGGGGGGACATGGTTGCCCTGCACGTTACCTGCGAAGGCGATGGTGACCAATGTCCCCCTCTCCACAGAAGTCATTGCTCCTACCTGCCGCTCCCCGTGGCGGCTATTACTCTGTCCAGCACCTGCACAGTGGTAATGCCTGCAAAAACAAATTAACTGTTAAATTAAATGTTAACTTTTAAATGAACTTGAGCACGTGCTTATAGTTAGACTAGTATTTATTTATTTATGGATGTATTGTATTTATTTATCTATTTCTTTATTAACGTGAGATTCATGAATATACCCGTCTCGTCCACATTCCAAATATCCTTTGCTGTGAATTTGTGGCAGTCCAGGACCTTCTGCAAATTGGGTTAGGAGTAGTTCACATTGTTCTCATTGAAACTGGTTGCGTGCTGCATGCTGGTGGTTTGGGGACGGCGGATGGACAGGGAGGTGGCATACTGGAGAAATGCTGTGAGCCAGTCCTTCCCTACCACCTCATTCTTCTCCCAGGAGGCAGGGCATTCGCAGCGAAATCTTGCTGCAAGTTGCTATGCAAGCCTGCGTAACTGAGGTCATGAAAACACAACGTTTTTATAATGAAACGGAACATTTTTAGAACTTATCTTGGTAATCACTGATTGTGTGTTTTGTATTCATATTTAACAAAACACTTTTTTATTCAATGCTTAAACACATAGTGTGACTACATTAACAGCGGTTTTCCTATGACCAGGTTTAACTGGCAGGAGGCGCTGTCGGGACGGTTGAAACACTTGGACACAAGGAAATCTCAATGGTTCATCCGTCCTGCGTTTCAATCGTCCCGGCTCTCCCCTACTCAGCATACTTGAAGCTACTGCCAAAACAAAATTCCCCAGGAAAGACACAGTACTCCATGGTTTCCTCCACTTTGAAGCCATGTGCAGTCGTGTTTATTCTTACACCTGCATGAACACCTGCAAGTCTCACACCTGAATTTGTGTGTTTTGCAGTCAGTGAAATACCCACACGACAGAGATGAATGCTCTGCGATTTTTTCCAAGTAAGTTATTGAATATTTAAGATAAATTAAGTTTGTGTTGTAAAAATCCCTTGGTAGTTCGCCCAATTTATGATTATTGGGCTCCATGGTTTGGGCCTAATACCAGAAAGTCAGGCATTGTTGTAAACACTGAGCATGCTAAACTACAAAAAATATAGCCCTATGATGTGCCAGATGTTGATGCCACAGAAGAAAGATTAGGTGATGAGCTCTTTAATTTGAAGGTAAGACGAACTTTACAATGTTTAATTTTTTTTAAGGTTTATCCAAATTTTGTCATAATCATGGTTTAGGTGGATGCAGTGAGGAAGCTGAGCAAGAATGTGGAGTGAATACAAATCTTGTGTTATGCTTACGAACAGAAAAAAAGAAAAAAAATAATACAGAAGATATAGAAACAGAAGCTGGTCTACAAGTTCTGGAGAGAGCATGCTGCGCGGTCACTATGTCCCTGGCAGTGGAGAATACCCTCTCTGTTGCAACACTAGTACCAGGGATGCATAGATAATGCACTCCTGGGACTTCCATCAGCTAAGGGGTTTTCTGAGAGTGAGAGCATCCTCCCCAGCAGTCGTGATACAGATGGCAGCTTCAGAACTAGCTGTGCAGCAAGGTTGATGGTATGAGCGAAACACCTTATGTGTGCAAAGTTGCTGCTATGTTAGCAGCATTATCTGTAACAATTACCTGGTTGGTGGTTGTTAGCTCCCATTATCTTGGTATAATGTCTCTTCACAGCAAAAAAGCCAGTGTGCATTTCACTCAATTTGAGTCAAATTTAACACTCCTGAAATGTATACATGACTCCCTCCATTTGGGAGTTAAAATAACACTTTCGAAAGTGTGAAATATGTACATTACTAACAGAGCACATTTTAACACAGTAAGAGTTTATTCGTAAATCCAACAGAAGTGTGTGTAACACACTTGATGGCATCATGAATAAGCTGCTGCCTGTGCTTGAATGTTAATTTCATCTTCTCAAAAATCTGGTCCTTTTCAGCACAATGATTCATACAAGATATAGCTTCCTTGCACTGGTCACCCTCCAGCTGCTTTTCCAAGTGGTTCCTGTACGAAAGCCCCCTGGAGGTATCTTTATGTATGTGACTTTGTTGGTGCTTGCACGGGCATGGACAAGTCGGGGCATGTCTGAACTAGTATCAGAGGGCAGTCCATATACATAGGTGGAGAGACTGACTTGCTTTCTTACACAAAGCGGACTGCTGCATGTTTGTTGTTCCCACCACACATACCTATGGGCAAATGCCTGTAATACTTCATACATGCTGAAATAATCCAAATAAAACCCTTCTGCTGGGATATTCTCTCTCTTGCTCCAGTTTCTCTAACCGGAAACTCCCACCACCATTTCTACTAGTGCTTAACGAACCCTTTGAGCGTCCCATATGCTCGTATAGTTCCAATTGGCTCTATGAGCTGTTGGCCCTCCACTGCCCTCATCATCAGATGTTGCACTTGACCTGGCATTCCTTGTGCTGTGGTGTTTGCTTTGACGTGAAACTGTTTTTAGTCGCCAGGATATGTATCCTTGATTGCTCTTGGGGTCATAGAAATGTTCCTTTAGATAAAAACAAAATGATTGCGGATGAGATTAATGCAAACATTTAAAAAGTCTGAACTTCTCACTATACTGGGCATCAGTGAGCAAATAGTCATTGATACAGAATATAACAGCACTTATTATAATTAGGGATGTACTACCGAAATGAAAATTCTGGGGTGAAATATATATATATATATATACACACATATAACAGGGACAAATAAAGTAGTTTAACTGTAGTGTATTCAGGTACATACATGTAGTAATTAGGCCTACTTGTAAATAACACTATAGTGTTCACTGTATAAATTAAACAAATTAAACTTTGTTACAATGACTTAGTAGCAGGTATTTTTAGGCTGCTGTCACTTTAAGACCGAAAGCATGGATCAAATATACTGATACACATCTGATTTCTTTCTCAAATCTTTTTATGTTCGCTTAAGACATAAATGTCTGTGTTTACAAGAATACTTGCGGAGACTGGTATTTTGACAATTTGTGTGTTCATGCGCACAGAGATTCAAAAGAGGAATCAATTTGCTGTTCACACACCATCTGAAAAGCGCCTGTCTGTGTGCACGGCCTTCAGGTGTGTGCGGCTATGCGCACAGATAACAGCATGTGACTGAGTACCCGAATTGACGGTGAAACTTAGCAATTAATCTGCAAAACACATGCGTGCCGAACCGTGGGGCCTGGTCCGTATGGATCACAGATCAACTACAATCCTTTTAACCCCTAGCATAGAGCAGAATATTGCATCACACCGTGCAGTGATAACAGCTTAAGTGAGAGTGAAACCTGAACGCTAAGCACTCACTCTTTTGGCTTGTTTTTTTCTTTCAGCCAAAAACCAAAAATGCCATTTTCGGCCGATAATTTTCGGGGGCTGAAAGTTTGGTCCATCCCTAAACATAAAGACTTAAAGCAACAGGAGATGTGACCTGGTTGCTGAAAACCTGAAATATGGCTTCACATTCCATTTTACAGCTTCTATTAGGTACTTTAACACAATGAGAAAAGGTTTCAATACTTACATATCCAGTTTTTGAGTATGGATCCTTGAGTGCTGGAAATAGTGTTACAATTCCCAAGGCACAAAGGTTTTTGTTTCTTTGGCAGGGATTTAAAAAGAGCATATGGGAGAGGTTAAAACATAACTTATCCGCTAAAAATGGTCTGATTACAAAAACGTAATAAATTATGAAGATTAAATCTTGCCTTACCCTTCTTTGTCAGTAATGTATGCAACTACAATACTGACTAAGTGTTGCCGCGTTGAGTCTGTGAGTTTCCCATGTTCTTTATATTCGGCCAAAATCGCAGGTCCACCTGCCTTTTCCTCCAAAATGCCATTGACAAACTATAATATATATATATATATATATATATATATATATATATATAAAAATATTTTAATATTTTTTAAAGTGCTATAATGCCCTCATAATATAAAAATGTGAATAACTGCTAAACAATTTCACTAGTAAATTAGGAATTTTAACAATCACCTGTTTTGCCTCAAAATGCTTCATCAACACGAGCACTTTCACTTGGTCCAGCACTTTCATCAGTCTCAGAGGACACTGATAGTGTGTCAGGGTGGGAGCTACAAGAAGAATCAAGGACTGGGCATTCTGGAAACATTTAAACATTAATTAATTACATGCTGGTTGTGAAAACAAAAAAAAACTAAATGTTAAGCATTTAAAAGTAGGCCTATATTTAACATAACCTAATAATATTATTTATAAATCCTGACTCATTTGAATTTAAGATGTAATTCTGCACTATAATGCTGCACTCTTCACAGCAAATTTTTTTTTAATTAGCTATACTGATTAAAAGAACATTCTTAAATTCTTAAGTAAGAAAACCTCAATTAATTACTATTATGTTTCAAAACCAAGAGCTATGGTAGAGGAACATTTTTCCAGCATATGGTGACTTAATGACAAATAATGCTAAACAGTAGCTTTGAAATACTTTAAATGTTTCTGGAATCTGGATTACTAACCCTCATGTCGTTCCAAACCTGTAAAACATTTGTTCATCTTCAGAACACAAATAAGGATATTTTAATGAAATCTGACTCCTGCTAATCTGTGATGTGACTCTCGTTTGGCTCATGCTGCATTGAGCAGACAATTTTTTTATTGTAGCGTTTGTTCTCTAAATGAAAAAAATTATTTTTATTACTATAATATATATATATATATATATATACACACACACACACACAGACTCACAAAATAAACATAATATTACAACTTACAATGGCACAAAAGGCTGTGAACGCTCAAGCGAATTTGACTGTTACTCTGTGGACGCGCTCTCTCCACAGCAACGCGCTGCGCACAAATAATTCACAGCATTCTTTTTACAGTCGTGTTCTCATTATCATTTTATGAAGCTTAGGCCTATACGACGGATTTGTGTTGCGCATGTTGCATTTAACTGTATCTTCCTTTTTGAAGTGATTCCAATCATATAAAAAAAAAATCAAATCAAATCCATCATGGTGAACAGTTCGCATCTGAAGCGTTCTCAGCTGAAGGAAATAATTATTTATCGGATTGAATATATCAGCCTAATTTTCTAATCGGATCGAGAACGATAACATTAAAAATTAAAAAATTTATATACCAATATAAAATACCGATACCAATATGGTGGCGATATATCGTGCATTCCTAATATCTTTACTACCTTTCTGGGGCTTGAAAGTGGTAGTTGCATCATGGACTGTCAATGGAGGGACAGAAAGCTCTCAGATTTCATTAAAAATATCCGAAGATGAACGAAGGTCTTACAGGTTTGGAACGACATGAGGGTGAGTAATTAACGACAGAATTGTCATTTTTGGGTGAACTAACCCTTTGAAGGCAGCAACTTTTAATGTGCTTGAAAGAGCAACATACTTCAAATTCAGTGTTCCACAGAAAAAAAAAAAGAATATAGAGCCGATTTGTTATGAAAGAGTGAGCATTTTTTGTTTATTCTGGGTAAACTATTTCTTTAAAGAATTTAATGAAGTGTGCTAGGGAAGTATTAGTATGTCATAGACACTTACCTGAATCTTGGCCAACAACTCTCCAAAGTATATCACAAGATTTCTCCTCCAGCACGCCAGTGAAAACATCCTCATCAACCTCCACACCGGTGTCATCTTGCAATATCAGATCTTTCTCAATTTCTTCTTTACTTTACGTTTGAGAAGAGATAAAAGATTTTTTTTTTCTCCACATGCAGCAACTGATATAAAGCTCAATAACGGCTTTAACTTGGGGTATGTTTTCATGACAGTTTCCACCGAAAACAGAAAACTTTTTTGTGCGGATAAAGCCATTTATTTACACGACAACGGCGTTTTGGGGGCCTGAAAACGCACATTTTTGAAAACGGGTTTCAAAGTGAAAGGTTTTTGAAAACGATGCCTTTACGGTCTCCATGTAAACAACAAAAATGCAAATCTGTGAAAACGGTGACTTCACGTGCATTACGTGTTCGCGGGGTGTTTCATGACAAAGTGACATCTCCAACTACTGGCCTGGCATACATAATAGTAGTGGGAAGTTCGGATCATTTTACAGACTCGGATCTTTGAATCTCGTTCAGCAAAATGAACAAATCTTTTTTCGAGTCATTTCGTTCATTTCAGCAGAATATAATTAAAGTGTCATGTTAAATAGCCAAACACATCTAGTACTTACGAAAATGTTGATTACATTTGAAAAAATTAAAATAAACTATAGGGTAATGCGGCCAAATCCAAATTGTAAGAAATCGAAATGTTTAATTAATTGATTAGTTGGGTCTTAAGTTCAGGCTAATGCAGTCTGTTAGTTAGTTCACCTGACCTCACCCCTCCTGATCCGAGACGTTCTTTCTTTTTTACTTTCAAATTGATCACGTCTGTTCCCCGCCTCGTGTCTTTGAGTTCGAACTTCGAGATGCACTGAAGTACTGGTTCATTTTGTGTTGACCGCACATGCGTGCAACATCCCATAGGTTCTGTATATGAACAGAGAATGTCTAATAGGAAGAGAATTGACACTCTCTGGTTACTTCCGGTTTCTGGACTGGCTGCAGTAACACGTCTCTGTCCATGCGGGGCCGCTCGCAGGCGAGTGCAGAATGAATGGAGGTCTATGACGCTATACCCATCAAAATCCACTTTTCTCAGGATATACAAATTTTTTCTAGTAATTTGAATATTGTATTCGAAAGGAGATGCAAAGAAATTACACATTGCTGGGTGTTAGATTTTTTAGAGTCACTTATTTGCTTTAAAAAGTCTTTTAAAGTGTCAATGACGTCATACACATCGTACGACCAGAGATACTGCTTAACGGCAATCCTTCAGTCACTCTGGTGCTTTCGCGCTCTGCACTTTCTTTTCTCTCGAGGCATCGACAACACAGCTGACACAGGTAAATACACGTGCTAGACGAGTTTTTGTTTTGTTTGTTTCTGGTCCCGCTTCGGATGTCACGATGCCATCAAGCGGTATCTCTGGTCGTAATCAGTCCTTCACTGACCAATCAGCGTTCAATAGCAGAATGCTAGCGTGTTATGGGCAACAACAACTCAACCTGCAAGAAATCGAAAGGACTCGTTCATTCAACTTTCAACCTATAACCCATGTTGAACTTGCAAAACCTACTATCAAATCTGAGATTTCTCAATGGCAATCGGGTGAAAGAGATGCATTTAGCCATCTAGCCCCATAGACTCCCATTCATTCTGCACTCGCCCGTGATCACCTCCAGTGGAGTTCTAATGGAACTGCAACCAAGATCGATACAATGGGGCTAATAGGAAGTGCCAAGGCTTTCCGTAGACGGGCTCTGATATGAAACAGAAATGATTAGTTCATCCCTCGAGATACCAGCGGTCACGTGACAAAAGAACAAAGACTCAGACCCGAAAGACTCGATGAACTAATCATTTGTCTTTCCGGTACTGACAGCATAGTCTCTATGGGACTGACAGGAAGAACGAAAGACTCTGAGGACCCGGTCGAGCCAAACCCGAACTCCCGAAGACTCGAACTATGGGATGTTGCGCGCATGCGCGGTCAACACAAAATGAACGAATCACTCTCTGAGACAACTCGGTAGTCCCGAGTCATATTAAAGATTCGTTCAAAATGAACAACACATCACTAATACATAATACAGCTTTTAGGCCCTGTAAGTAGACGAGGCAGACACATTACCGTTTACACCTGGTGTTTTAATTAGTCTCTTTTGTCCACTTTCAACTTGACCAATTCAGATTTCTTCGAGGGGTCTAACAAACGACATCTCGAATGTCAATACATCAAAAGTGGAAAAGTTGGTAAAAAAAAGTACATTTACAAAACTTTCAGACGCCATATATTTTTAGCTCTGCACTGTGAATAAAATCAATAGGCTTCACATTTCCAAGATGTTCGGGAAAACAGCACTCTATATCCTGAGTTATAAATATATAAATATAGGTTATTATAAATATTAAAACAAGATCTCGTACAGAAATTTTTTTTGCCCTATATATCTTGAATTTGGGAGCATTTTATTCATTTCGGAGGCATTTTTGCCACAAAACCCGATTTTTGGTTAGATACTCCTAGGGATTTATATTCTAGCGGATCACCCTTGAGTTTTTTTTAAGGTGACTGTTATTTTAGAACATTATTTTAGAACGTATTATTTCATTGCCGACGCGTCATGCAGCCACACAGACAGATAGCTAGCCTGACGTCGTCATACTCAATTCTAGTCAGAATGTGAGTCTGATACTTCTCCATTGAGCTTTGATTATGGGGCGTGTTTCAACCGAACCAGGAAAAAAAATTCCTCTGCACTCAAATGGATAGACCTACAACCAATCAGAGCAACGGAGTAAGTGACGTATGTTTTTCATTCATGTTTCCGATCGCGTTTCTCTGTTCCTCTTTTAAAATTAATGCGCTGTCGATATCTTCTATAACAGACGCGATGGCGGAATCTACACATGATGTTTTATAAACAAATTTCAGGAGGAGCACATTCAAATAATCAATCCAATCAACCGTCTATCAGCATGAGAGGAAAGCATATATTTATTCACTCGGTCAACTCACCTAACATGACAGTTTTCAGCATCCCTGCACTCACTCTTGGCTTGTTCTTCCACAGCCAGGAATACGGGGGGAGTACTTTGGGTTCGGGCCGAATACCGAGCCCGAAGCCTCTCCTCAGACAGCACGCCAAATATGCATTTATTCTATCTGACTTATTTGTAAGCGTGAACTCGTGAAATCTCAATTCTTCAGCGGCAGTCATTTGAATTCAACCCAAGCGCTCGTTGATGACGTGGATGATGACGTTACCGTTGCTTATCTGTCCATCATCGTATAAAGCCCGCCCTGACAATTTGATTGGTCCGAACAATTTTTGTTCGGGCATAATAGCTCCTCAACGGAGCGAGTCCAGACCGAACTTCCCGACCAAAAAATATTGTGGGCGGGGTTCGGGCTGGCACCCAGGCTAACAGATAGCCTTTGTATCGCGTTTATTTCCTTTTCCTTTTTTATTCAAAATATTCACAAACTTGTTAACTATACCATGAATTATATGATATATTCCGATTGTCAAATATGTGGAATTGAAGGTTTTTTGTCGTTTTAAACACCTTTATATTGATCATGTCAGTTGGTATAACGCGCAGTGAGTTTGCACTACAATTAAGAGATTCTGTCGGATTTACGTCACGTAAATTCATCAATTTTGTGGCCGGTCAACTGGGACAAGAAAAGAGTAAACTTTATTGTTACATACACAGTGTGTATCTAATTATAATTTTTATTGCATTGCAGATTATTATTGCAGATTCCATTGAAATCAGTGTATGAAATATGAATTTAACAAACTAAATGGGGCCTAAATAAATTGTTTATATAGTAGGGTACTTCATTTGAAACATCTATTTAAATGTCTGAAACCTAAAATAAACATTATGTGGTTGAAACACCAGTAGTTAAGAAGTGAATAGTTGCAACTGTATAATACTTATGGTTAAAATCGCTGTCAAATTAATATTATGAAAGAATTTTGCCACTAGTACACTTTGCTATAGAATGCGCTATGCAGAAGTAAAGACGCTGGCTGAGATTCTACCGGAAATACATCAGCAGTATTCATGCATTAACTGCTATAATGTTAACTGTTAAGTGTGAAAAATAATCACCTAACACACTCTAAAAAACGATTCGTTGGTTGAACAACCATTACTTATAAAAGTAATTAGATTAAATACAAAAAACTTAGTATTCATAACTTTTCAACCTCTACTTAACATATATAGTGTGTGTAACACAAAAATATAAGTTACCAGGTGAACTTAAATGTATGCATAAATAAAATGAAAATACATAAGTCAAATCAACTACTATAACAATTGCGTCAAAATTAAGTAAATCTAGCATAACATTGTAAAGGTATAGCGGAGGATTTTCCCGAATTTTAGAAAAAACCGCCCTCTCCACTTTTTGAAAAAATGCACATGCGCAACACTCTACCTGCTCCCGAGAGGGAACGCCTATTAAACGTGTGCACGAGAGAGCATGCACGAGCTAATCATAGCTTACGTTAACTTTTACTAGCAGTGATTTTAAATGGATTTCTCCAAATAGCATGCCAAACTTTACCTGTCAAGTAGAAACTTAGCGACTGAGGCATCAGTGGGAAGCCCAACCTGTGTTTTGAGCGCACGCCATCGTGTGAATCGTGTGCAAGGATGATTGACACTTAGGAGGACCAAGTCTTGATGATCCACCCGGAAAAAGAAAATCCTCCGCTATACCTGTAAGTAACTATACGAGCTACGTGATATGCAATTTCCCGTGATGCCTTTCCAGTAAAAATTTTTAGCCATTTTGCGAAGCACATGTGAAGATGGTGAAAAGGTAAGCTTAACTTTCTATACTAGTAACTTAGTAAAATATTAGATTTTGACGTTTTAACATTAATAAACACTTTTTATTGTGTTAGTGGGTGAAGATTTTCTGAAACGCAACGTGATGAAGACGTTTATTGCATTTTGGGTCAAGAAATGAACTTTTAAACTGAATTTCAGAATTGCTACGAATTTTCAACAATTAGAAACGTGTTACTTACGAATACGTATGAAAACGTTTGTAGCCTACATGTTAGTTAATGTAGCCTATGAAATGAGTGACTTTGTGCATGTGTATTCAAAAACATATATTTTATTAGAATTATTAAGCTAGTGAGCTTCCATCGAATGGTCAAGTGTTTATAGTAGTCAGAGTATTTATTGTTTATTTCGAAGTATATGACCATGCATCACATTTTCACGTATGCATTAAGATTGCATTAGAGGACAATTCGGACGGCGCTATTGGTAGGCCCGCTCTCCCCCACGGAGAAATTCGTACTTTACATTAACAAATTGTCACGTAGCTTATACTTGAGTATTTTTTAAGTAAATGTAGTTGTCATTTATTATATATATATGCATATGAGTAAAAAAAAAAAAAAAAAGTACTTTGCATATTTACATATTCTCTATGGATCGCGGGAAAGGGGGGTGGCCAGGCCTTGGGCGCGGGTAACTTTTGGTAACGTTAACGTACAAATATTAAATTCGAAAACACATTGGCTACAGCTCCATATATGTGCTGTGCACGATTTATCATTAAATAATGGCAATCTTGATTCAAGCACAATGTTATTCCTAAATGACAACGATGACTCTGTCTATTAAACCTTCGCAATTATTATCAAATGCCCTTTAAACAAAAGTTTAGCTTTAAATAAAGATTGTAGATCTATACACTGTTAGGCTATTCCAGTAGTGACTGTTAAAATGTTTTCAATGAGATTCGTTCAAAACCTCTGGACAAAATATAGATATATTTGTTTTTTTATTAATAAATATTATTTAATGGACTAATTTGTATATTTATAGGCATTTAATAATGGACTAATTTGTAACATTTAATTATTATTTATTTTATTTTTTAGATAGATTTTTGATCAACAGAAAAAAAAATTTTGCAAATGCAATTTAAAAGTTTGGAGTCAGTTAGAATTATTAATTTTTTTTATAAATAAATGTATACTTTTATTCAACAAGTATGCATTATATTGGTCACGCGTGACAGTATAGACATTTATAATGTTGCAGAATCTTTCTATTTCAGATAAATGCTGTTCTTTTGAACTTTCTATTCGTCATATCCTGAAAAAAAAAAGAATATAAAGGTACATTTCTTTCTGATTTTGTTTCAATACAACGTATTTTCAATGCAATGTATTTTTCGCAACAATCTGAACAATAAGAAGTGATGTTGCAAGTAAATGCAGATGTTTTTTTTTTTTTTTTTTTTAAGGATACTCATTGCAAGGAAGAGGAACTGGAACAGCTCACATTGAGGATCATCGCGAAAGGTGGCTCAACAGATGATCCTTACCAGACTGGGGTAATGCTGGAAGGCATAGAGGTAATGACAGGGTTGGCAGGTGTTGCGAAGGCTTGTGTTTTTCTACTTGGTCTAATTTATGCAATTAATCTTAACCCAGTTTTAACCCAGAGTTACCCCAAAGAGCTCAGATACTCATTTGAATTTTTTCAGAAGATTCCACCGGAACTAGACATACAAACTTTCTCCAAAGGTTTACTCTCTGAAGAACAGGCTTTTTTTGTTGAAATAATAGATACTGATGGTGTTGTTGACCATTACGACTCAAAATAATTTTGAGTCACAAGACCTGTTTAGCCAAACGCATCTGGTTTTAGTACAGTGTTTGCAAAGGTTTGATTGTAGTCTTGTTTAATTCTCAGGTTGTTTGTTGCATGTTCCAAAAATAAATGTTGGAAAAATGTAAATCTTTTAAGAAGTGTTGCAAAGGGTGAAAAAGTGACCTGTTGGAAGTGAACTTCCATTTGTCGATTTGCCACATTTTGTTGTACATTTCATGATGTGTGGTTTCAGGCTTTGCAGCCTGTGGCAAAAAAAAATAAAGAGAAAAATGTATTGTGTGTGATTTGCATGTTTAATTTATTTTAATTTCAAACAGAGCAGTAAGCAGACCTCTAGCTGAAGATCTAAAATAAGTTAAAAATGTTAAGTAAAAATGTTAACTAATTCAATTGTCTAATTTTTATATATAAATGAGCTTAAATGTTAAGTTAACACAACTAAGATTTACTTTGATCTCACATGGCCTGCACTGTGTTGGATTTACTTAAAATATATATATGCACCATTTTTGCACCACACTTTTTAAATAATCCCAACTTGGAATAATTTTACTTAAAATTAACATGAAAAGAAAACCTTTGTTATATGTACTTAAATATTTGAGTTCAAGCAACATTCTTTACTTAAAATAATATATAATATATATAATAATATAATATAATATATATACATATATAAATATATGTAACATGATATAATCTACTAAGTAATGTTAAGTTAAAACAACTTGCAATTACTTATTAGATTCTATCAAGTTACATGTCAAATATTTAAGTACATAAAATTAACATGAATATGTCATTTGTTATAAGTAAAATTATTCTAAATTGGGATTACTTAAAAAGTGTAAAGCAAAATTGGTGCATATATATATTTTAAGTAAATCCAACACATTTTTTAGAGTGCAGTACACATAATGCGTACACACTACATTGTACAAGACAGTGAGCTTGAGGAGAGTGACAATGAGGACAGTGAGCTTGAGGAGAGTAAGGAAGACTGGATCCCTGAATCAGGTTTGAGAGGCAGTTTGGAGGTCAGGGGTCAGACAGTGGTCAGTCAGCAAAGTAACGTGTGTGCGTGTTTGTTTGCATGCATATCATTGCATGATGAAGGGTATATGACACATACAAGCTTCCTGCTGTCTTTTTTAGGAGAATGCCTGTCTGTTGACAATGAGACTGAGTCTCAGGATGAAGATGTAGAAGAGGTTTATGTTCCACGTCAAGCTGTTGATGAGCAAATGGTCCCATTCAAGGGAAGAAACAGATTGAAGCAATACCTGCCATCAAAACCAAAAAAAAAAAAGTGGCTACAAGATACTCGTCTTGGCTGGCTCTGATGGTGTCCCCCACAACTTAAAAATCTAAACAGGGAAAGTTGTACAACCCCCTGAGCTAGCAGATGTTGGAGCAAGTGGCAATGTTGTCCTCCGCCTGGTCCAGCCTATACCCAAGCAAAATAACTACAAGCTTTTCTTCTCTTGTGCTTACACTGGCTCAGCAGGGAATTCACTGCACTGGTACTGTTTGTGGTAATAGAATACCAGGCGTCAATTTAATGTGAGATGCTGAGCTGAAGAGAGTGGGATGTGAATCTTTTGAAAGGAAGCTGTATACCTTCAAATCCTACACTGCTGAAGCCCTATGCAAAAGTGAAAAAAAGCCTGGAAAATCTCTGTTCCACAATTGCTGGCGAGTATGAGGAAAAGAGAAGAAAAGGACCCGCTGCTCCAATTCCAGTCCCTGATGTGCGTCTGGATGCCACAGCCCACTGGATTATTATGGCTGAAAAGAAAGGGAGATACAAGGTACCAGGGTGCACAGGTACACCAGTGCCGGAAATGTGATGTTCACCTCTGTTTTACATCCACCAGCAACTGCTTTCTAAGGTTTCACACAGAATAGAAAATCAGAGTGTGCTTTGTCAAAAAGAGAAGCACTGATTCAAACAATAACCAATAAACAACACAAACACATACATAGTCATTTGGATGTTGGTTTATATGAAATGTAAGAAACATTTTTCCATGAGGTGTTGTAATTAGTAGTAGTTTGTTTATTTGATTGTTCGATGTTTGTGATTGGTTGGAACCAAGTTGTTCTGATGCATATATTGCTTGTTTTCTTTATTCCACTTATATAGAAAACCTTGGAGTTTCAGCACCCTCTTACCACATTGTTAATGTGAGGGTTAAATTAATAAATACATGCATGCATGCAATACTATCTTTTACAGGTTCAATGCTTGCTCATGTTGGTGTAACAAAGGAGAAGCCGTACTTTGAAGTAGATGCTGTCAGAGTTTTCTGCCTGTGGGATCCACCACATCTGATCAAGAATATACGCAACAACTGGCGCAGCAGCGAGTTCACACTGGATGGTGATATATTTACGACAGCAAACAGTTTGTGATTGTGTTGCCGTCTTACGGCACATGTGCATCTCCCACCATTT
The DNA here is from genome assembly GCF_951802725.1 of Rutilus rutilus. Taxonomy (NCBI): domain Eukaryota; kingdom Metazoa; phylum Chordata; class Actinopteri; order Cypriniformes; family Leuciscidae; genus Rutilus; species Rutilus rutilus. The sequence continues at coordinate 36,524,772 of NC_140214.1, read as the reverse complement.
GCTTCCATGAGAGTAAGTTTGCTACTCAGGTCCTGAGCCAATCCGTTGATGTGGGTATAAAGACCTTGGCACAGATAAAGCTGCTCACAGATCAGGTGCAGAGGAACTTCATGGCAGTTGCCAAATTCTGTGAAAACTTTGATGGTATATTCAACTGCTTCAACTCCAAGCAGCTCAAGGATTCCCACAAGATGAAGTCTACTCTCTCAGATGGATCCACGCATTTCCCATTCTTGGAAAAGTGTATGGAGTGGCTCCCCCGCCTGAAGCTTGTAAGCGCTCGCCTTTGAACCAAGCAGATCCCATGTGTAGAGGGGTGGCAGCACAACATTGTGTGCTTGAAAATAATCTAGTGTGATCTTCGTGAACGTCACCAGGCGCCCTACCTTTTGACAAATCACCTGATTCAAGACTGCCTTGAGAATGCCTACTCAACCATTAGGGGTATGTAAAAATAAGTATTGTATTTCAGTAACTTGCATTGCATGGTTTATTGTATTTCTTTATTGTAACTGTATTTAATATGGTGTGTGTGTGTTCAGCTCGTGGTGGTAGCTGTGACAGTCCTGACTCTGTCCAGTTTGAGTGTGAATACCAGGCTGTAACTACAGGATTGATGTTTAACAACTCAGAGAAGACTAACTGTGAGCAAGACCTTGACACCTTTTTGCTGCTGTTCAGCACATATGCCTCCCAGAAGAGTCCCCAGGTCAGCATTGACACGGAGTAACAACAAACTGTAAAATGAGAGAAGTGAATCGGTTGAAGTAGACCAGAAAGACTGGTGTTAATAAGGATAAAATATACAGAGAGGGAAAAAAATTAAGTGGAAGCATGTGTAAATAAGCCTGCACTTAATCTTAATTAATATTGTCATAATACGTCTAATTTTATTTGTGACAATGATGGAAGTGTACTGGTTTACACAGCTGGGTATATGGCCAGTAAGGTTGTGGGGAAATTCACAGACAGTGAAGATGGTCCCTGTAAGGAGTGTAAAATCTTGACCACAGATATCCCTGTTAATTCACAGTACGCATTGCACAAGGACAAACAGTACAATGAACTCAACTAAGGAGAGAAGGGCCTTAAAGTGCCCAGCATGGCACTGGTGGATTTAGTCAAAGCTCTGGAGTCTAACTTCCAAAAAAAGATCAGCTCAGTTATCCACACAGTTGGGCTGAGTAGGAAGCTATTTACCAGTAGTATGGGGATTGTGAGTGAGTGCAGGGGAGTAGTGTGTGACACGGAGAAGTGAAAAAAGTCACTCATCTACATGGTTAGAATCTTTGTACAGATCAGAATCCATCACATCTTACGCACCCAAAATCGGCGGCTCTCACAGCCAAACCAGAAGCGCAATGTTCACCTACAGTAAATGTTGTATTGTCTTTTATATGCTTTATGTTATCAGTTGTGGAATCCAACCATAAAAGAGGTAGTTTTTTTGCTACTTTGAGTATTTCCATTTTATTCAACTTTACAGATTTACAATTTCTCCACTAGGTCTGAAATATATATTGTACGTTTTAATCCCCTGGATCACGCTACATACTGTTATATATGTATTGTCGAACATTCCCAATTTTTCTGACGCATGTCCTTTATTTTATTTCATACATTGGTATTAATTCAGTGTTTATAATGCTAATACTTGAACTTCAAAGAATTTCAAACCTAACTGACACAGTTTCTAGATAGAGCAAAGGTTTTGTGGGGGAAAACAAGTGAAAGACTTAAACATGAAGTCTGTCAAATAAACTGAAGAAAAAAAAGGATTTGATGATCACTAGTCTTGTGATTGTACATTATGCTGTGTTGTCATCAATCAGGTTGGATTTCAGCTTTAATGTGTTTTTTTTTTTTTTTTTTTTTTTTTTACAAAGCAGCTGATATTGCCATAGCGACAGCAAGAAGCTACTGGACTTCCGAGGCACTTTCACTCCAAAATGGCGGACGTGTAGGGCTGCTGCTGGGCGCTGATGTTGCAATGGAACGTTCTATTGGCTTTCATTTCTTGTCAATTATAAGATCTTTGCTCTCAAGCCCATGAGCCCATTCCAGAGTCATTCCTGGCTCCCTGAGCTGCCAGCACCTCCTGCTCACCTGCCTGTGACCTCCAGGACTCCAGGGTACCCGCCCCCCTCCCCGGGTTGCGCCTTCGGGCAGGGGGGAGTAATGTCAGGGTTATGTGTGTTATTCCTTTGACTCAGTTTTCCCCATGAGTTTCATTCATTAATCCGTCTTTGTGAGCGCTCTACCCTTACAACACGTGACAGGACAGGACCAAAACTGAAATATGGACTCAGCGGAAGAGATTCTGTGTTCCATCTATCAAAATGTTTGAGCAATTGAATTGTATGTGGATTAATTTATGCAATATAGCCATCTTTCAACCTGAATGGACCAACAATTGATGGACTTGTTATGGAGTGGTTTGGATCCATACATTTCCCCATGAATGCCAGTGGGTAATTCTAGTTACAACTTAGAACGGTACTTTGATTTGGAGTTCTGGATGTATGGCTCTCCCCACATAGTTGGTATGTTCTCATTGCCAAGTCCCCCTTCGTGTCCCGAAATCAACATCAGGGTTCCAATACCCAGACCACAGAAGGCAGTGTCCAACAGTGCAGACGTGATGTAAAAAGTAGCGGATCCTTCCTTCACGTCCATCCGGGTGGCTCTGAAAAAAATTTCCCCTCTCCGGTCCCCACATCCAGAGTCTACTCCAGCCCATGAGCCTGCTTCCGAGTCCGTTCCAGTGATTGAAATGAGTGAATTTAATTCATTAATCCCATTCACCTGTGCCTTGTCAATCACCTCGATTGCTCCTTTATTTGCCTTGTATTTAAGCCTCAGTTTCAGCCTGGTTCTTGTCTTGTATTGATGTTGTTTTGAAAAATGTTGTGAAGCCTGTCTCCCTGTATTTCCCTTAAGTAAGTTGGATTTAAAGATTGTTCTCCTAGTTTGTTAGTCTTTGTGAGCACTCTACCCTTATAACACATGACAACATACTGGAAAGAGTCTGGACGTGATGATCTCAAGGTAAGTAGTTTTCATGGTGTTATCTAAATTCTGTTCCAGATATTCAACCATATTTTGATAATGAAAAGTGGATAATTGTGTTTGTGTCTGTGTATATATTAAATAATTGCATAAACATATATAGTTATATATAGTTATGTGTATATATATATATATATATATATATATATATATATATATATATATATATATATATATATATATATATATATTATTATTATTTTTATTTTTTTTCTATATATATATATATTTATTGGTTCGGAGCGTGTGTCAAATTGGGCACGTCAGTTGATTTCATGAAACGAGGCTTCGTTACATCATTACTGTTTCAAAATGTTTCAAAACTGTGATGGTTGCCACAAGGGGGTGTTGATCTCAAAGTGAACCCATGAACCAGTGTCTACTATGGTTTTAACTGATTGCGGGACAGTTTTATTATGCATGTGAATTGTTTGTACTGATCCATGATAAGTGCTCTCTTCAGGATGCCTCGTTAATCACCTGACGTGAAATCCTGCCAGATTTTACTATAAAACAAACAAGCCGAGGCCAAATGTTGTGGGTTATTGAGTTGGCAGAAAAAGTGGATGATTTGGCATTTAAAATATATTATAAAATTAGTGGAATAAAAAGACCAAGGTCGATTGTTTGGGAACATTTTGAGAATTTGGAAAACAATATTGTGAGATGTATGCAGGGCCGCATTAAGACTATAAGGTGCCCCTAGGCCTTACCTTTTAAGGGGGTCCTTCATCCACCAGAACTATGGCTGCTGCCTACTAGAGCTGCACGATTAATTATATCATTATATCGCTGTTACAAATATTCATATTATCACAGAAGAGCTGGCATAAAAGTTTATAGTTTGGATATAAAAGTAACATGGACATAACTTCATATAAGGATTGTATCAATTACATTGTTACACCACCAGGTGGCAACGAGTGAAACATTCATCATTCATTGAATCATTCATTCAAGAGATTCATTCAAAAACGCTGATTCATCCAGCTGCATCCAAAACCACATACTTCCCTACTATATAGTAGGGAAAAAGCAGTAGGCGAGCGAATAAGTATGTACGAATCCTTAGTATTCACAAAAGAGTAGGCGATAATTACCTGGGTGACGTACTAATTCTCGCGAGATTCAGGAGTGTGTATAACAGTGCGTCCGAATATGCCTTATGCCTACTATATAGTAGGAGAAAACAGTACGTGATAGGAGTAGTATGTCCGAAACCTCAGAATTCATAAAAGAGTAGACGAGAAGTTCCCGGATGACGTACTGTTTCCGGACAGATTCTGAAGTGCTCATCCGATGGATACTTTTCTATCCCAGGAGGCCACGGGAGAGGATACGTCATAATTAGTATTGAACACATAAATCACAGAGGTAACGTGAATCATGTTTGGATGTTACAGGGTCAGATGAGCAGTAACAGGGTGGCTCATTAAGGAATGTTATTACAGCACTTTTTTGATTCTTGATTTCTGTGAATATACTGCAGAGCTTTTGTGGTGGAGCAGGGTCTGCAAGACAGGGTGACAGCGGCATTTGTGAGAAGAAAAAAAATATGGGGAAACCTGAAACAAAAATATGAAGTAAGATAATTTTGTTACTTCTAATACAGAAATCAAATGACATTGTGCTGTTAAAATGACTGCTTTTGTATTATGCTTGTGCATTTTTGTAGGATCTGAAATGTCTGCAGACTAGTGTGAGCACTGATGATGAGGAGCCCAGAGCTGAATCCTGGAAATGGTGCCATGGATGAGACCCTCCATCACTCCACCTGCCCTATTGCCTCATCTGGCCCAGATGTTGCTGTGGTCTCTTAATCATCAGTGAGCCCAGAGCCAGTAAGAGCAAGAAAAAGACCAAAAATACCTTGAAGACCTAATCCGAGAGATGGAGGCGAGGAAAGAGGAGAGAGAGCTGAAAGCAGCTGAGAGAGAGGAGAGACGATGGAGAGAAAATGAGGACAGAAGAGAACAAGAGAGGAAAGACAAGAAACAGAAGCAAGAGAAAGAGAAGAGAGATGGTGCCGGGAAGCAAGTGAGAGAGAAAAGGAGAGAAAGGGAGACAACAGAAAGGGATGTAAGATTCCTTTCCGTCCTTGAAAATTCTTGCAAAAAAATAAATTCTAAGACAAAAACATCTTGTGATCATTTACACATTTGGGTTTATGTAAAGAACAATCATATTTTAAAGTAGAATTAAATTAAATTACTCGGGCTTACTCGGGGCCAACGGCCAGGATTTCTGGCCCGTCGAATACCTTGGGCCAAAGCGGGCCAGCTCGGGCTAGAGGAGTGGTTACCAACAGAGGAGGAGTTTACCATTGGGAGACGGCAGCGCCGGATGATTCTGTCAGCATTTAAGACTTAAAAATAAAATAATTTAAATCGCGTTCATGTTTGAATGCCTTCTGTTTGTGATGCAAAAGACTATGCGCGCTCGCCGTTACCATAGTAAACATAGTAAACGCTTGAAGATACGCATAGTAAAAAACAAAAAACATAGCGAACGCTTGAAGAAATCAGACCAATCTTAAAGGCTATCACAGTCATGTTTTTATTTTATCTGTCATAGCCTACGTCTCGTCTCTTTAAACCGGACTATAAAAAAATAAAGTAACTTTTTTTTTCGGGAGCTTCCTCTGTTTCTCTGACTGAAAATATCTGTATGGGAGTCGAGAGAGTGCTAAAGCTCCTCAGGTCGTGGCATATATTTGTAGAAATTATAATTTTTTCTAAATGTGATGTAAATTTGTCCTGTAACTAAGTTACCAGATAAAGAAACAGACGCGACTGAAAAAGTAAGTGTGTCCTCTTTCTTTTGTGAAATAGACCTAACGGTAATTTATTTCTGAGTGACTAATGTGCAATTTTTACATAAACTAATTCATTATGATCAATGTATCACTTTTTATTGTAAACCTGTGGTAAAACATCGATGCTTGGGTTTTAAATATTCAAGTAGCTGCTAAACAAACAAACAAAAAAAGCTAGCAAACGGCCGCTTTTATCGTGTTTGTTTTCAACGCTGTTTCCAGTGATTTCTGATTAGTTTTCTGATAAAACTTCCATTTGTTGGTGAAATGATGGGTTAGTGTGACGTTGTTCCAGAGAGGCGTGTTACAGGCGTGTTTTAGTGAAGCGCTGTGGAGCTTCTGGCCCGACAGTGGAAACGCATGCCCGGTGCTATTGGCCCGAGGCTATTAGCCCGGCACGGCCCGTTTAAAGCCCTGGCCCGACAGTGGAAACGCGGCTATTCAGACGTTATTTTAACTCACCTGCGGGCCAAGTTCCATGGCAGGTTCCTCATGTGAACCGAGGTCTCCCTCAATGACATGACTGATTTATTTCTGAACACAGGCAAACTGTTGCATTAAATGGATTCACAATGATAAGCAAACTGTTGCGTGCTTAGTTAAATGCAGATTAAAGGCCCTTTGCCTAATAGTGTTAGCTTTCTATCTCAAATGTAGTCTAGCCTGCGAGCCTACTACAGCACAGGACTATATAACAACAAATTACTATAACACAACATACAGTCGTCAGCAATGCTACACCACACATTGTCTTTCAAATCATTGTCCTTGTAGTTTTTGTTATTTTTGTCAAACAAAACGGGATGCGTCGACACACAAGCAATCAGAAGATCCGTCATTGTTGCTGTGACGTCACCTTTGTTTCCTTGTATGTGATTGGTTGAAGCCTTTTCTGTCGCCACAAAAGTAAAAAGAAATCGACATCGAAGCGGAAAAAAAAAAAAGTGTTATTTTTTCGACACAGCATATTCGTGTTCGGTGTGGAAGCACTCACTACACAAACAGCTGATCAAAAATAAAAAAAAACAGTGATTTTTGATGCTATCATTGTAGTGCCCCAGCACTCCCATTCAAAAGGCAATTTCACCAAAAACGAAAATACGGTCAAACTTAAAAGTGGCGTTTCCATTCTAATTCTGCTTTTAAACGAAAGTTTGCCTCGGGTAGATTTACAAATAGACCCTAGGTTGCATTTTGGCAACAGTTATCCTTCAAGTAGAAGTTTTGTCATTCGGTGTAATGCAACTTGTCTGTTACACCACAGGGTCATCCATTACACTGAATAGCAGTGTCACTGTTTAGATAACATTTTTAGCATGTTATTTATATTTCAGATAAATGAGGGATGTTTAGCACTAAAAAAAATATTAAACTTTATAAATATTAATGTTTTGATGCATTTTTGTCTTTTTATTACGGATTTCTTTTAGATGCACACAAAGAGAGAGTTACATCAGAATCAATGCTACTTTTGAATGTGGACCATCAGTGCAGATTGACTTCCAAACCCTCCAAGAGGTCAGTGGAACAAATACAGAAGCCTCTGTGACATTGGAACCTGATGATGACTTATCCGGCAAATTTGTGGTGGTCTTCTATGATGGCAAGCCCTTTGTTGGGCAGGTTTTGAGGACTGAAGGTGATGAATTAGAGATTAGTCAAAAGTGTCTGAACCTGAGCCATTAACCCTGAGGAAGTCCAAATTCACTACAGCAGACTGGGAGAAATTATTTTTGCGAATAGGCAGCTCTCTCTCTCTCTCTCTCTGTTATTGATGAAATTAGAGAAATGTATTGTATTACCACCATTTTTTTCACAATTGTTAAGGTGTGTGTTTGTTTGTCCTTCAAGTTTCAAGTTGTATATGAAATGAGGATATTACCACCAGTTTGTTTCAAAATTGTTAAGGTGTGTGTGTGTTTGTCCTTCAAGTTCTCAATGAAATGAGAGACATTGATTATACAGTATTACCATCAGTTCAGTTCATTTTTACAAATATGATATGCATTGTGGAATAAAGTGATTATTCGTTTCAGGATCTGCTTCTGTGATTTGCTCAGGAATTTAATGATACAGAATAATATTCAAAACATTGGAATAATGGAAACAATGACAATATTTTCTCCATTTTTGTCAAAATGTCATTCAGCGTAACAAACCATGGTCATTCGGTGTAACAGATATATTTATGTAAAAATGAAACAATATACTTATTCTGAGCTGTACTAAATAATATGTGCTCCTACTAAATTTTTGTATATTTTAATTGATTTTCACTTCCTTACAAAAACATGCTGACTAATGGGTAAAACCTAATGGTTTAAAGGAAATTGGCAAAGTGTAAAGATTTAAAATGACAAATAATTAGTATTTGGGGGCTGCACTTTGATCTTTAAATAGAGTCCTGTAATGTGTCATCAAATGATAGTTTTACTAAAAATGTCTGATAAGATTTTTGTTGCATAAAAATATATTACACTGAATTACATTTTAGTGGGTTTCTTCTGTAAAATCACAGTAAAAATGTATGGTAGTAATTATTTTTTGCTCAGAAAAATATAAAGTTAAACAGAACATATTCTAATGTATGTGAAAGACACAATTAAAAGCTCTTTTACACTCACTTTTATTTTGTTGATGCTTGACACCCCCTTTTCATCTTTATTTGAATATTTATTTATCGGTTAAAACACAATCACACAAATAATATTTAATATGGATCAGATTTAATAGTTTTTTATTTTAAAAGTTAGTTACATCATCCAAAATAAAATCAAAGACATATTTTTCAGCATTGCAAGACTTTTATTTGCATTATCCACTCACAAAACCCCAACTACCCACTGCAGTGATGCTGAGGCTTGTAATGTTACATCACTGATGGTCATTTGGGCTCATATTTGGTATTAAACATGATATTACGTCCTATATTTTTCACTGCAATTGTAGTTTAAAAGGCAAAATCAGCCGTTATGACATCTTATATCGTCACAAAAGAGAGTTATTATATACGCTTGAGGCTGTCTACACAGGACGCATCAAAGCAAATGTGCCAATGATTTGTCCTTCATGTAACAATAACTTACAATAACTCTTGTAAAATGTGAAAATAACTCTCTGGTCCGAGTTCTTATGTGATCCTTAAGGTGTCCTTAGTGTTTGAAACTCTTTTCACATTGAGGGCATGTGTTAGGCTTCTCTCCAGTGTGAATTCTTATGTGACTCTTAAGGTGTCTTTATGAGTTCCTTCTCACTCTGATGGCAAGTGGAAAGTCCATCTTCTGTGTGAGTTCTTATATGCCACGTCAGGTTTCCTTTATGTCTGAAACTCTGTCCACAATGAGGACATATATATGGCTTCTCTCCGGTGTGAATTCTCATGTGTTCATTAAGGTGTCCTCTATGAATGAAGTGCTTTCCACACTGATGGCATGCGAATGGTTTGTCTACAGAGTTACTTGTTGTGTGACTCTCAAGGTTTCTTTCATTTTTAATATTCTTCCCACTTTGATGGCATGTGGAAAGTCCATTTTCAGTGTGATTTTTTTTTATGTGCCACGTCAGGCTTCCTTTATGTGTGAAACCCTGTCCACAATGAAGGCATACGAAAGGCTTCTCTCCAGTGTGAATTCTCAAGTGTTCTTTAAGGTGTCCTTTGTGAATGAAACTCTTTCCACACTCAAGGCATGCATGCAGCTTGTCTACAGAGTGAATTTTTAGATGAACTTTCAAGTATCCTTTATAACTAAAATTCTTTCCACACTGGGGACACGTGTACGGTCTCTCTCCACTGTGAATTCTTAAATGATCATTAAGGTGTCCTTTATGAATGAAACCCTTTCCACACTGATGGCATGTATGTGGCTTCACTCCAGAGTGAATTTTTATGTGAACATTCAAGTATCCTTTATGATTGAAACTCTTTCCACACAGATGGCATGTGAACGGCTTTTCTCCAGTGTGAATTCTTAAATGATCATTAAGGTGTCCTCTATGGATGAAACTCTTACCGCATTCATTGCATGTGTAAGGTTTCTTTTTAGTGTGGATTCTCATGTGACTCTTAATTTCTTCTTGATGCGTGAAGCTTTTTCCACACAGAAGGCATGTTAGAGGGCACTCTTCAGTGTGAATTCTTGTGTGAACCTTAAGTATTCTTGCATTTGGGAACCTCTCCCCACACTGTTGGCATGTGGAAAGTTCTTCCTCTGTGTGAATATTCATGTGCCACGAGAGGCTTGCTTTATGTGTGAAACTCTTTCCGCACTGATGGCACGTGAAAGGCTTCTCTCCAGTGTGAATTCGTATGTGACCGTTAAGGTGTCCTTTATGAATAAATCTCTTTCCACACTGAGGGCATGAGAAAGGCTTCTCTCCAGTGTGAATTCTCATGTGAATATTAAGATGTCCTTTTTGTTTGAAACTCTTTCCACACTGATGGCATGTTAAATGCTTCTTTCTGGTCTGATTTTTTATGTGATCCCTAAGGTGTCCTTTTTGTGAAACATTTTCAGACTGTAGTAGGTTACTAAAAGGTTTTTCTTCCGTTATGAAACTTTCAGATGTCTGGAATTTCAGATTGTCCTCCGCTTCATTCAGTTCTTGACTTTCCTCTTTCACTTCCATCAGACCTACAATTAACATTTAATGGTTAAAAATCAGTTTAAGAAAGGTGAAACAAGAAATACCCCCCCAAAAAAGAGACTCATATTTAAAGATAAACTGGCAAAAGACCTGAAGAAAGGTCTGCTAGAGTACTCTCATACAATTTTATGTATTTTATATGTGTATACAGTAGGTATGTTCTGTATAATTTGTAGTAAATTTGTTATTTTACTGCTATTATGATTTTAGGCCAGTGGTTTACAATTTTTAGGTCAGGTACCACCTTCAACTAAATCCAAGTGCTCAAGTGCCACCTAGTCACCAAGTCTATTTGAGCGCGATTAAAGGGTTAAATAGGGGTGGACAAAGTGAAGAAAATCTTATGCCAAAATATTTGAGTAATTCTATTTCAAGGTAACAATATAATACAGTTTTTTGTTGCTTTAAATACGGTTGTTATGATACCAACATTTCAAATACCACTGAATTTTCAAAATTCAACAATTTCAATCTCATAGAACCGAATAGCTTAAAGACAAGTAAACTAATAAAATAAGAACAAAGAAACAAATTACGAGTAATAGGACAAATAAACACAATAGTACAAAGACATTAATTCAATAAACAGTGCTTTAAAATGATCAGATAGGTCTATCAGAAATACTTAAAATGAAACACTGCATAGTCTTCACTGTATGAAATATACACCGATTTTTATTGAAGTTACAAAAGTAATTCAGTCAAGAGCACTGAGTGATTTACAGACACCAAAAGCAACAGCTATATTAGTCTGCCGTTCCTTAACGCACAGATCCAATATAATGACAAAGATCAGATTTTCTCACAACTGTTTATGTTCACTTAAGACAAAACAGAGTTTCAGTGAACACTTTCTAAGGCAGCCATTTTGACAACTGTGTGTATTTGACCATTTAAGCACAATAAGCAGCAAACAAGAACTCGATTCAGTACTCTTAAAAGCTGTGTGACCAAGTGACTTTATATGAATGCTTCAGGTGTGTGAACATAAATCGTGTCAGTAAGGACTGCCCGATAAGAAAAAGATGTAGCTGTCAAGTCAGTTTTATATAAGGCTTTATTTATACACTCACCGACCTCTTTATTAGGTACACCTGTTCAACTGCTTGCTAACGCAAACATCTAATCAGCCAATCACATGGCAGCAACAATGCATTTAGGCAAATAAAAATGAGCATGTCAATCTGCTCAAGTTCAAACTGAGCATCAGAATATGGAAAAAAGTGATTTAAGTGACTTTAAATGGTTGTTGGTGCCAAACGGGCTGGTTTGAGTATTTCAGAAACTGCAGATCTCCTGGGATTTAAGCACAACTATCTTTAGTGTTTACAGTGAATAGTCTAAAAAAGAGAAAATATCCTGTAAGCGGCAGTTCTGTGGGCAAAAATGCCTTGTTGATGTCCGAGAAGAATGGACAGGCTGATTCAAGCTGATAGAAAGGCAACAGTAACTCAAATAAGCACTCGTTACAACCGAGGTTTGCAGAAGAGCATCTTTGAATACAAAACGTGCGGAAAATGCATCGTTACAAAGCTCAAATCCTCTCAGACTGGTTTCTTGAACATGACAGTGAGTTCACTAAACTCAAAACGGCCTCCACAGTCACCAGATCTCAATCCAATAGAGCAGCTTTGGGAAGTGCTGGAATGGGAGATTCACATCATGGATGTGCAGCAGACAAATCTGCAGCAACTGCGTGACGTGATCATGACAATATGGACCACAATCTCTGAGGAATGTTTCCAGCACCTTGTTGAATCTGTGCCAAAGAATAAAGGCAGTTCTGAAGGCAAAGGGGGTCCAAGCCGGTACAAGATCTACCTAATAAAGTGGCTGGGGAGTGTATATATCGATAATGTACATTACTTCAAAGCAGCTTTACAGAAAATATTGCTGTAATAATAGCTTTAGTTACAGGTCATAATTCATAATTTGGCAGTTCCATTTATAGATTAATAAAAAAAAATGCCTTAATGTTTAACTTGATGGCCCCAGTTCAGGGGGTCATGAACTGCTCTGATATTATGCTTAAGGCTTCACTCTGGTGTGAGATTTTATGTGATTCTTAAGTAGTCCTTTGTGTTTGAAACTCTTTCCACATTGATGGCACGATGCGGTAAAGTCAATCTTCAGTGTGATTTTTTTTAATGTGCAATGTCAGACTTCCTTTATGTGTGAAACTCTGTCCACAATGAGGGCATATATATGGCTTCTCTCCAGTGTGAATTCTCATGTGTTCATTAAGGTGTCCTCTATGAATGAAACTCTTTCCACACTGATGGCAGGCAAACGGCTTGTCTACAGCGTGAATTCTTTGGTGAACTTTAAAGTATGCTTTATAGCTAAAACTCTTCCCACACTGAGGGCATGTATACGGCCGCTCTCCAGAGTGAAGTCTCAGGTGAACATTCAAGCATCCTTTATGACTGAAACTCTTCCCACACTGAGGGCACATGAACGGCTTTTCTCCAGTGTGAATTCGTAGGTGTTCATTAAGGTGTCCTTTATGAATAAATTTCTTTCCACACTGAGGGCATGTGAACGGCTTCTCTCCAGTGTGACCTCTCACGTGAATGTTAAAGTGTCCTTTATTGCTGAAACTCTTTCCACATTCTTGGCACAGGAAAGGATTCTCTCCAGAGTGACTTTTCATGTGATGCTGAAGAGTTCGTTTACGAGCAAAGCTCTTTCCACACTTATAACATGAAAAAAGCCCTGCAGTGTGGATTTTCATGTGACGCTTAAGGTTCTCTTTATTTGTGTATCTCTTTCCACACTGAAGGCAAGTAAAAGCTCTCTCTTCAGAGTGAATCCTCATGTGAACATTAAGATGGCCTTTATGTTTGAAACTCTTTCCACACTGATGGCATGTTAAAGGCTTCTTTCTGGTCTGATTTTTTATGTGATCCCTAAGGTGTCCTTTTTGTGAAACATTTTCAGACTGTAGGTTACTAAAAGGTTTTTCTTCAGTTATGAAATGATCAGGTGTCTGAAAATCGAAGTTGTCGTCGAATTCATTCAGATCTTGATTTTCTTCTTTTACTTCCGTCAGGCCTACAATTAACATTCAGTTGTTAAAAATTGGTTCAAGAAAGGTGAAACAAGAAATACAAAAGATAGAAGCCTGATAACAAAAGATATGAAGTAGTAACTTGTGTTTCTTTTTATGTGATCTATAGTGTGCTAATAGCTCATTCTGACATTGTGCTAGCAGATTTGATGGTGTTTTTCAACCATGGTCCTGGGGACCCACAACGGGGGTTATGCACAACAAACTTTCGCATTCAGGTCATTTAACACACCTAATTCAGCTCATTAGAGCTCCATGAAAAGTGTGCAGAGCGTTGGGTCCGAAGGACCAGAACAGAAAACCACTTTGCTTGACCACTAACATATGTTATGTAATTTTAGATGCATTTTGGTGTGTACACTATTAAAGACAGTTATTCATCAGTTTATGTGTCAATCACAGATTATTGCGCTTGAACAGTTTAAAATTACTTGAATGTTTAAACTGATAAGGCTTTAAAACGAATACACACGGTTTCGACAATAAGGACTGGCCGATGGTCCAAGGCCAGCATGAAAAATGCTCGGGACAGTTGGCGGAATTCTCACTGGCCCATTTTTGGCAAGTCATGCCAAAGTTTATCACTTGCACCTGTTTTTTAAGTCCTGCCAATTTAAACATTCAAGCCATTTTAAACCATTCAAGTGGTTTAAAATAGGGTGCACACAGAAAGCCACCTCTCAGACAGAGCAAATACTGAATTGAGTTCTCTTTCATGTCTTCTTGCACTTCATTGGTTATACAGACATTATCAGAATGCCTATCTTGGCGAGTATCAATTGATTATGCCTTAAGTGAATGTTAAATAGTTGAGAAAGAAAATGTGTATAAGTATACTGGATCCATGCATTAGGTCTTAAAGTGACAGCAACCTTATAATATCTACTGTTGTCTGTGTCCTTAAACGTTGAAAATAAAACAGGGTTTCCCCAGGTTTGATCACCCCAAATTTAAGACTTTTTTAAGACCTTTTTAAGACCACTTTAATGAAAATTAAGACCTACATCGCACCCATTATGCAGTCGTAAAACACCAGATCAAATCCCAATAATGACTATTACTAACAAATGTTTTAATTAAAAATACATTTATTATAAAAAAAAACTCATTCAACACACTGCAAAGTGATGTTTTTGGTAAATATCAAACATTCATAACAATAAACAGATAAACTAACTTTACAAATCGTCTTAGTAAAGTTTCTCAGCATTCAAATTGCTTCAACCATTGCTTCAGAGGGGTAGACAGGTAAGAGAGATATAGATAGTAGGGGTGTAACGGTTCACAAAATTCACGGTTCGGTTCAATACGATACACTTGTGTCACGGTTTGGTACGTTTTCGATACAGCAAAAATAAATAAATGCCAGATATTTTTTTTTTTAATTATTATTATTTTTTTATTTATTAAAACTAACACACTTTGACCAATGATGGAGCTATAATAGACTCTTCTTAGGAGCATAAACAAAACAGCACCTTGGAAAAAAATGAAATGTAGCCTAATATTGTAGTAGTTATAAACAAAGGTCTATTTTTAGTTCAGATTAAAATTTGAGGGGAGCAATTGTATTCATAATGTCAAAATAAAACCAACGTAATGTTACTTGAAAGCATTATAGCCTACTATTCCTGCCAAACTTCCATGGTTGCAGTTAGTGTTACTACAGTAAATCCATGGTGAATGTTGCTGATCTGTGGACGCTCGATAGTTCATTCATGGCACAATGTTTCTTCCTGGCTTCCACGCGCTGTTTGATCCGTTAATAACGGAGAAATGTTTCTCACTAGATCTCACAGCGATGTTATTACTTCTGTGGCGAATTCAAATGATTTCTTTACTGGATCTCTTATTACCGCTGCTGTGTAACAGTGTCGCTTGATCAAGATCGCTCGCGCTGCACTGGTCCAAACTGATAAGCGGTCCTTCAACCACACAATAACGAGTAGCCCAGTTTCGTTCCGCTTACATTACGTTTGCACATTTGATGTTGGACAATGTTGTGGTCGCGCCGGCGTCTCTTACATTATGAGCGCGCTTGCCACGCGCAACGCGCCTACATTTGAAATAATGAAATTTTGGTCGGCAGGAAAAATGGTCTAACGAACCGTTCGTTTTGAAAATGCGTACACCGAACCGAACGACACTTCCCCATGATGTCTCTCCTCTCGACTGATTGATTAGAATGTTGTTCCATTGCCGCCGGCGCGAAAACCCAAACTATTGTTTGAGACGTTCTCTGACGTTACACTAAACCCTGTTGAATTTTTTGAATAAATAGGCTAGTATAATGAAATTTAAGACCTTCATTAAAAAAATTAAGACTTGGACAACGGAATTTAAGACTTTTTAAGGCCTTAATTTAGGAACATGACATTTAAGACCTTTTTAAGACTTTTAAGACCCCGCGGCTACCCTGTAAAAGAGAAAATCACTAATGCGGAGTAAATTTAGTAACTTTAATAGAGTTAATATCAACCCACTTTTTCAGCTAACTTGGTTCCATAAGTATTTTCTTCTATTAATTTTTTTCCAGAGTTTAAAAAAAAGGTCTTTGCTAAAGCGTTATAAGCCATGAACTAAGCCAACCAGCTGCGAGGTGAATCACAACATTACAAACTTTTATTCAAAACAAAAAAGTATTTGAAAAGCGGACAAAAAGAAAAGGTACAAGACGTAAAGGCTTTAGTGAAGGAAAGAACTACAATCCCATGAAGCAATGAATGATCATCAAAAAAAAAAAAAAAAAAAAAAAAAAGGATGGAGAAATATGAAACTATTCATTTAGGGCTGCAACTAACAATTATTTTGATAATCGATTAATCTGTCATTTATATTTTCGATTTTGGATAAAAAAAATCTAAAGATA
Source organism: Rutilus rutilus (assembly GCF_951802725.1). Taxonomy (NCBI): domain Eukaryota; kingdom Metazoa; phylum Chordata; class Actinopteri; order Cypriniformes; family Leuciscidae; genus Rutilus; species Rutilus rutilus. The sequence continues at coordinate 36,508,305 of NC_140214.1, read as the reverse complement.
ATTATACATGAAATAAAATTTTATTCTAATCCATTATTTTAAACAATGTTATCCCACATCCTGCCCAATGCTGTCCTCCAAACAATGTGTAGTATAAAGCCTATGAAAAACAATCCAGTGGATGAATCTATGTAGGCTATGCTGTACATTAGCACAATATTGGAAGAAATTGACATTGCAGTATTTTTTTCCTGCGATATATATTGCGATATGAAAATTTCACTAGATGATTTGAATAGCCCTATTTGTAAAGAATTAATAACTCTAGAATGATTGGGGTGATTTTGTAGACTAGTGCATCTGAATAGAAAACAAACAAATTACAAGCATAGATAAATACAATACAATAAAGACAACAAAAGAAATTCAGGTAAATCTAACTGTATTCAGTTACAAACATAATAAAATGTGCCTTTAGTGCCAATAGTGCCTTTTACTGTTATTGCTCTCATAAATATGATTACTTGTGTTACATGTAGAATTTAAAAAATTTCAGTTCTAACAAAAAATATTTCAGCAAAATGTGTTTTAGTCAGAATTATTGCATTATTGCACTTCTGCTCTACTGCACTCCGTCTGTTTGACACGCATGCGCACACCGGCAATCGTTCATTGAAGATGAAAATGGAAATACTAGTGGGACTTTCTAACATTTACAGATAAGGATAACACCATAAATTGTAAGTTATGCACTGAGGAAAACACGTTTCGGAGGCAGTAAACTGTCAAATAAATCTGTCAAAGCACGACAGGGCAAGATGCGGTAAACGCTTATGCTTTTGTTTGAAACGCTTATAAATACAGCCTAGCCTAAAGCATTCTCATGTTTCAGAGAACTTGGATCAAGCATCTTTCCTGCAGCAGCTCACTCGGTGTAAGTCCTTCGCTATTTTCCATATGCGTTTTATCCATAGAAACGTGTTATTCACTACTGTAAAGCGTCGCGACTGGCTGATGGTTTCCGAGCACACAGCGCACAGATGTGAATCAATAATCAAATTCATTGTTGATTAGGGCTGCACGATTAATCAATTTATAATTCGCACTTAAATCGAGTTGGCTCATCGCGATTATTTTTTATGCGCAGCTTGTCATTGATGTACGGCTCTGTAAAGAGTTTGTCACTTATAATGTGCATTTGAAAAAGCAACAAGCATCAAACATCTTTCCGAACATGAGAAGCACTTATGAAACCTCTTGTCCAACAAAAGACAACATTTAATAACATGCTTTTACTCCAAACTCACTTCATAACGACAGTTGAGCATCCTTCTGTGAGATATGGCTTCTTACACAGCATAAGGCAGTCGTGTATTTATTAATCACGTTTAATAACTACCATTTTATAACTAATTTTACTATTTTGACAGCATAGCGAGACCGAATTGATTACATCATTCGCATTGCTTCATGGCAGTGGGTGTTCCCTGCTAGCTCTTTTGGTGTGATTTGCTCACTCTGACTTGATTGGTGGAATTTTCATTACAGCATCATGGGAAATGTAGATTTTCACCACAAATTCAGCTGTTAAATGTAACAGTTTCAAAAAATAAAGTAAAATAATAATGCTGGGTGATGGCTTCAGCAAAAGCATATACCATTGATTAATAACCTCTGAGCTCAGAACAGGTCTGTCTTTAAAGATTTCATAAGTTTTCATAAACTTACTTCTGGAACTGAGCCATTCTATAAGGATTGTCCTATATTTAATAGGGGTGGGAATTGGCAAAAATGTGAGGATTCGATAGTATTGCGATATTTGGGCCACGATTCAATATTATTGCGATTCTTAACATATTGCGATACAGCAAGTATTGCGATTCGATTCTGCGATATATTGCGATTCATGCCCCCCATATTATTCAAAGGCATTACAAAAAATGAGGAAAATAAGACTGCTCAACTCACTTCAAATGTCACATTTAATTCTGTGAACATTATCTTCTACACATTAACTTAAGTGCAAAAACTTTTATATATATATAATTCCACCAAATCAGCTTATCATTGTAAAATGGCACAGCTTTTTATGTACACTCTTAAAATCAGTAAATCAAGCATTATATTATGATAATCAAGCATTAGCCTATTTAATGATATAACTTCAGTAATTAGAACTAAAACTTGATAATCATGCATATTTGTCATTTTAACTGAACTTAAACTGAGCTTAAACTAAACTGGTAGTGCTTAAGATATTGTTGGTCATTCAGTGTTTATGTAAAAAAAAAAGATAATAGTAATTATTATTAAAAGATAATCCTACTACTAATTCTACTACTAATAATGACAATATACAACCATAGTCTATAAAAAATATACAGTATAGGCCTACAATACACGAGCTGCTGGGTTCATGAGTGTTAATCACCTTGACAGCATTCGTTCGCTCTGATTTGCTGAAATTAAAACAGGGATGAGTGACATCCAGTAAGATTGCCGTTTGCGCATTAGTTCCGCCCACTACCAGAGAAACCGGCATCTCTTTTTGTTGTTCTTAAAAGCTGAATAATCCCAGATGAACTCCATTATTTTGACCGAAAAATACTAACAAGAATATCGTTTACATGTAGCATGTCGATTTTGCGTGGTATAATGTAAGACTCTCTCTCGCTCTCTTTGCGTGCGTGAGAGAAACGCGACGGCGAGTGCGCGCCTTCACACTACAGTGCGTTTACGGTACGTCACACACAGGTACGCTGAGCTGAATGATCGCTTGACGGAGAGTGAAACTCTCAAGTGCTCAGTCAGTGTTCAGCGAGTGGAAATATATCTATGCTAAACTTATACTTGGCATCTACATTTTCATTTGAATTTCCTGTTGAATGCACGACAACAAAGCACCGCAACAAGCGCTTCATTGTGGATGTAATACGCAAATGTAAATTATCAGAGTAAACTCCAAGAAAACCCGGAAGTAAAACAGATAATTTTATAATTAAATATTGCGATACTTTGCACTACTGTATCGATATAATTGCGTGCGCAAAATATCGCGATACTGAACAGAATCGATTTTTTCCCCCACCACTAATATTTAATCGATACAGTAAAGACTATGCAGTGTTATTTTAGATTTGATTATTCAAATTTCTCTACCTTAATACTACTGTTAGACTAACTTTAAAAACTTTAAACACTGTTTATTTCATAAGTATCTTCGATCTATAGTATTTATTCCATTTATATCTATACGCTGATTTCACGCAGCCGTTATTTTGAAATCGAAAGCGAGGCTCCGGTGGGAAGAAAACCGGAAGTGTCGCCTTTAATCATAGGAGAGTCGTGAATGCGATGGCGTATTGTTGTGTTTAATGATGTTGTGTCAATTCTAAAACTGTACATACATTTCTTTCATACTTTAGACTATATACAGTGAAATTTATTTATAAATAAAATAAATTTTTTATATATAATTCAGAGAGTAAAAAACGAAGCAGGAATGAACTATATACATATCCTATATTAGAAATTATATTCCAATAGTGTAAATCGCGGCAGCAGCTTCAGGTTGGTAGTCCAAGGCATTGTTGTTTATCTGTACTTCCGGGGTTCTTCCCACCGGAGCCTCACTTTCAAGTTCAAAATGGCGGCTGCGTGAAATCAGCGTATTGCTTATTTGATTATTTGTTCTTATTTTTATTTTTGACTTTTTACTTGTCTTTATAATAATTGATCTTCATATTAGTTAGTCCAGTAGTTTTTGCTGTGGTATCGAAATTGGAATACAAAGTTATATGGGTCAAAAAGAAAACAATATCTTTTTTTGTAGCCCATACCTAGGGGTTAGTTCACCCAAAAATGTGTAACGTGTTAAAAATCAAATTAACTGCAATTCAGTAAAAAAAAAAAAAAAAAAAAAAATTAAATTAGTTAGATGTGCTAATTATTGGACTCGTATCGCAGGACTCGTTCTCTAGCATGCCTCACAGCACTCTCTCACAGACCTGCGCTTTAAAGTGTTTTGCATAAGCGCTCTGTGAAGAGCATAAAAAGTTTCTATTTACATGTTTTTGCAGCGTTGAGCTTTGTAACCAATCACAGGCATGTTTGCATGTGTTTTTAAGCATTGCGGTTTAAAAACAGGTTATTTTAAACAGTTGGAAAGCAGTAAGGAGCAAAAGAGGAATTATTGCAGTATATGCGAGTGCTGCTGTTACTCAGCGCTGTCTTGAGAGATGCGCGACATGAAGCCGCTGCTCATAGAGCATTGTGTTTTTTGCCACCTTATTGTGCTTGAACAGTTAATTACACATACCTATGTGTCAAAGTGACCATGTATTTGCAAGTAAACAGAGCCATATAATGTCTTAAATGAACGTAAACAGTTGAAAGCTCACGAGTATATTGTATCTGTGCAGTCTCTGTGTGACGGCATCCAAAATTTCCCTGCTGTCTTTAATGTTAATAATAAATAAATAAACACTGCTCTTGACAATCACTTTTGTAACTTTAATAAGAATAAATGTATATTTAATTTACACAGTAAAGACTATGCAATGTTTTTTATACATTTTATTACTTTATATATTTTATACAGTTTTTCTAGTTCTTGAAAGTTTTTCAGGCAGGTCTATTTCATTTGTGTCTGTTATATTGTAGTTTGTTTAATGATTAATCAAATTAGTGATTTTCTCTGTTCCCTTGGTTCTTTGATTAACATTAATGACAGAGAGAATTAGTGACTACTGTCCCTTTAAAACCAGTCGCTGCTGATAGAGACACGGATCTCACAAGCGACTCATTCTCTCACAACTCTGCACGTTCATTTAAGGCTTTATTTAACTCAAGACTGCTCTTATGTTATGAGGATACTCGACAAAACGGATATTTTGGCATAATTGTGTGTGTTACTGTTCGTTCAAGAGCAAAAGAGAACTGTATTCTGGCGCAGGCCTGGTTCTAGGCACATACAGAAGGATGGTCTGGCAGATATCCTGGGTGGGCTTTTTATTTTGTGGGGGTGATAGATAGATAGATAGATAGATAGATAGATAGATAGATAGATAGATAGATAGATAGATAGATAGGAGTTATATTTATTTATAACACTTCTTCCATGACATGACCATTTCTATCTTATTTTCACTTTAAATATAATGCTAACATTTTCACTTTTCTGCTATAATTAACCTACAGTGATAATTTGGAAAGAAAACACAATGGAAGTCTGATGTTTCTATAGCAATAAATGCAACTTTGATTGTGTGGAAAGGGGCTATTAGATGCCACACAGAATGTGTTTTTTCATTCCATTGCAAAACTTTTCCATTGTTTTTAAACATCACCCTAGACGTGTTTGACTGTTGCGCTCGCATCTATTGGCTACTCGCTGAGTATCGATCGTGCATGGCGCGGCTTTCTAAAACGCGGCACTCAAGTTAAAATAAAACTTTTTTTAAACGCAAAAACACGTCCTATGTGAATGGCCCCTGATTAAAATATAAACAGCACATATTTATTTCATATGTGTTCTGTACACTGACAGTTCATTCGGTGTAACAGCATCAACAGCAAACCAAAGAGGGCAAGGCTTCAACTGAACTATATGCATTTTAAACACTTTATGTTCTTGCTCTGTCCATGCAATAAATACATGTTCTTAAATGAGCAAAGTTTTCTAGCTTATTTCCTCTTGGTATGAATCAAATCAAATCAAATCAGAGCTGTAGCCTATATTAAATATTTAGGCTACACGTAAATATGGTGATACATATTCACGGTGATACATCTCTTCGTAATCACAGCTTGATAGCACACACATTTCTGGCTGTTTCGTGCGATTGTCAGCCTGTGCTTTTCACTACAGACTGAAGTGCATGACGCGCTTGGCCGTTACTTTCAGTTAATAAAGGAAAATACTTCAAATTTCTGGTGTTATTTTGTGATTGTTTGGGGCATTCTACAGCTCTTCATCAAACCTTTCAGTACAGAATCCACCTCAGATTGCTTTTAAACAATGCACAAATCATAAAAACAGATTAACTATCGGTTCCTAAATTCTGATTGGGTGGACAAGGCAGACGCTTAGGTGGGCTTAGCCCACCCATGCCTAGAACCGTCCCCGTACTGGCACACGTGTGTGTGTGTGTTTGTTACATAGACATGACATTCACAGGCAGTGCGGTCTCTTTTGTCGTCACGCTTGAATGGTTTAAAAGCATTTGCATGAATAAGAGCGGGCTCATATAATGTAAAACTAGCCAAAGGATGACAAAAAATAACAGATGCTGCATTAAATATTCTAACGTTAAACTGTAGTCCAGCCACTTCTGCTGGAATTTGCACGTTCCCATTTTTCTGGTCTAGTTTTATTCCTGTCCACCGCTGTACAAAATGCCCACATCACAGCAATTTTGCTTTTTAAAGCCCTGCAGAAACCCTGTATTCGTTTTTTTTTTATTTATTATTATTATATTGAAAATGGTGATAAGAATTATGAAATTTCAATGGTATAAAATTGATATCATAACCTTATTTAAAGCTAAAATAACTATATTGTGATTTATATCATTATCGTGAAATTAAATAACTTTAATTTGAACTGATTTTGGTCATATCGCCCAGCCCTAATTGCCCCTAGGAGTTTTCGTAAGAGTGCAGCTTTGTGTACCTCGCGTTGTAATCAACAGCTTCAGTGATTTTAATGGCAGTGATAAGGGATGTTAACGATGACTCGACGATTAAATTAATTGTCGATAATACATTTAATCGATAAAGCTTATCGATCGTCAATAAAGCAGGTTCATGCGCGCGCGTGCTGCGCAACATGTAAAGCAGACAAGAGGGAAAATGAAGCGAGCGTGCCGGAGTTATGTTTGGGACCAACAGCTAGAGTTACACCTTCATCATGACTATAGGTTTACGTGTAGCCTTTTGATCCGTCATACTGATACAACTGTCTACTTTCATTGGAGACATAACCGGCTGTTTTTACATGAATACTCCACGATGGGTATTTTGACAAAATTGTGTGTGTACCGAGTTCCTTTTCAGGATATATTGAGCTTATAACTCTTTTTAACATCAAGCACGTCCTGATCTTTATATTCTCAAGTGTCAATAGTGCTAAATATTTACATACCGCGATAGAGCCTACATGATATAATCTCTAACGATTAGGGGTGCTCTGACTGATCAGCTACCGATCGCTGTCGGCCGAGAAGTGCTTTGGGGAGTTTGATCGGCAGTCTCTATAAAGGCCGATCTCATGCTGACGATGCATAAAGATGCAAACCTGCTGTTTGAGGTATGGCATGACAGGCAGTGGCACCATCTAAATCTGGTAATATGAGGTAAAATCTTATTTCTTTATTAAATAACTTAAAGCAATTTGAAAACTTTGTGTTAGACGAACAGCATGAGTGAATCATGAGAGGGCGCTCTCTCCATCTCAAAATGCGCAAATGGCTTCGCGTCACCACATCGTGTCTGCACTATAAGTGAGCTGCACAGTTGACACAGGAATTGTCACTTACACAATCTAGGCAGTGTCGCATCGTCACAAAAAGAAATGCAAATTATAGACTTTAAAGTCTTGCCAGTGTTTAAACCTCTCAGCACTCGTGCGCTCTTCTAGTGTTCATGCACAAAGCGCACACACATAAAGCCGCCACACAAACAGCTTGCGAGTATTAAATTGCGCTTAAATGGTCAAATACACACAAACGTATGTACAAAATGATTAATGTCTTGATGAGTATGCACGTAAACAGACAGTTTAGTCTTAATTGAACAGTTGAGAAAGTTGTGTAACAGTATATTAGATCTGTGCAGCTCTTAAAGCAACACCAGCCTTAAATCCTGCTGCTGTCTCTGATTTTCTTTGTCTTTTGTTGTGTGATTAACATTAATGACACTCAATGCTCTTGAATGACTAACTTTTGCAAACCTTAATTGTAAGGATTAATCTGTTTTTAATTTATTCAGGGAAGACCATCCAGTATTATTTTACATTTGATTTCTTAATAAATTTCTTTAATATTCTTACCTCAATACTACTGTTCGACCTACCTGGGAAACAAAACTTAACTTATTTCATCTTTATTCTATTTTATTTATTTGTGCTACTGCTTGTAAATTGTTTATTTGTTCTTATTCTATTATAAATAATTCTACATGATAAAAAAAAAAAAAGGGCTTCAAATAAATCTGTATCGATGATCATTTCGGCAGTTACTGCTTCCTGTGATCTACGATCGGCTCCAAAAATCCTGATCGGAGCACCCTTACTAACAATAGACATTTTATACCATGGTAACAATATCGTCATAGCGCCCAGCCCTAATGATAACCATGGCAAACAGAAAAAACAATCTGATACTATGTCAAATCAGTGCATTAAGATTTTGAGTGTAAGTGCAAAATAATACTCGACCTGTAATGTGTTACTTTGTTGTTCAATTTATAACTAACTTCTCAAATCAGTCACTCAATAACTTTTTAGATGTAAATGTAAAGATTTTTTAAGTATAAAATAGTTTTCTTTGTTTTATGATCTGTCCTGACAGTGATTGAGAGATATAGATATATATAGATATATAATAAATGGTTAAAGTTATTACAAACATTATATTTGCTTCTTTGTTGAGGGAGGGATTTATTGTGTGCATGAATGGCCGTGTTCGTCCAACACCACCAAAGAACATTTATGACCCAGGAAAAAAACCAACATTATTTTAATTTTACTGCCTTTATACATTGCACCACATTGAATTCAGATACCATAATCTGTAAAAACAAGTCTATAGATGCATACAGTTATCAGCTAAGAAAATTGTAATTAGATATTATAAACGAAATGTTTTATATTAACTTTAAAGTGTAGCACCTGAATGCACTCGGCGTTACGTAAGGTGGTAACGTTAATGTTTTGTTTTTATTTACTTTAAGAAAAACAAAAACATACCCGTCTGGTGGTACGTTTTGCACAGTTTGAGAACCACTTATCAAGTCGCCAAATGAAATAAAAATCTCTCTCAAATGCACACATGTAATGTCCTGTTCCTGACAAACAGTTACTGGCAAATCAATGGACACCAACCTAGTAGTTCCTCGGTTTCCTCTTCTTTCACTATGCATGGTTCTGAATCACCGATGTCCTGATTCTCCTCTTTAATAAACTCCATGTTTATCTTTGCCATGCAACGTTAGATCTCAGTTGTTTCACCTGGAGTTCACGGAGGAGTTTGATGAGAATTAACAGCAGAAAGAAAAAGAAAGTAAATTAAATCACAATGTCCCTCATGCGTGGATGCGTTTTGCGCAGAAAATGTAACGTAACACAATAAAAACACATTTTGGCGCCATTTACGAGAGACCAACTATCAGCAAACAAAGCAAGCATTGCCATATTACGTTGTTTACATTAATTTAGCTTTGGGGATAAGTCATAAATAATATGGTTGTGGAATACATGTGCTAAAATCAAATTTCATTCTTGATGAAAGTTGTACTACAGACCTTAAATCCTGACTGGCTCAGAACAACAACCTTTCCATCTGTCGAATAACAACAGGCGAGGCGGCGCAGTCCCGGAAACGACGTAATGACGTCACCGCGTTTCAAAGAGGCAACATAAAAGTCAATTTAAAGTTCATAAAATCACGAAATCTGTGGGACAATCCTCGTTTAAACATAAACGAGACAACTATCAAAAAAAAATATATATAAATAAACATATATATATATATATATATATATATATATATATATATATATATATATATATATATATATATATTCAAAAGCGTATATACATTTAAACTTAAAGACCCCGTGAAATCGAAAGTCAGTGGTTATTGTTAAATGTTAGACAGTATTTATTTATTTATTTATTTATTTATTTATTTATTTCAGTGTTCCCATTTTACAGCAGCCTTGGTTCCGGAAATATGAGGTCAGTCACAACATTACAAAGTATGATTTGATGCAAAAAAAAAAAAAAAATCCACTTAACGGCTTTAATAAGCTAAAGAACTACAATGCTGTGAAGTACTGCAAACAACATAATCAGGATAAATATGACATAAATATAAAACTATTAATTTAAAGATATTTAATATAGAGACAATATGTTTTTATGTCAACTGCAAAATATATTATGCATAAAATATAGCAATATCGAAAAACCACAGTGGACGTTATTGAGTGCACTCATTCAATCCCACATTGCACCGCAATAAAGTGTATAAAATAGTGTACAGCCGATGTGCACTCAACAGCTGTCCGAATTCACTTATTCGTTATCATTCACTCACTAAGTGAACAGTATTAGTGGACTAATGCAGTGTTAGATTTTGCTGTATTTGGCCGAGCAGTGGTTTGGGTGGCTTGCCAATGTATTCGATTTCTCCAATACATAAAATAAGTAAGCTTGACCAGAGTTCTTGTGGGGAGAATCATTTATTGAAGGTTTGTAGTGTAGCAGTCCTTCAGCAGCGATGTTAGCATGTCGCCTTCAACAATCTTAACCCTAAGTTCTGTCTGACTGTCTGACTGAACTTTATAAATGAAGACAAAAGGGCTACAAACAAAGGAAAACTGTTAGGACCTCCCACAAGAGATCGATCTACACTGCAATCTACCCTGAGCATTGTTGTTTCACACCCATCAGTTTCTATGGGCCATATGTCTTTATGGCCCATTTGATTCACACCTTTACAGACGCCGTTTCAATTGATTGGATCTTGAGGCACTGTAACAATGTAAATGCATCTGAATAAAGTTAACTGAAAATACACATAATCTTTCAGTAGGGAATAGTGAATGAGGGTTTAGGGGGCAATTTCCGATTTAGCCATTGTAATAACACTGATGAATATTTCCGCCGACGAGACAGAGCTGATATCTTTTTGACATTACTTGTTATGACATCTCCAAATTCTCTTTGGCCAACTCACATGCACGGTGCAACTTAAAACGGAACTCTGAAACATAGTCAAGAATGTTATGTGGACTCGTGTCACTAGTCCAATGATCTTTAATCAGCTTCAGTGGGCCACGGACAGTATGCCCGAACACTAACTCGGCCGGACTAAAGCCCAACGACTCCTGCACTACCTCCCTCACTGCGAACATGACCATAGTCACTCCTTCGCCCCAATCTTTTTGAAACTCCAGACAAACGCACACAGCATTGATTTTAAGGTCTGGTGGAACCTTTCGAGTGCTCCCTGGCTTTCTGGATGGTATCAGCTTGACGTGCAGTGTTGGATATGCAATTGATCCTGCTTAAACACACGTGACAAAATTCGTACCTTGGTCCGATTGAATAGTACGCGGAAGGCCAAACAGTGAGAAAAATTTGATAAGCGATTTTACAATCACTGATGCAGTAATTTTACGCAGAGGAATTGCCTCTGGAAAACGCGTTGACGTGCACATTATGGTAAGCAAATTCTGGTTTCCAGACTTCGTACGAGGCAAGGGACCAACACAGTCAACCATCACACGCTCAAATGGTTCACCAATAGCTGGAATTGGATGTAACAGAGCAGGTGAAATATTCTGGTTCGGTTTTCCCGTCATTTGGCACACATGACAGCTTCGGCAATAACTTGCTACATCGTTTTTCATGCCAGGCCAGAAAAAATGCCGGAGTACACGATCATATGTTTTATTCACTCCTAAATGACTGGCAAACGGGCTATCATGCACAAGACTCAAAATTTCAGAGCGATATGAGGGGGGAACTATTATCTGCTTAACGATTTGCCACTCATCATCAGCAGATGCAGTCGGTGGTCTCAACTTCCTCATCAACACACCATCTTCAACAAAGTATCCTTGCGATACATGTTTGAGTTGCTCAAAAGGAACAACAGCTTCAAAGAGGGATGACGCTTTCTCCTCTTTCCTCTCAACAGTAAGCTGCTCGTGGGACAGAGACAATTTATCGAGCCCCATAGAATGTTCATCTCGTTTATTAACGGCGATGTCTGAACCGTCAATAGAGTTTGAGCACTTAACCTCACCAAAATCTGAATTAGAGAGGAACATATTACTCAAATCAAAATTCCACTCACTTTCTTACTAAGGCTTTTATCTTTCAATCTCTGGGTCATAGCGCGAGTAACAGCACATGAAGGAAATACCTCAGGGTATATCTGAGCCAATGAATCAGGAGTAGAACAGGGAAGAGGAACATCAGGTACCTCAGGGCTGGCAAAAACTTTTCCTCCCGCTAAGTCATGCCCTAAAATAAATGTGACATCTCGAACGGGAAGACATGCACTCTAACAACAACATGGCAACAACAAGGGAATTTTAATTTCGTCCAAAGGCATGTTCATAAAGCCCATTTCAAATCCCTGTACCAAGACGCTTGAACCAATAGAGCTCTCATCAGACAACGGCAATATTCCTTCCAGAATAAAACTCTGAGCAGCGCCTGTATCACAAAGCATCTTGACTGGTTTGCGTAAGCTAGCATTACCTGTCAAAGATACAAATCTGTACATTATGAGCGGCACATACCCCACGTCTTCACACGTCAGCTTCAGAAGCAAACAACTCCAGTCCCTCCGCCTGTGGCGAGGACGTCATCAATAAACCTACTGGTTCGGGAAGACTTTTCTTTTTTGTGTCCACGTTTCTTACAATAAAAACAAGCAGGTGAGGACACAGACTTATTAGAACTATAAGTGATAGTGATAGATCAACCAATGATTGATTGATTGATTGATAAGTGCGTTCAAAATTACGCTGAGAAGATCGATAACTGTTGCTAACCGATGGAAACTTCTGTGCAAAGCTAAACACGTTCTTATGTGTAAGCACATATTCATCAGCTAGTGCAGCAGCAGCAGAACATTTCAGAACTTTTTGCTCATTTAGATAAGTTACAACACATTCTGGTAAGCAGTTTTTAAATTCTTCTAAAAGAATCAGTTCACGGAGCTCTTCAAAAGTTTTCACTTTCATGGAAGCAAACCAACGATCAAACAATGACTCTTTCTCTCAAACAGACTCAATAAAAGTCTCATCAGTTTTCCAAAGATTACAAAAATTTTGCCGATAAGCCTCGGGAACCAGTTCATACACTCTGAGAACGGATACCTTCACTTGCTCATAAAATTAAGAGACTCTTTGACTGGCAAAGAAGAAAAAGAAAACATTTTCATAAGATTTGCTCTGTTAATTTGAAACAGCTCGACTTGCGTCGGATTCGCAATAAAATTTGTTAATTTGAACATGGTTAGAATTAAACGTCTAATAAGGTTATTGAGAAAAAAGAAAACGAGCACTTCACAAGCCAAAATTCACATCAATCGACTGTGATTCAACAAAATGTCTTGTGCAGACACCCAGCAAACAAAGAGGAGAGAGAGACTGCCATCAATGCCGTCCCAGTTTAAATAACAGAAATCCCGATGAGGTCACTCCACTTCTGCAGTTCAGGGAAAATCCCTTCTCACGACTCCACCTACAAGCTAAAATCTAGAAATCACACACAGAACCCACGTAACAGCTAGGTTAAAGAGATGTGTTTTTTTAGTCTAGATTTAAGACTATGTTAGGAAGACTGTTAGGAAAAGGATCTAACGGCAGCAGTCGATTTTGATATTCTAGTTATTATCAACTGGCCAGAATTTTGAGATCGCAATAGACGCGAATGACTATAATGCGTTAAGAGCTTGCTCAAGTATTGTAAGTATACTTTGTAAGTATCAGCAATACCCTTACGAAAAAGAAGTATAGCCTACTTCAAGTTAATTTTATGAAGTATACTTAAGTAATGTTCAAGCATATTTTTAAGTATATGTAGTAAGTGGCTCAATTTTAGTGACAACGCCACCCCAGGTTAATGGGGAAAAACAACCCAAATAAAACACACAAATATGTTCCACCTAGAAAGGCAAGAGGCATGGGCTTCCGTACAAAAGTATTTCTTTTTATTAGAGCTAAAAGTTGGCCAACAATTATTTAAAATCAACAATTAACAGGTGACATGGTCGAATTGAACAAAAAACGAACAAATAATAATAAATAAACAAAAATTTACAATAAATCTTCACAGGGGCTGAGGCCTCCTATAGGGAGCAGGCTAGTGACAGCAGCAGGTCTACAATAGGAAGCACGCCAATCCAAATCACACCCACCAAATTCACTGCAAATGACAAAAGTAGTGACACGGCAATAATGATACTGCAATAAGGACACCCTTGGTGAAACAAAGCCTGTAATGCAACAGACAACCAGCCCGCTCCAGGAAGTCCTCAGCTCTTAAAGAAAAGAAGAAAGAAAAGAATCAAATTATTAATAAACTGAACAATTTAAATAAACAAAAGAAAATAAAGAACACATTCAAAGTCAATTTATTGACTTAAACGTGACCAATACGCAAAAAACAAAAAACTATTTACAATATACCCCAAATATACAAAGTATGAATACTGTAAGCACACTCACATTAAAGAAAAACAATAAACAAATGCACTGTCACAACTGCAGAAACTCAAACCAAACACCAAGTTAACTGCAATACACCTGGAAGTTATTTCAGGCAGACACAGACAATCAGAATCACATAATAACTGCAAAACAAGTCTACGAAAACAAAAAATAAAGAAATACTAACAGAAAAACTAAATAAACCTTCAAGCCCACATAGGCATGTTTAACTCAAACATAACTGGGTGCCAAAAGCAGCAGCGTGGCTTTAAAGAGCGAGGGGCGGAGAGAGGGCTGTTTAGTGCGACTGCTCTCACTTAGCCCGCCTTAGTGTCCACAAAGACCCGAGGATGCAGTAAAGTAACACTTCGAAGACATATACCAAAGAAAATCATTCAACAGCCTTGTTGACTGCAACAGCTGATGTTCCGACCATTTAAACTGCAATGCCACACCGATGGAAGCCCTGAAGGCACACCGTACTGGGAGTAAGCAGCACCCCACATGCACAAGCTCTCAGTAACCCAACGGCACACTCCGTAGTCGGCTTTAGATCATGACGCCCTCCAAGAGGCATGAACAACAAGTTTATATACTCCAATGGGCGACAGCTCATTGGCCACATACCAAATGATAGTGACGTGATGAAAACGTCACACGACTTCACTACATATACTTTATGTAGTAAGTATACTAATATCAATGTGCACTTGTAGTAAACTTGTAAGTGTACTATTTCAATATCCAAAATGGCGCCGGGATGGCTGCTTCGGTTTTGAGCTCCTCAGTACTTTTACTGTTTTTGTTTGTTTGTCCTGTTTGATGTAACCTTTTCCCCGTCAGTTTAACTAGGAACGAACTCCCAGACATCAGGAACAACACACCAAACGACATTTTGCCGACTTTTGAGCATTCCGACATTTTATTTGACATCCTAGTTGGCGGAGCTGCGATCCTGTACAAGCGCTTCAAAAGACGCAAATGAGGGAAACGCGCGGGCGCGCTCGTGAAGTTTCGACAGCGCGGATTCAGGACTCCGCTGCCGAGCATTCACTTGGCAAATCTCTGCTCTCTAGCAAATAAAACAGACGAACTACTACTTCTCACCCGCACAAACAAGGACTTTTCAAACTCGGCTGCTTTTTGCTTCACAGAAACATGGCTGAACGGTTCCATACCGGACAGTGCGCTAAATCTAACGGGCTTCCAGCTGTTCAGAGCGGATCGCCTCGCCGAGTTAACTGGGAAAACGAGAGGCGGTGGATTATGTTTTTATATCAACGAAGGCTGGTGTTCAGATGTGACAGTGTTGACGAAGATGTGCTGCCCTAATTTGGAAGCTCTCTTCATTAACTGTAAGCCTTTTTATTCGCCGCGGGAGTTTTCCTCATTTATTCTGGCGAGTGTGTACATCCCCCCTGACACGTGTGTGAGCGCAGCATTGCAACAGCTGGCTGATCAGATCACACAAACGGAGCAAAGTTACCCGGACTCTTTCACTATCATTCTCGGCGATTTTAATAAAGCTAATCTCACCCGTGAACTGCCTAAATTCAGACAGCACATCACCTGCCCCACCAGGGACACTAACATACTGGACCATTGCTACACTGCTTTAAAGGACGCATACCACTCTGTCCCCAGAGCAGCTTTGGGACTCTCTGATCATTGTTTGGTTCATCTTCTCCCAGCCTACAAGCAGAAACTTAAATCTGCTAAGCCAGTTGTAAGAACTGTAAAGAGATGGACCAGCGAAACAGAGCAGGTCTTACAAGGTTGTTTTGACTGCACTGATTGGAGTGTTTTTGAGGCTGCAGCCACTGATCTGGATGAGCTCACTGACACTGTGACATCTTACATCAGCTTCTGTGAGGACATGTGTGTCCCCACTAGGACTTTTTTAACATATAACAACGATAAGCCATGGTTCACTGCAAAACTAAAACATCTTCGTCAGGCCAAAGAGGATGCCTACAGGAGTGGGGACAGAGCCTTGTACAAACAGGCCAAATACACACTGACAAAGGAGATCAGAGAAGCTAAGAGGAGCTTCTCTGAAAAGCTGAAAAGCCAGTTTTCAGCTAACGACCCTGCATCAGTGTGGAAAGGCCTGAAAGCCATCACCAGCTACAAAACACTATCCCCCAACACTGTTGAGAATCAGCGACTGGCCGACTATCTCAATGTATTTTACAGTAGATTTGAAAAGCCTGCTCTCACACCCCACACCCGCTCTGACTGTCTCTACACACAACCATCAACACCCCCCTCCCTCCCCCCTACTGCTTCTCAGCCTGCACCTCAGATCAGTGAGGAGGATGTATGCAGAGTCTTCAGGAAACAGAAGATAAGGAAAGCCAAAGGCCCAGACGGTGTCTCACCAGCCTGTCTCAAAGCCTGCGCTGTCCAGCTGTCATCCATCTTCACACTGATTTTCAACAGATCACTGGAGCTGTGTGAAGTCCCCTCCTGCTTCAAACACTCCACCATCATCCCGGTACCCAAGAAACCTAAAATCTCTGGACTTAACAATTACAGACCTGTTGCTTTGACATCTGTGGTCATGAAGTCATTTGAGAGACTGGTGCTGGCCTACCTGAAGGACCTCACTGGACCCTTGCTGGACCCCCTGCAGTTTGCTTATCGAGCAAACAGGTCTGTGGATGATGCAGTCAACATGGGACTACACTACATCCTCCAACATCTGGACAAACCAGGGACTTATGCAAGGATCCTGTTTGTGGACTTCAGCTCCGCTTTCAACACCATCGTCCCGGATACCCTCCTGAATAAACTAACCCAGCTCTCTGTGCCCTCCTCCATCTGTCAGTGGATCATCAGCTTCCTGACAGGCCGGCAGCAGCTAGTGAGGCTGGGAAAAGTCACATCTCGGACCCTTACCATCAGCACTGGTGCCCCCCAGGGGTGCGTTCTCTCCCCACTGCTTTTCTCCCTCTACAAAAATGACTGCACCTCCAAAGACTCCTCCGTCAAGCTCCTGAAGTTTGCAGACGACACCACAGTCATTGGCCTCATCCAGGACGGTGACGAGTCTGCTTACAGACAAGAGGTTGAACAGATGGCTGTCTGGTGCAGTCATAACAACCTGGAGCTGAACACGCTCAAAACTGTGGAGATGATAGTGGACTTTAGGAGAAACCCCCCTGCACTCCCCCCTCTCACCATCATGGACAGCACTGTGACAGCAGTGGAGTCATTCAGGTTCCTGGGCACTACCATCTCTCAGGACCTGAAGTGGGACAATCACATTGACTCCATTGTCAAAAAGGCCCAACAGAGGTTGTACTTCCTTCGTCAACTGAAAAAGTTCAACCTACCACAAGCGCAGATGACTCAGTTTTACTCAGCTGTTATTGAGTCGGTTCTGTGCACTTCTATAACTGTCTGGTTTGGGTCAGCCAGCAAATCAGATATAAGAAGACTACAACGGACTGTTAGGACAGCTGAAAGGATCATTGGTGTACTCCTCCCCAACCTTCAGGACTTGTACAATGCCAGAGTGAAGAAACGGGCAGGGAACATCATCACAGACCCCTCCCACCCCGGCCAAAACCTGTTTGCACCTCTGCCGTCAGGCAAACGTTACAGATCTCTGCGCACTAGAACATCTAGGCACAAAAACAGTTTTTTCCCCATGCTATCTCCAGCTTAAACAGCTAAAACAGCAATTAACACCTGCTGTATAATTCATTCAGTACTTGAGAGAGAAGCAAGAGTTTTTTTTTTTTTTTGTGTGTAAATACATATACACATTTTATTTATAGAGCTGTACACACAATGCACAAATCTGTACATAACTGTTTCAGATGTATACTAAAACTATTATTATTGTTTATTCTATTTATTTATGTTCTCATTTAAATGCCTGTTCTAATGTCATATTATGTATGTATGTACCAAGAGCTCCTGTAAAAACCACTAAAAATTCCTTGTGTGTTTGTGCACACTTGGCGAATAAAGCTCATTCTGATTCTGATTCTGATTCTGATTCAATACTGCTTGGGACTAAATTGGCCAACTTTTAGTATATAAAAGTATACGTTTAAGTGTACTATAAGTGTAAGAGTAGTAAACTACTTAGTTTACTATTTTAATACAAGTAGTAAAAAAAATAAAAAATTTAAAGTAGCCTACACACTGAAGTGTACTCTCAGTAAACTACTAGTTTAGTAGTTTATACTGCAAGTATACTTGTAAGTTTTCTTTGTTAACATAAAATTATACTTATAGTTTACTATTTATATTATTTTTGCACTTGCAGTATACTTCTATGTTCAAATGAGATAATATTTTTTATACTTGAAAACTACCTTTAACTGTACTTTAATTTTAAAAACATTTTATTAACTTCATGCATCCTTTTTCAATCAACACTTGAATGTTGGTAAGTTTCATAAAGAAAGGCAATATTTTAAACAAAAAAGTTGAGAAAATCACATTTTTGTCAAAGACTACGCCTTGATGAGATTCAGAACGATGATCAAAACACAAATGGAGTAGATTGAGTCCAACACCCCCAAAGCTTCACAGTCATTTTCTCTTCATGAGCTATGCTTCATTTTTATTTGGTAATATTAAGCAGTTTTGATTTACACGCTGTTTAATGTTTGATGATCACGTTATTTTACATTTGAGTGAGCAATCTTCTATCACTTGTTTCAGCTTCTTCTTCTCCTGTGTTTTGATCCGGAGATTCTGTACCGGAGAAGACGTGTCATAGCGCCCCCTACCGTATAACAGTGAAAAGATGGATCGCTGGAAAATTCAGTCAATGGTGGGGAAAACTATAATTAGAGTTAATTCATATAGACTTCCAGTGGACTAGCCTACATAAAAATTCAGATACGCAGAATTAGAAACATATCTGTTTTATATCAATATTCTAATCAATATTTTCAAACAATGTAAGTTTCATAAGGCGATGTAAAAAAAGTATATTTAATAGGCTACTCGATCAAAAGAGTTAACACAACTACAAGCCAAGTATACTTTGAATACTTAATTATACTTTTAAGAATATCTCGATCAAAAGATTACGCTCAAGTAAAGGCCAAATATACTTTTTCTCTCAGTATAAGTCAAGTACTCTTAAGTGTAATTTTGAGTATATTTCTGAGAAGTACATAAAGTATATTTTTTAGAAGTATATAAAATGTAGACTGAAAGTATACTTTCTTATTTTTAGTTTAAAAGAAGTATACTAAAAGAACACTTGAAAAAAAATATTTTTCGTATGGGTATTTTAAAGCTGCAGTCCATAGCTTTTTGGGGTTAAAAATTATCCAAAATAAATTTTTGAGCAAGTACATAACCAGCCAGTGTTCAAAACTATCTGCTTGCCGTAGCTCGATTCAAAATGGTAAGCTTGTAATAATGTTTTTAATTCCAGTGGTACTGGTGGATTTCCGCGGGAAATTCGAGCATGTCTTTGCGTCATTACGTCACATCTGTACACATAAAGAAGGTGTTTCGGCTCGTAGGCTATATTGAGTGTGAGGATGTTGGTGGTGGAGTGACAACTGGAGATTCACCCGTTGTAAAACGCGAAAGACTTCGGACTTGGGAGAAAAAAAGAGACTGCAACCAGGCCCATGCGAAAACAAGGACAAATATCGGAAGGGCATTAAATGTAGTCACGCAATGCTGATGTTGTTAACATTAACAATTTGAGAACAAAGTATCATTTGCACGGTTTGATATGATAAGCAATCGTTAGATTTAATCGGCGCGATTTACTGCAATGCTTTTTTCCCCTTTGTTGGTCAGAACAAAAGTGGATGTTACTTACTTGTTCAGACGACATTTTCCGGTGAAAATTCTTATGTTGGTCATACTTCCAAAAAGTAGAATCTGTGATTGCGAATGACAGTATCTACACCACCAGCGCGGTGATTGACAGCCGTACATTCTCCTCAAAACATTGGATGCCATGCTGAGGCACAACGCACGTAAAGTTGATAATTCCGCGAATAACTGCAATTGCAGATTTCGAACAGAGATGGCGACAAAGAGGAAAAACTGCGGACTGCAGCTTTAAAGGGGTCATATAATGGTACATGCACTTTTACAAGTTGATTGTACTGAAATGTGTGTTGGCAGTGCCTGTACACAACCATCATAAAATGATAAAAATCCATCCAGTGTTTTTTTAAAAATCTTCTTATATGTTTTCCCCCATCTCAAATCAAGCCGTTCGATTTTGTGACGTCACAAAATTGCGAATTCATTGCGAAAACACTTGAAAGAGCTGTTTTCAACCAAGTAACATCCTTCTTGTCTCTGAACAACCAGCTGGATGTTGCGCCCGCTCCAGGCGCTACCAAGCCAGGTGGTAATCGCAAGTGCTCCTGAAGCGGGCAGCTCAGAGATGGAGTGAGAGCTTTTGGAGATGGTACCGATCCACTCCCTTCCCCCGGTGGAGGACCAGGGGGAGTCTTTGTTTATGTATGTCTGTTCCGCCGCTGGATCCCGTAAAAGCGGGGCCAGCAGTACCTACATTTTCAAAGAAAGAGCAATTTCCTCTGTTCCTGAGTCCAGAGAGGTCTAGTTTGTTGGTGTGCGACCCTGTACAGCCTTGCAACCTTCCACTACCTCTTGTTTCACCAGCCAGCAGTTGAGTGCGGTTCGAGGAGCCGGTATCACCTTCTCACGCACTCTCTGAGGTCATCTAGAGATAGGTAAGAGTCCGACACACTCAGACCCTGTCTCGGGCCGCCTTCGGGCCTTTCGAGCTGGGTCCCTGTTTGTTGCCTGAAGTGTGTGGTATCTGTGGTCCTCTCTGCTTCGCCAGTTGTAGCACTACACGGTGCTCCTGGCTGAGCCGGCGGTTCCCCTATACCTACAGACTCGGCTTTATTAGCTGGCATTGAGTGCGTTCGAGGACCCGGTCACGCCTTCTCACGCATTCTCTGTCGCTACCTAGAGACAGGTGTTTATAACTCAGACCCTGCTTCGGGCCGCCTTCGGGCCTTCCGAGCTGGGTCCCTGTCTCCAACACACTGCCTCACTCTGAGTAGGTCTCTGATGCATTGGGCCCCCTTTGTCGGTCCGTTGTAGCACTGAAAGGTCGTCGCTTCCTACTGGTGAAGGTTGCAATCGAGCCGTTCCTCCAGCCGATATGAAAATAGGCTACTAAGTGAGGCCTGTTCTTCATTGTACTCAAGTTATAGTGAGTTAGACCATCAGGGATCTGTGTGCTCTTTTTTAAGCCTCCGTTCAAGTTACTACACAGTACGCATTAATAATGCCCATTCCTACATAGCCAGTTGGGTTCAGGTCAACTGGGAAAGAGTAACTCGTCTACGGGCTGAGGAGCTTTTTTCCATTACGGAGGTGGACTTGGTTTACACGCTTCTCAACTGAAATGTGTCCGGTTGTTGCTAGAGGGGAGAAAGAGTCCCACTGAATAAACTTCAGAGGCTCCTGGGCCATTATGTGAGACGCAGCCGCATATAAACGGTTTCCTCCATATGATGATCGCTTCAGCACTGACTTTATGACCAAGTTCCTAGGTGGGCGTGGCAGATCAGCACGCTCCGTGTGTTAACAACACCTGGTATGCTGCCAAACTCTTAGCAGTGTTCAGACCTATTGTTTCACCGGGCTAATCGCTCCTAGAACAAGTGTCTATTAAACACTAGCTCAGGGGCCATGTATAACGGGCATGCAGTAAGGAGGGCTTGGAATTACCTAACACTGCATTGGCATTCAGTTGCCTCGAGTGCCATATGTTGTGCTGCCCACAAAATTTGCTCAGTCCATATGTGTTCTCCACATGTTACCTCCTTCGGGCAGGATGTGGCTTCCGCAGCGTAGACCTTCCAAAGAAAGGTACACTTTCCCAGTGGTTCTGTGGAACAGCAGTGACTTTCCTGGCCTAAGCCATATCACATTCGCAAGTGCGGAAGATCTGGAGGCTTTTGTCTAGGCACTGGAAGGTGGCAGCACTAGTGGCGACTTAGTAGGTTCCCAATCAGTTGACATGTCGACTACGTCGAATGTGCCCGACTGAAAGGGAACGTCTCGGTTACGTATGTAACCCTCGTTCCCTGAAGGAGGGAACAGAGACGTAGTCCCCTAGCCACTATTGCTGTACCACCGCTGACCGGGTTCCGCTCGGCTCCTCAGCGAAAAACAACTGGTGCTTGAATCCACTTCTGTATTTATACCCACGCTGCGGGGCGGGGCGTGTGATGCGATTCATGCACGCCAATGTCCATTGGCTGGTTTTTACAATACCTGAAGATGACAGGCTCCCTAGCGTGATCCCAAACAGTCGACACGTCGACTACGTCTCCGTTCCCTCCTTCAGGGAACGAGGGTTACATATGTAACTGAGACGTTTTCAATGACATGCAATTTGAGAGTATTGTTTATAGTTTAATATCTTCTTTCTTAAAGGTGGATCAAGACTTCACTCTCCTATTTGATGCTGAGATATCCTCCAGACTACTTCAAAAGTGGGACACGTTCATCAGGCCAAATGTCATAAAAAAAGCCAAGCGTCTATTATCGACAGCAGAGTTGAGTCAGTTGTTGCTGTCAGTAGAAGGTGATCTTGAAGAGGCAAGAAGTAAGTTGTATTTGATTTATTGTTTTGGAGCATTTGCTAAATTTGCAGTTATAGTTACGTGTATTGTTTTGATGAGAAAAAAATATATAAATTAGCAACATCAGATAAGTCATATAACACTTATAACACCTATAAATTGGGTGTTTTCCAGATTAATTTGTTTAATCTGGAAAACTAATTTTAGGCTAAACAAGAACAAAACAGATGAATGTTTAAAATGCTCTCTGTTCTTAATCAAACTTAAAAAGTATTACATTTGAAGTTTTCAGTTAATTAATTCATGCTAATCTTTGACTTCAGTCTATGACCAGGAAATGGCATCCCTTCTGTACCACCAGGAGGACTTAAGTCTCCAAAAATCAGTGCATGTGATGCTGTTAAAGGGTCATGAAACCCCCCTCTTTCAGCTCAAGTCTAGCTCACAATCTTTTTGAAAAATGCAACTTAAATGGGCATGGTGGCTGTGAGAAGAAGGGAGGGGAGGGGAGTGGGTGTGGTATGGCACGGCAGGGGAGAGGTTCCATACATGCATATCAACTGTCACTAAAAGTCAGTGGTAAATCGTGAGGAAATGCTAGATTTTTTTTATAGCTGGCAAAGTTAAAGTCTAATGAAATACACGGACACCTTATTTTTGTCCTTTTGTAACTGAATGCCCTGCTACATATATTAGCCTACAGTAATCATAATTGTATTTAAAAACATATAAATTGTTTATACACACTATAAATGTTTATACACACTATTTTCCGCAAAAAAAAAAAAAGTTCTGTACATAGCCTATATCTACGCGCCCCCTAAACCCACATAATAAAGATGGACAGTGACATAGAAATTTTCACAAATTAAGCATACGTTCCATACAATTGAGGTATTATCGAAATATCTAAACTTAAATAACGAGTGATTATTTAACAAAAGGCAAGTAAACGGTTAGGGTTACATTTTAGACACACACACACACACGCACACATCTGTGAAGCGATAGAAAAGTCCTCGGGACCGCATCACTAGACGAAACCTGCATTGGTGTACAAGGCAGCTGAATGGTTGCTACACACACATAGTTTAGATGTGTCCGTGGTTGATGGCCAACCAGCCGCCCGCAGTCAGAGTCTAGCCCTGGCAGCATCGCGGGGAAAGATGCACTGGAACTTTTGCACCACGAAAACAAACGCGCGTCCCATCATTGCTCTCTCATCTACTACATCTATCATCTATCACAGTTTGACATGTCTGTCATTGGAAAGTTCCACGTGCTGTAATGAATAATTAAGAGAAAGTGTCTTCTCATTGGATAAGAAAACTCAGTACATGAATAATAATGAGACACCGATGAGTCATCAAAGTACTATAGTGCTCTGCTACATCACAGCCTGTGACGTGGACACGATGAAGATTTTAAACCCGGAAGATGAAAATAGCGGAACATTTTTTTAACCATTATTCATTACCATTAAACTTAACCATTTTTCCCCTACTATTAAATCTAACTGATGCTAACATTGTCTTCAATGGTGTTTGTTGAGGCAAAAACAAGTAACTAACAAAATAGCATCAGGCATAAGAGACATCAGGATTCAAATTGTCCTTAAAAGATATTTATTCTTGCAAGAATGTTCCCAGTCCATCCACAGTCCAGCTGCAGGCGGAGTGAGACCCAGAGCAGAGGTTGGCCAGCATTTTTATAGTGTTATCTCTTGTCACCCTTCACAGCACAAGGAACAAAAGGGACCCCCCTTGACCCCTCTTGACCCCTCCCCAGCACGGGAATCTCCTTACCTCTGAAATCTCACACACACACACCCTGCAGCTGTATCAATATCATAAAAGAAACTCAAAATACAGCCAAAGAACGCATGGCATTCGTTTGTTAAATTGTTGAAAATAAAATACAAAGAAAAGATGAATTTTTCCACAACAATTCCTCCTCTTTATCATTCTCTGATAAACAACATAGAAAAAATTCACTCTTGTTTTCTAATCAAACCCATTATACTATTAAATCTTTAAGAATAGAATTAATTCAAGTCTTAATTCAAGAACAGTTATACCCTTCATGTATATCAATACTAAGCCCTAATTTGATTCAATCAAATAAAATCGCAAAACTTTTCTTCAACCATTAATTGGTCAACATTTTCTCCAGATATGTTGATCATCTCGTTGCCTCATGGACGTTCCATCTTCACCAATATGACACTTTGCATGCCGTAGAGAGGATTTTTTTTTTTCAACGTTGGCAGGGGAGATATGTTTCTAGCACATATCATTGATCCCCTACTTTATTCTTTGCGCTGGCGTGTGAGGTTGTTGATGTTGGTTGGTATAGTTTAGGTCAGATGCTTGGACCCAGGTCTAACATCCTTCAATCATTTTCAAATCCTTACAAGATTTTCCCTTAGATCACGATCGCACCCCCACTGGAATGAGTCATTTACTGTCTACTGTCACCTGCGAATGGAGGCCTTAAGTGATTTTGTTAGTGAGCGCGTGTCTTGTCATCCCTTTGGTGTGACCTGTGAAATTTTCAACCTGAAACATATCACCGGATAATTTCTTGCTCATTGAATAGCACTCAGGGTCCTTGTTCCCCTGAAAAAAAACATTCAACCCATGTTGTTCATGTTAACAAAACAATACAGAATCAGTTCTGTTTGGTTCAATCCATCCTGACATCCTGCAAAATGAAAATTTTAAGTTAGGCATTACACAGGGTTAGGCACTGTTTCTTCACTTTGCTCATGCCATGCGCAAAAGTCTGCATCTTCTGTAAAGAAAAACAAATGTTGAGGTTATTGTCACATAGTTTTCTTTTGTCTGCTGTGCTGCCACATCTGCTCCGCCGTTTCCTGTCAAAACAATTCTTGTTATTAGCACACTTAAAATACAAACAATGCACACAATTAAACCCAATGTCCTCCCAACATTTATCTTCCCACCTGTGCGATGGCTTTCAGCAAATGTGAACCCCTTAGTAAACCAGATCTAGCTGGTTAATACAAATAAAGTTCTTCAAATAAACCCCTCCTGGACTTTTACTGTCCTCATATACCGATGAGGTCAAAGCTAGATAACCTCTCAGCCTGCTGTGAAGTCAATGGGTTTAGCCCTCCCCCCCTGGATTTACTGTTTTTCCCACCTGTGAGGCCGAAATGTCTTTGTTTGTGGCCTGAATACAAATTATTCATACTAAAAAATTCAAAGACTCATCTGACCACTTGTTTTACTGTGCGTTCTCTTGTTCCCGCCATGAGCATATTCATCCTCCTCTTGATGCACAACACCCATCTCGTGCATAAATTTAACATAATTGTTTGGATGAAGTTTGCTAACCCAAACGTTGTCCTTCAGCCAAATTTCCCATCTTTCTCTGCCTCTGAAATAAAAATATTACTTAAAGCCACAATTTCATCTTCTTATCAAATTGTTTTTTAAGGCAACGGCCCCTAGTCTCACAGCGTTTCTTGATTTTCAGGCCTATTGTTTGGTCTCTTAATCAACTGTCATCTACGAACATTCTCCAGGTCATCAATTGGTCAGGTCAGGTCGTGTACACTTTGTCAACGTCAGTACACTTCGTCAACGTCAGTCGAATAACAATCTTCCCCTTTTTACAATACATAACTGTTAAGGGCTCTCTGGATAATCTGATATTTACTTAGCCTACTGTACGTGTTTGTTGCTGTCAAATTTATAACTTTTTCTCAACACATGACTGACGGCTATCTACGACTTCACAATTCTAATTTATCAATACTTAAACCTGTCCAGAAAGTAATTCAAATCTACTGCACATCATGAATGACCAAAATAATAATTAACAGACAGAGCTCGATGATCAATCAACTTAAAGCTCATCCTGTTCTGTGTTGCCTTCTCATCAGATTGACTCACAATCCTCAGCTTACTTTCAAATTTGTCATTCGCCTTAACCCATCTATAATGCTAAAACACTCTTTCCAGAGGTTAATGACAAATTTATACACACTATTCAGACAGAACAGTTGTCCTAAACTAACACATACTGTACAAAACATGAATTAACACTCACACTCATCCCTGACTATGAACTGCTCATATTTCTTATTCATATCTTTTCTCTAAAAAGATTTAAATTTTAAATGACATTTTAACCTTACATTTTCCTGTATCTTTTATCTAATGTTTTTATGGCCTCTTAACCAGTTTCAAAGCATGTCTGTTCATTATCTATCTGATTTTAGAAAAGTCAGCTGGATTGTTTTGGTGCATAATTATTACTTTGCTTCAGGTTTCTTTGGCTGACTGATAACAGAAGAACAGACAGAGTACCATCCCAAGCAGTCTCTTTCACTCTCACTATAAGCAAATAATCTTTTCAACAGCCTCCTAGGACTGTAACTAAAATAATCATAGTCATATTCAATCGGTCTATGATCTTTTCTAAGGTTATCTTTAGTTTAAATACTCAATTTACCTAACCTTTGTTTTTCCAGAAAAATTCTCTTGAGTCATCTTTAGCCACCACCATGTCTTATAATGGTCCTTTGTCATGTCTAAATGATCTACAGGAGTCAGAACTGACACATTAGTTCAGCATCAACACAAATCTCTGTGTTTTCCTTGCCCATCAGGCAACTAACATTACAACTTTTTTTTTTTTTTTTTTTACTTTTTTTTTTTTTAACTGTCTCCACAACAGATAACCACTAGTTCAATGGTCTCTGCTGGCTCCTGAATGCCCATTCAGATCAGCTCTTAACCTATAATTGTCTTTTCTTCAGGGTGTTGTCCCCTGGCATAGTTGCAGACACTTGTCAGAAAAACAAGCCATACAATCAACGCGGTTTCTGGTGAGTGGTATATAGAGGAACTCACATTTTCTGGGTCAGACGGCCGTAACTTCTTACAGCTCATCTCGCCTCTCAATGATTTGCTGATGCTGCTGGCCTCACAGTTACCGCTCAACTCTAATACCTTTCTCACATAAAAACACCTCCATCAGGAAATGCCCAGTGTTTTTGCGTGACCCCTCTGTCTTAGGTTGTCCTTTTGGCCTAAAAGATCGTACCCGTCGTTGAAGTAATCACTCGTACACACTGGTAACCGCTTTTCCCCAT
Source organism: Rutilus rutilus (assembly GCF_951802725.1). Lineage (NCBI taxonomy): Eukaryota > Metazoa > Chordata > Actinopteri > Cypriniformes > Leuciscidae > Rutilus > Rutilus rutilus. The sequence continues at coordinate 36,480,216 of NC_140214.1, read as the reverse complement.
TACAGAATCTGTGACCGTTTTCTTCAACATAATCTGTTGTTTTCTGGAGCTTAGGAAAAGGCGCATTCAAGAGTCATCAGAGCCATTCGGACCTAATAGTGCTCACAGGGAGACAAGTTAATAACAACAGTATTTAATCACTTAAATTCATTAATCATTTTAAAGGCAGCAACTGCTTAGATTATCCTCAGTGAATTTAGATCACAATCGTACATTCAGTGTACTGTTACTTCTGTAGCCGGAGCCATCGACCCTGTTTTATGGTGGAAGCTAAAATGAGAGCTAAAAGTCTCTGGTCCTAAAATAAGCAAGTCCTAAACAGTGTTATTGTAAAGACTTCTAAAGTCATTCAGGTTTACTTCTAAAACATTTACAAATTGTCCTCTAAATTTGTCAAATCTGAACTGCCTGTAGCATGATTTGTTTTAGCTTTTCCGCATCTATGAATCTGTTCAACTGAAACACTGTGCTTTACACAGGCTCAGACAACAGCTTTCAGCTGACATTGAATGAGAGAGAGAGACTCTTGAGGCATCAGGACTGGTACACTGCATTCTCATAAACTTTTAACTTCAGACTTTATCTACCATCTTTTTCAACTGTAGCTCATCTTAAGGCATCTTTTCCATAAATTACATGTATTGTAATTTAGACATTACAAATATCCACTCAGAATGAGTCTCTGTTGCACTGAAACTGTGGCAGTTTCAGTTACAGCACATGCCAGATTCAGATAAGCAAACCTGTTTTGGCCAAATCACAATCTTATCTTTTAAAATCAACATTAACAAGCCTTTGTTTAATCAAATGCCTTTTACACATTTTACATTTAGCAACTGTTAATCCTGTAACACTGCTTCTGTTTATTTTATCTTAAAGAAATAATAAGAATTATTCTAGTTCTTAATAACGTTTAAAATTTCATTTCAATTTTAGTTGTCAGGTTTTCAATTGCCATAATTTAATACCTGACTTCAATGTTTTCTCTAGGAGTTTATCAATCTGCTTCTATGATTCAACTTTTGAGGCTGCGCTCCCTGCTTGTGATACATTTTTTTGATTATCATTATAAATCATTCATTAGATTTGTCTCTCCATATCATCTAAAACCTTATCAAAGCATTTCATTCAAAACACAATCATCCTTTTAGTGACCGGTACTTTTAAAATATTTTGCAACTCATTTAGTCTTATCTGTAATTTTATGTCAACCGGTACTTTTTATAGTTCTTTCCTTTCAAAAGGAATTCCTTACACTTAAATCTTTCAATCTTCTTACAACTTTCAAAAGTTCGACCTATCAACTTTATTTCTCCCTCATTTACTTTTACAGTCATACAGTGCGCATACAGTCACTGAATGACCCAGCTGACTGCAATAAAACACTCTCTGTTATTCTGCCTTTTATCTTTCTAACAGCTTCACCCTATTTTGCACTTCTGAAACATTGTGTTGTATTCAGGAAATGCAACAGAGCCATTGATAAGCAGCTCTCTGTCTTTTCTTTTACAGTTGCAAATTCAATTTCAATAGCTGAAACAATCTTCATCATATTAACATTGATCTACTTTCTAACCCATATTAACACAGACTTTTCTCTAAATTTGTGTCATTTTGGCACTTTCTTTGTTTGGAGCCAATTAAGTTATTGTTTATCTTTCCAATCACAATCAAACTTTTACAAAACATCATCTGCAAATCTCTTCAGAGCATGAGCAGAACTGCTTACAGCATTTGCTCTCTTTTATCTCACTATTTATCAGGACTGTTCAGTTACTCTTCATACAGTATTAAAACTTTAACGTGTCATTAATTTCATCAACACTGGTTTTAAAAGCTTATTCTTCTATCAAATGGTTAGTTTGCAGATTCAACATAAATCACAAGATTGTATTATAATTATTCAGTCCTACTTATCTCTACTGTTTCACAGAAAACACAAGATTCTCTAAATCTTCTCAGTCTCTAAATTACACAGACAGCTATCTTAGCCGCTTGCACCTTCAACTCTTGTTACAAAAATATGGCAATCTATTCTTCAATACCCTTGTTTTCATAACATTAATACAATAAAGCATTCACATCGTCATTATTGGCAGAACATTAATTTTCATAAGCGACACGGAAAATCTAAATATTCTAAACGGGTTTCACAAAGTTTCTGATTAACTTTAGTCACACGTGTCTGGGGAAATTATCTCCAACCCATAATTTCCTTTATAAAACAATATATTTCCTTAAATGGCTTAATATCAACAAAATATCCAATCTCTGGACATTTTCTAATTTGATATTATCATCAACAACACTGATTACAAAACAAGTATACATTTAACATTCAGAAGCTGGTTTGAACAAGCAAGCGCTGTTGCTGTACTCCCAGCATAGCTGGACCCTTTAGGTTCAAAAGACAATCGTTTTACTTAATGAAACATTCCTTATCCTTATATCATGCCAATCCCTGTTAATCATACTCAACGCCCCATTTCCATCTAAAACTCACTTTTCGTACCATTTCAACTTAATTTGACTTAATCAGGCGTTCATAAATAGTTCCATGAACTCTATCGTTCCCTACATGTCAGTTCCTTCTGCATCGACTCTGTTCTCTTTTATCTGCTTCTTTCCCATCCAACAATTCACTGTCCGTTCACAGTTTTATACTCATGAACAAACTTCAACAACCCTTTCTGACTAGTAACGGATAAGTTAGCATTTCAGAAAACCCTGTAGGCTACCTTTGTACAATCTCATATGCTCATCATTCACAACACTGCTCAAATCATCAGTCATAGCTTTGCTCAAAGTTTCATCAGCCACACATAAAGATTTCCAACCGTTTTTTTTTTTTTTTTTTTTTTTTTTTTTTCATTGCAGGTAGCAGAAAGTAAATCAGCGTATGCATTCGTGTGTGCGTCCTTTACACACATGTTTAACACACACATAACAACCATTCTGTTTTCCCTCGTTCTTTTCTATTGATTCTTTTACGACATTGTGTCTTATCTTACTCAAGGTTCCCGCCTCGGGGAAATACATTTACATTTACCACCATCATTATTTATCCTTTGACAGAAAATTGGTGTATAAAAATGATCTACTTTACTGTTAGATGACCCCATTTTGGCTGAGTTCCTCTTTTCTGGATTTCACAATTCGACACGTGTCTTACAGAATCTGTCAAACGTCTTCGACAGACCCGATCTTTTACTCCGAGATCGGACGGACCTCTGCTTGTTTACGTTCCACTCAAAGTTTTCTCACGTGCGCTTGCTCGCTCAATTCTTTTTACTTGATTAATTCAACCTGGTCTTGTAATTACGTTCCACTCAAAGTTCCCCCACGTGCGCTTATTCGCTTGACTCAATTCAATGTGGTAAAACTTCGAGTAGAGCACAATCACCCAGAAACTTCTTAATCCTGTTTTAAACTTTCTCTAAGGTTTACATAAATTTCGAGTAGAACGTAATCATCTCAGCAGCTGTGATTTCTCTGAATCACCAGTGGATCCCCTGTCCACTAACGAGCTAAGTGAGGCAGAAACTGGTCTGCTTTGTCAGATCAATTTCTCCCCATAAACATTTGTCATTAACTGACTCACCTCTCGCTCGTACCAAAAAAGCAAAACTCAGCCAACATGGTTCACGTTCACTCACAATTATCAAAATAATTTAACTGTCTCTTACCCTAGATGCTTTTTCTGCCTCCGAGTTCTTTCTGAATCCAGTGGGTTCCTCCTGGCCCTGATAGCAGTTTTGGCTCTTCTCTCTCAATTCGGCGAGGTAAGACTAAAGCCTTTTGTGCTTTAGGGTGATCAGTCCGTCAATACGCTTTCTCAGGGCCAGAAGAAACCTCATGGATCCCACTTCTGACACCAACTTGTTGAGGCAAAAACAAGTAACTAACAAAATAGCATCAGGCATAAGAGACATCAGGATTCAAATTGTCCTTAAAAGATATTTATTCTTGCAAGAATGTTCCCAGTCCATCCACAGTCCAGCTGCAGGCGGAGTGAGACCCAGAGCAGAGGTTGGCCAGCATTTTTATAGTGTTATCTCTTGTCACCCTTCACAGCACAAGGAACAAAAGGGACCCCCCTTGACCCCTCCCCAGCACGGGAATCTCCTTACCTCTGAAATCTCACACACACACACCCTGCAGCTGTATCAATATCATAAAAGAAACTCAAAATACAGCCAAAGAACGCATGGCATTCGTTTGTTAAATTGTTGAAAATAAAATACAAAGAAAAGATGAATTTTTCCACAACAGTGTTCAACACACATACCTCTGTTAAAATCTCAGAAAATTTGGTTTAGGGTTTCATGACCCTTTAAATGACTTGTAATCTTTCATAAGGTAGTGGCATTTTAATAATGTGTTGTTGGTTGCTCAAAACATGAATGAGATTAAAATCAAGTCTTCATAGGCATTCCCATATTTCACTTGTCAATGAGTCAATGTTTGAACAATCACTTTTATAATGTTGTTTTCTCTGTGACTGCACCTTATGTTTGTGCCTAATGTTCAGTGTTCATTCTAACCCTAGTCATGCTGCAGTTTGGAGGAGCACCTCAGAAACAACCAGCATCAGCACCCGTACCTCCTTGCCGTTGGACATCAGAAAAGCAAGATTGACAGCTTCTACATCACCTTGGATAAGCATCTCATCCCATGCCAGGCAAACTGCTCCCTTGGGGCATTTGATGAACTTTTCAAGGCACATTTTGTGTTCAATTCGTCCTATGATAGTGCACTTGTGAGCTTTTACACATTCCTGCAGACTACAGTGTATAACATTGATGTAGGGAAAATGAAGGAGTCACCCAGAGTCAAAGACTTGAGAGCCAGACTGCTTAACCAGACAGTAACCTTATCTTAAAGTCTGAGCATTGTTGAGGGAATGCTGATCTGTTTTATATGTCAGACACAGCACCACAGCAGTCAACAGTTGATTTCACTTTTAAGAGGTGAACATAGTTACTCTCCTGGATCTAAGTTCAAATTGATTTGTTCGCAGTAAGGTTGTAGGCATCAGTTCCAAACATACTGATGACAAAAAAAAACATTTTCAGTTTTTCAAAACAGTTCATTCCAAACATACTGACAAAAAAAAAAATCCAAGATGGCGTCCTGAGGTCAAGACATGTTTGTATCGTGTCTGTGTACATAGTGTGTCTATTGTTTTAAACGTGCATGTTGTTTTTATAACCTTGTTTTTATAAAAACAATTTTCGCACGCACTCCAGTGGGCTTCATTACTTCGTTCATCCTGGGACTATCTTTCTATTACATTGTTGATTCCCTCGATTGCACGGTGATCTACAGGATCACTCCTCAATTTATTGGATTATTACAGCCAACCATCGGGCCAGTAACAGCCATCAACAACCTAGCTCAGCTGACTGGCCGCAATCGCGTACATTACAGCACCTCGTAGTAGCAGGTAGCAACGGAGTTCGGTCTACCTCGACCTGGTCGGCTGGCTGGCAGGCAGGCGTCCTCACTCCCCAGCGTTGTCCTCGGAGCTCTGCAGGTCCATCGCGAGTGTCTTGCCGACAGGATTACACAACGACGCTTCAGTGTGCCTTTCCGACGTGAAGTTCACCTTTGAAACGGATCTTTTGACCAGCTGTCGGGACTAGCTGCCTGGATTAGCGGGTCCACACTAGCGACATTCTCCTTAACGTTACTGTTTGGACTTTTGACACTATTTACATTTTCCTCTGACTTTGTGAATCGAACCTGGAAAACCAGTTCTCCAACATACCGTAAGAACTCAGCATCTTTGTTGTTATTTGTGCGCGCGCTCATAATTTTTACGCGTAGCGCCCTTTTTTTTTTTTTTTTTTTGTGCATTTCATGTCAATATGTTTTGCCTATTGTTGCTTGAGTTAGTTTTTATTTTCCAATTTCAGTATAGACCAGACAGTTGTGATAGCACAGACATTCATTTTACTCCTTTCACTAATTTCGCTGAGACCTTTACTGGTTCAACTGGTTTATACAACTCCCCTAGAGATGCAATCTGTTTCTTTGTCACTCTACACATAGGTTTACCCCCCCGATATACTTACTGTACTATAACTTTGTCTGCCCATAGGGCAATGAATATATTCCATTCTGCCCAAATATCTTCTCTATATATTTACCCTGCCCAATGCTCTAAACGCCCTATTCTGAGTGCCTTTTGCAGAATCCTTACACTGCTCTTACTTTGCTCAGGTGATATTGAATTAAATCCTGGACCTGTAGCAAATAATGTCACTCCAACCCCTCAGGAGCTCTCGTATGCAGACTTCTGTAATAGCAATAATTTGAGGTTCATGCACATTAACATCAGAAGCCTACTTCCTAAAATGGATTTATTTGTTGCCCTTACACACTCAACTAATCCTGATATTTTAGCAGTGTCTGAGTCCTGGCTCAGGAAATCCATTAAAAATTCAGAAGTTTCAATCCCGGACTATAATATTTACCGTCAAGACAGAACTACAAAAGGAGGCGGAGTCATTCTTTACTGTAGACAGGCTCTACAATGCTCTGTCATTTTATCTAGGTCTCTGCCAAAACAGTTTGAGCTCTTAATTTTGCAAATCCACCTTTCTAGAAACAAGTCCCTGACTGTAGCCACCTGTTACAGACCCCCTTCTGCACCCAGTTGTGCCCTAGACAACCTATGTGAACTGCTTGCTCCATATTTATCTTCTGAGTTTTTACTTCTGGGCGACTTCAACTGGGACATGCTTAATGCTTCATCCAGTTTACTTTCCAAACTTGATGCCCTCAATCTCACGCAAATCATTAACGAACCCACTAGATACAACCGAAAATCTGCAAGTAAGGGCACTCTCATAGATATTGCCCTAACTAATATGCCCACTAAATACATCTCTGGTGTCTTTAGCCAAGACATCAGCGATCACTGCATAATTGCATGTGTCCGTAACGGGTCTGCAACCAAAAGGCCTCCTCTTATCATTAACAAACGTCTAAAACATTTCTGCGAACAGGCCTTTTTATATGATTTAGCCCAGGTACCCTGGAAGGATATCGATCTTATCCCTACAGTTGAGGATGCTTGGTCATTCTTTAAAAGTGCCTTTCTAGCTGTTCTAAATAAGCATGCCCCTTACAAAAGGCTCAGAACTAAAAGTAGATACAGCCCATGGTACACTCCAGAACTCACCAGCCTTAACCAATATAAGAATATTCTGTGGCGTACGGCATTAGCAACGAACAACCCCAGAGACCAGCAACTCTTTAGGGAAGTCAGAAATCGATACACACAGGCGGTCAGGAATGCTAAGGTTGGCTTTTTCAAACAGAAATTTTCCACCTGCAACACTAATTCTAGAAAGTTCTGGGATATAGTAAAAACTATGGAGAATAAGAACACCTCCGTACAGTTACCCACAGCACTAAAGCTAGATAATATTATCACTACTGACAAATCCTCCATGGTTGAGAACTTTAATAAGCATTTTGCCATGGCTGGTCATGCTTTTCATCTGGCGAATCCGACTCTAATTAACAGCCCCTCACCCTCTGTAGCACTTAGTCAAAATTTTCCACGTTTCTCCTTTGTCCATGTCCAGATAGCCGACGTTCTAAGGGAGTTGCAGCATCTTGACCCCTTCAAATCATCAGGATTAGACAATCTGGACCCTTCCTTTTTAAAGTTGTCTGCGGTAATTATTGCTACTCCCATCACCAGTCTTTTTAACCTTTCTCTTAACTCATCAGAACTACCTAAAGATTGGAAAACTGCTGCAGTAATCCCTTTATTCAAAGGAGGGGATAGTTTAGATCCAAACTGCTACAGACCAATCTCTATTCTTCCCTGCATTTCAAAGGTCTTCGAAAGAATTATTAATAAACAAATTATTCACCATCTCGAATCTCATCATAGTCTTTCCGAAATGCAATCTGGTTTCCGAGCCGGTCATGGGTGCACTTCAGCCACACTTAAAGTCACAAATGACATCATAGCTGCTATTGATCAAAGACATTATTGTGCAGCAGTCTTTATTGATCTGGCCAAGGCCTTTGATTCTGTCAATCATAACATCTTAATTGATAGATTAAGGAACTTGGGGTTCTCAGATGATTGCCTTGCTTGGTTCACAAATTATTTCTCTGACAGGTTTCAATATGTTAAGTCAGAGGGCCTACTTTCCAGTCCTCTGGCTGTATCTATGGGGGTGCCTCAGGGATCAATTCTAGGGCCGACTCTATTTTCTGTATATATTAATGACGTTGCTCTTGCAGCAGGTGACTCTTTGATCCACCTCTATGCAGACGACACCATCCTTTATACGGCTGGTCCTTCGTTGGACACTGTGTTAAAAAATCTTCAAGAGAGTTTTAATAATATACAGCATATTGTCCAAATGTTCCTGTAAAGCAAGGTTTATAATTGTTAATTCATTGTTTTGCATCATAGTTGCATGTTGTTGGTACTGTGTAATTTAATTATGGATGTTGTTTAATATGCATTAGGTGGTTGGAAGTACATATGTTAGAAAGTAAAACTTACCTGTAGAATGGTACATTCCAGGGTATGGCCTAGACTATAAATGGCTGCCAGGAAGCATGGTGCAGGAGGGTCAGGTTGGTTGTGTGAAGTGGAAGCAAACCCATAGAAACTGGTTCCAGGAAGTTTGTTAACCAAACGATACCACTGCTGTTGTGGCTACCTTCCCACAAAAAAAAACTTGTAAATATTTATGTTACTTTTTTATACTTTTTTTTTCTTTTTCTTTGTTTTTTTTTGTTGTTTTGCCGTTGGATTTGCACTGTCTTCACAATAAATTCACCTTAATTGGGATTTCCTGTCGCATTGGTCTTATTATGCCTCTGATCGCGAGGGAGATCGCTAACAGATGGTGTCAGAAGTGGGATTAAGAGGCCAAAATAGACTAAAATGCCACCCAAAACAAGAGGACAGCAGACGGTGAACATGGATGCTGAGGATGGACAGCAAGCAGCAAGTGGAATTACAGAGGAAAATGCACACCTGGCTACTGAGCCTCCACCAACCACAGAAGGATCAGCCCTCACTGCATTGGCGGGTATGTTTCAAACTTTCTTGCAGTATCAGAAAAACAGAGATGAGAGGCAAGAAAGAGACATGGCTCGACGAGAACAACAGTTTAAAGTACTTACTCATCAGGTCACACAAATCCAAATGGACGTAGAGCGCACCAGACATGGAGCTGCCACTGCAGACCAATCAACCTCTCGAGGATTGGCTCCGGTGCCACAGTTGCCGAAGCTACAAGAGGATGATGATATAGAGCAGTACTTAACCACTTTTGAACGAATGGCAGAAGTGTACTTGTGGCCGAAGGAGGACTGGGCTATTCATTTGATTCCTCTACTCACAGGAAAAGCAAGGAGTGCATTTGTTGCAATGTCACCAGCACTATCTTTGGACTATGACAGAGTCAAAGAAGCGATTCTAAAGAAATATGAAATCAGCTCTGAAACATATCGACTGAGATTTCGTTCACTGGATACACCTGTTGATGAATCCCCTATGGAATTGTATGTTCGATTAAAGGATTTATTTTCCAAGTAGATACAACTGGAAACAAGTAGCAAAAAGGACTTGATGGAGAAGCTGGTACTAGAGCAGTACATGCGGTTGTTGTTCCCAGAAGTAAGAACTTGGGTGAAGGAGCGAAATCCAGAAACTGCAGGAGAGGCAGCTAGCTTGGTTGAGGCCTACATCACAGCGAGGAGAGGTTCCCCTGGGACGTTTCGGTATGCTGGAAGCCTGCCATTCAACAGAGGTAAGTCTGTGGGGTTTGGGGGTAGTTCGTGCTCTCAATGGCAAACCCAGACTATGAAACCCACCCACCCTAAAACCCAGACAGCTGTAACCATAGGCCAATCATCGGACAAAAAAGATATAGTCTGTTATAATTGTGCAGAACCAGGCCATACAAGTCCACATTGTCCTTTGAGGAAGCCTAATTCAGCCCGACTATGCTATATACCGACCTCTACACTAGGGCCCAAAATAGACAAAGAACCTACAGTTTCTGTGTTGTTAAACGGTAAGCCAGTAACCGCTTTAGTAGACACTGGTTGTGCACGAACTTTGGTGCAAGCACAGTATGTCCCAAGGGATTTCTGGACGGATGGTACAGTTACAGTATGTTGTGTCCATGGGGATAAATCAGAATTGCCTACGGCTGAGGTATACATTGAGATTAATGAGCAGTCTTACCTGATGAAAGTAGGAATTACTACAACCTTACCCTATCCAGTTTTACTAGGTACAGACATGCCCATATTAGCAGATTTGGTGCAGGAAACTGCGTGGTGCGGTGTTGTTACTAGAGCACAGGCTCAAAAGTTGACTCCATTGTCATCACCCAAAGATTTTGCCCAGAATACCCTTCAGGAAATGCCGTTCTTTGCTGATGAGATAATAGGGGAAACAAAGTCAAGTAAGGAAGAGAGGCTAGAAAAGAGGAGAAAATGGGTGGCCAATGTAATTAATTCCTCAGAACAGTTGATGGTTGAACTTGAAGAACCTGAAGTTGATGAATTGGATGTAGGCATATCTAATGATATAGCTAGGTTACAGACTGAAGATGCAACATTGGCAGATTGCTTTCATAAAATTAGTACAGAGGCTGCTGTGAATTTGTTAAATGATGAAACATTTGTGATTGAGCAAGGTCTTCTTTACAGACAGTCTAAAGAAGATGGTACACAGTTAGTGGTACCAAAACTTTATCGCAAGGAAGTGGTAGAACTTGGCCATTCTAATCCTTGGTCAGGTCATTTGGGGTTTATGAAGACCTTAATGAGAATAGCAAAAAGATTCTATTGGCCTGGCATGTACAGCGAGATAAAGGATTACTGTAGAGCATGTCCTGAATGTCAACTGGCAACGAGCAGAACACCCAGTGTAGCACCGCTTGTACCCATTCCTGCCATTGATATTCCATTTGAGAGAATAGGTGTGGATGTTGTGGGAACTCTGGAAACAAGTCAGAAAGGGAACAGATTTATTCTGGTGATCTGTGACTATGCAACCAGATACCCTGAGGCTTATCCAATGAGAGAAGTTACTGCGAATCAAGTTGCAACTGCACTACTTCATTTCTTTTCACATGTAGGGATACCTAAAGAAATACTGACGGATCAGGGCACCAATTTCATGAGTCATACTTTACGTCAGGTTTATCAATTGTTGGGTATTAAGAGAGTGCGTACTACCCCTTACCACCCCCAGACTGATGGTCTAGTAGAGAGATTCAATCAGACCCTGAAAAGCATGTTGAAAAAATTTGTGTCTGGGACTGGCAAAGACTGGGATAAATGGCTACCCTATCTCTTATTTGCCTATCGGGAAGTTCCTCAAGCAACAACTGGATTCTCACCTTTCGAACTGCTTTTTGCTCATCAAGTCAGAGGACCACTGGACGTGCTGAGAGACAGTTGGGAAGATAACAAGTTGCATAAACAGAACATACTCTCATATGTGCTTAAAATGAGAGAAAAGTTACAGCAAACTACCAGCATAGCTCAAGAGAATCTGCAACAAGCACAGCTTAAACAGAAAGCTTGGTATGACAAGAAGTCCAGGGCGCGAACCTTTCAACCAGGAGAGCAAGTATTGTTATTACTTCCAACATCAGACAACAAACTTCTAGCCAAATGGCAAGGTCCATTCCAGGTAAAGAGGAAAGTTGGTTCCGTAACATATGAGATCGAAGTTCCATCGAGGCAACAACCTTTACAGATCTTTCATATTAACCCTCTGGGGTCTGAGGTGTTTTTGGGGTCCTTGAGATGTTCTGACATGCCCTGACATTTGTGATTTTTTCAGTTGCTTATAAACATATTAATGGCAAAAAAAAATTACACACTATTTAGCACAAACAGGGCTACCATAATATGTGAGCAACAAGAATGTACATGTCTGCATTTTTGAGAGAATAATGTTTATGCGTGGTTATTGAAAAAACTAAAAACTAAAGTTTCTGAAATAAGGCCATAAAACACATACTAAATATGTGCCAATAAGACTTTTGTCTAATAGATGTCATTGCCTAGTGTTTTTTCTTCAAAATGATGTGAAAATCACCCTGCCTAATCATTCACATAACACAATACATTGATTTGAATTTTGCAAAGCACTTTCTGTTTGGAAAGGCCATATGCGGAGTGGGCGTCACAGATAATGCATATGTAGTGGTTCACACCTCAGGAGACAATGGGGACCGCATACTTAATTAGCCATTCATTCAGGTGAGTCACTGAGCCACAAGAATGCAAGAGCAACAGTTGGAAGCATCTCAATTCTTTTTTATTTTTCCACATATTGTGCTTGCAATTTGGCCTATAATAGCCAAGGAAAACATGTCTAGTAATTGTGCAGTTAATTCTCATACTGTATTTTCAGTTTTGGAATATTTATCCTCTCCCCAAATTTGTCACTAATAAAACACAATAAAAATTATTTAAAGAAAAGGCTTATATTTACCTTTTAATAGTTTGTTTACATCTACCTTGTAAATATATTTTTTTATTAAAAAGGTTACAATTACAACAACAATTCAAGTGTAATCTTTCTTTGTAAAAACTAAAGTATACATTTTATCATACATATTTCAAAGTTAAAAAGGTTACAACAACAATAATTACAATTTCAACAATATTTCAAGTGTACTCTTTCTTTGTAAAAAAAAAAGATTATAGGCCTACATTTTATCTATGTATTCATTACTTTGAATATAGCCAACATTGGAACATCTAACATCTTAGTTGATGACTTTATTTTTGACAAAAATAGTTGGCTATTTTATATATAGAAATTGCTAAACAAAAGCTTATTTGATGTGGCAGTATTGATACAATTGATACAAAACGAAATTCGTTTTAAAGAAAGGATTTGTACTTTCTGTTTTGAGGTCTCTGTGAATGTTTGAAAGTCTTTTAGTGCTTAGAGCGCTCGCGTCCATAATGGAGAACTGTCACGTAATATTGTTTTTTTCCTCATAAATGCGAACACGAAAAATAAAAGACAAAAGACTTTAAAGTAAAACTTACTCCGAAATTGTGTCCTCGGCGGAATTCGCTCTTCAATATGCTGCCGTTCGTCGTCTGTTACAATCTTCCTCTGAGGAAACAACCCGGCGCTGTCCAGAATCATCTGAAGGGCGTCTTTATTACCGGAGAAGCGTGCCATACTCAAAACGCGATGAACTATCAGTGAGTCTGATGAAGAAACGGTGTTTTTATGGCATTGATCGGGGGGCGTATGCGATGCATACTAGATCACCTAAACTATTTACATGTGAATCGCGCCGGGGGCGGGGCGGCCGCAGCTCATTTAGAGATAATGAAGGGAGAAGGAAAAACGGTACCTCTCCTTGCTTTCAAGCGGATTACATGAGTTGAAAACATTTGTGTTTTATATAAATTACTTCATTTAAAAGAAGAGATTTCAAGCTTCATAAAGACATAACTCACATGCCTGTGTGAGAAGTATTCGCTGAGTTATGATTCATTTTCGGACGCGTTTCAGAATGGACTACACGGACAGAGAGAAGGCAGAACCTAGCTTCGTGTTTATTTTTCTTTATTTGGCAAAAAGCACCACACTTTGTTTTTATTGTGAGTATACACAAAAATAATACACATTTAACAGAATCGATTGATGTATGAAACTCCTATGGAAAATCAAAGTCAACAGAGTATTTCTGAGTTTCTTTTACACTGATAAAAAAAAGCGAGCTGGTATCGCCGGCGATACCGCCGACCTCAGGGGGTTAACATGCTGAAAAAGTGGCATGAACAAGCTTCTCATCCGGAGACGACAGAAAATGTTGTAAACGATCTGCTGGTGAGGGCGGTTCAGGAGGAGGATGAAATGGAAGAGCAGTACATGCCTGTTCATCAGGATGACTGTTTCTTGAATTTGCAACATCTGAATGCGGAACAGAGGGGACAACTGCAAGAGAGCATCCCTCAACAACTGTTCCTGAAAACACCAGGAAAAACAGACCTTGCCCAACATCACATTTACCTAAAAGATAATAAACCAATACATCAACGTGTTTACAGAGTGCCAGAGAAATTAGTACTCACCATGAAGCAGGAGATTGAGACAATGCAGGAAATGGGAATTATTGAACCATCTTCCAGTGAGTGGAATAATCCCATCGTACTAGTTCCAAAGAAGGATGGAACACTTAGATTCTGTTTGGACTTCAGAAAACTCAATGCAGTGAGTAAATTTGACCCATACCCCATGCCCAGAGTTGATGATTTAATAGAAAGACTTGGGAGTGCCAAATTTCTAACAACACTGGATTTATGCAAAGGCTATTGGCAGATACCATTGAGCTCAGACTGCATGGAGTTCACAGCCTTTAAAACGCCTTTTGGACACTACCATTTCCGGGTCCTACCATTCGGGCTTCACGGAGCACCTGCAACATTCCAGAGAATGATCGATCAGATTCTACGGGGAACTGAGAAATTTGCAGCAGCATACCTGGACGACATTGTCATTTATAGTGAAACATGGGAGGAGCATCTACTACATCTAACAGAAGTACTGGCAAGAATAAAATCTGCAGGACTTACTATTCGTCCGGATAAGTGTGCTATTGCCAAGAAGGAAACTACTTACCTGGGATATAAGCTAGGACATGGAGTTATTCGTCCTCAAGTCGGGAAGATTGAAGCCATCAAACATGCTGAACAGCATACTTCAAAGAAGCAGGTACGATCTTTCCTGGGCCTAGTTGGATGGTACAGACGTTTCATTCCTCACTTCTCTGCAAGAGCCATAGCTCTTACTAACCTTACAAAGAAGGATAAACCAAATAAGATTGATTGGACTGCAGAATGTGAGAGTGCTTTCAAGGATTTGAAAGATGCATTGTGTGAAGAGCCTGTTTTGAAGAGACCAAACTTTGATCAGGCATTTACAGTTCAGACTGATGCTTCAGAGTTCGGTCTGGGGGCTGTACTTTTGCAAGGACAACCTGGTGAGTTACAACCCATTGCCTACATTAGCAGGAAACTTCTTGCCAGAGAATCAAGATACTCAACGGTAGAAAAGGAGTGTCTAGCTGTGAAATGGGCTTTGGATTCCTTTAGATATTACCTGTTGGGTAGAAAATTCACCCTAGAGACTGATCATCGGGCCTTAGCTTGGTTGGGCCGCATGAGAGACACTAATGCCCGTATTACACGCTGGTTTTTAGCTATACAACCCTTTGACTTTGAAGTATTATATCGGACTGGTCCTGAGAACTGTGCGGCTGATTTTCTCTCTAGGACACCACAGGAGGTGTCCAGGGGAAGGGGGAGGAAATGTCACGGAGCAAACCCGTGATCATGAATGGGGGGTCCAAATGTTCCTGTAAAGCAAGGTTTATAATTGTTAATTCATTGTTTTGCATCATAGTTGCATGTTGTTGGTACTGTGTAATTTAATTATGGATGTTGTTTAATATGCATTAGGTGGTTGGAAGTACATATGTTAGAAAGTAAAACTTACCTGTAGAATGGTACATTCCAGGGTATGGCCTAGACTATAAATGGCTGCCAGGAAGCATGGTGCAGGAGGGTCAGGTTGGTTGTGTGAAGTGGAAGCAAACCCATAGAAACTGGTTCCAGGAAGTTTGTTAACCAAACGATACCACTGCTGTTGTGGCTACCTTCCCACAAAAAAAACTTGTAAATATTTATGTTACTTTTTTATACTTTTTTTTTTCTTTTTTTTTTTTTTCTTTTTTTTTTGCCGTTGGATTTGCACTGTCTTCACAATAAATTCACCTTAATTGGGATTTCCTGTCGCATTGGTCTTATTATGCCTCTGATCGCGAGGGAGATCGCTAACAACTCTTCTCTTTCTTTCCAGACCCACATTAATCAGCTCCAAACTAAAATTAAATCCAGGATTGGCTTTTTATTCCGTAATAAAGCCTCTCTTACTTTCCCAGCAAAACTCGCTCTCGTGAAAATGACCATCCTTCCAATTATTGACTACGGTGATATTATTTACAGGATTGCTTCAAACTCTCTCCTTAGTAAACTAGATGTTGTATATCATACCGCCATCCGTTTTGTCACCAATGCTCCATATAATACCCACCACTGTAACCTCTATAGTTTCATCGGCTGGCCTTCATTACAGACCCGACGTCAAAAACATTGGTATCATTTCATATACAAATGTCTACTGTGTAAAACTCCACCTTATCTAAGATCATTAATCTCTAGAGCTACCCCCTTTATGAACCTTCGTTCAAGCAGGTATATCACTTTGACTGCTACTAAAGCCCGTACCTCCTTTGGCCGCCTTTCTTTCCAGTTTTCCGCTGTTAACTATTGGAATACACTTCAAAAATCTCTGAAGCTTGAATCCATTGTCCCGTTATCCACATTCAAATTATTATTAGCAAACACATTGTCAGACCATTGTACATGCTAACCCGACTCACACTTTAGTCATTAATATATGTATTTGTACTAGGGCTGTCCTCGACTATGGATTTTCATAGTCGAATCAGAATCGTCATGTCTTGCCTATAGTCGACTAATAGTCGAATCATGTGTATGGGGGTGGGGCTGGGGGCGGGGCTTTAACGTTTCAAAGCTGCGATGTACAGAAAATCACACAAAGATATAGAAGAAAATGTATTAAAACATTTTGGATCAATAAAACTTAGAAATAACATAACTCCAGAAAGCCACACTGCAGACAGGATTTGCATTTCACATGCAAATCAAATTAAATCGGCTAAATTACCTGTGCGAGCAGGCCAGCCTACAGCACAACATCGATGCACCGAAAAAGTTAGAACAGAATATACCTTTCTAATAAATAAAAATAAAAATACAAAACGAAATAAATCACAAGATGAGCAAATGTGTGCAAAATGCCTAAAGTGCAGAGGAACATATATTCAAAACACAAGCCACAAATAGTTAGATTAGATAACCCTGACAGATTAATAAATAAAATACAAATAAAGAAATTATAAAAATAACGATAGTAGCCAGAATTTTCAACTTTGTCTTTTTAACTGCAGAAACAACAATAAATGCTAAACTGGAGAGGCAGTCTTTTTAGCTAAAAATGTTCACAGCATCCAAAAATCAAATTAGAACCGGCTGAAAAGTTTTGAAATCACTTGTACCCTACCTGATCGAGAGAACAAACCAGTCTTTCACTCTGACTGTGTCCGTTGGAGTCTTTTCAAATTGTGCGCGCGGATAAAATACATTCTAACGTGAAACCCAGTCTATGCGTGAAACGTGTAAACGTTGGCCGGCAGAAGTGCGATTATGGTTTTCCTGATGCTAAATCCAGCCTTGGAGAATATCCTTTCTGTTGGTGTACATCCACACTTTAGATTTTCTTATCCCCAGACATTGTTAAAGATTTAAATCCTTGCCGCGAAGACGCGCTCCTCTGTCGGTCACGGATTGAAAGTGAAACTTAAATCTGTCACGGGGTGTTTGGATTTATTCACGCACGTTAAAAAATATTTATTAAAAGCTTCTTTCTTTGCACATTTTTATATACAGCATTATCATAATAGGCTGAATATTAACGACATAAAAGCTAGTTCTATGTGAAATCAGACATTGAGCGCCCTCATATAGCCAAAGTGGCATGATCCTCATTTCATAACACCTCTGCGAAGATTCGACCGTGAGATCGGTAGTCGAATCAGGCTCCTCCTATCGAAGCATCGAATCTTCGACTATTCGGGGTCACCCCTAATTTGTACATTTTAATATAGCAGAGTACCATGGCTGTTTTTTGTTTTTGTTTTTTTTATTCAGCAATGGTCACTTGCTATTCGACATTTGTCACTTTTCATATTGTTTTAAGTATATTCAATTTGTACTCAACAATATTACCTCTTATTAGACCTCTATATTTATTTCGTCTATTGAATGTATGGCATAGAGCAACGCCGTTTTATCTAATAATCATTACCTCAATATATTGACACCTTTTGTACTACTTGTATAAATTTGTAAATGTTTGATCTGTTTTGTCTTGTAATTACATGTGTAACTTTTGTACCTCGACGCTTTTATCTTGGCCAGGTCGCCATTGTAAATGAGAAAGTGTTCTCAATGTGCTTACCTGGGTAAATAAAGGTTAAATTAAAAAAAAATTAAAACATATGCAGGTTTTCGTAAGCACCTTAATAATGTTCATAGCAATGTTCAGAGAATTGCTCAAACTTCAACTGTTTGATGTTCCTCAAGTGAGCCAGTTGCAAGTTCATCTCAAGTAGATGCTTTAGGGGACCAAATTAATCCCCTTGTTCCAGTGTTTCCTCTGAGAACAATGATTCTGAGCTTACTAAAGATTCAACTAAAGAAATGTGTGTAAAAAATTACAAGGAAGTGGAATTTCAAACAGTTTAGTGACCTCAATTGTAGGAGATTTAGAGGAACTTACAGATACACTTCACTCACAAGCAAAGCATAACATGCTTTCTGCTTTACCTACAAGTGACCCCTACAAATCTGTGATAAATGAATCTTTTGAAAAATTAGAAAACCCATTCACAAATCTAAATAACAAATGGAAACGAAATAAATACTTTACAGAAAATTGGGGAGTTGTTGAACCTGTTGAGATAATACTTGGACTAAGATATGACAGCAGACTGAATCAGAAATCTTGTACTTATGACCAAGTACCAGTTAAAGATACTATTATTTATGTGCCAATTTTAGAAACTTTGAAATTCATGTGCAGAAATCCAGACATTTGTGATCTCCTAAGGAAAGACTGTAGATTAGAGACTGACAGTTTTAAAGATTTTAGTGATGGCAGTTATTTTAAAACTCACCCTTTGTTTACAACCAAGAGACATGCATTACAAATCCAAATATACTATGATGATTTTGAAACTGCCAATTCAGTTGTTATCACTTTTTCACACACAAGATCTAAGTACGTATGGTTTTAATGTTATACTGGAACCGTTGATAAATCATATAAAGATATGGGAAAGCCAAGGATTAAGTCTTCCATTTTCAGATGAGCAGATTTATGGCACCATTGCATAGATCACTGGCGATAATCTAGGGATGCGATAACCAATAGGAGTGAAGTCAGTGAAGCGCATGTGATCGGTCACTCTTCAGTGCCGAGTCCGACCAAGGCAAGATGAATGAGAAGCTCATTATAGCAGTCAGAAACTGTCCTATAATTTATGATATGTCTCCATGTACATACGGTGGTACTCGCTGTACTGACTCCGAGCCTGATTCATTTCGTGAACCCAGATAGCCTGGCATTTGCCCGTTTGCTACAGTTAAATAGCCGCGATGGCAAAGAGCACTTGCTGTTTCTCGTTCATCTTTAACATTATGCATTTCATGTACTGATTCCATTTATATTTAGTTTTCTTGTCGCTACAAACAAATATTCTGATTTGCCCTACAACATGGAGTAACATTCGTGAATGTCACTCACAAACATTACTAGGCAACCAGTAGTGGGAACGCCCACTAGCGACCTCACCACCAGCCACTGGCGACATGCAGCGACAAGGTCGCTTGTAGTGTGAACGCAGCTTTAGTGGTGTCCGCAGAATAATATAGGGTTCATAGACAAGTAATTATTTTGAAGTGATGGTGCTTTTTGTAACGTTATCTAGCGTCAGTGATAAATCCTGCTTGACATTTGTTCTAGCTACTGTATACAGGCCACCAGGGCACCAAACAGACTTTATCAAAGAATTTTCTGATTTACTGGCTGCAGACAAAGTCCTTATTGTTGGCGATTTTAATATACATGTAGATAACGAAAAAGATGCATTGGAATTGTCATTTAAAGACGTGTCAGGACCCAGTCATTGTCGTAATCATACTTTAGATCTAATATTGTCACATGGAATCAATGTTGATGCCATTGAAAATCTGCAGCAGAGCGATCATTTGAGATCATTATCTAGTCTCATGTATAATTAATTTAGCCAAGGTTGCTAAGCCGACTCTGTGTTACAAATTATGGTCAAATTCAAAAACTATCAATTCTAACACTAAAGATTGCTTTATAAATAATCTTACTAATCAGTTTCATCTCCTCAGCATCCCAGATAGCTTAGAAGAACTTGATGTTGCAACAGAAACTATTGACTCTCTTTTTTCCAGCACTTTAGACACAGTTGCTCCTTTACGCTTAAAGAAGATTAAAGAAAATAGTCCAACGCCGTGGTACAACGAGCACACTCTGGCCCTTAAGAGAGCAGCCAGAAAAATGGAGCACAACTGGAAGAAAACAAAAGAGGTTTTTTTTTTTTTTTTGCATTTCGTGGAGAGAGAGCACGATTGCGTACAGAAAGGCCTTAGAAACTGCTAGATCTGCTTATTTTTTAACCCTCTTAGAAGAAAACAAACAGAACCCTAGGTATTTATTTGAAACAGTGCCTAAATTAACGAGAAATAAAGCTTCAATCCCAGACGTTTCCAAACATGCACTGCAGTAATGACTTTATGAACTTCTTTACCTATAAGATTGATAAAATTAGAGAGAAAATTCTATATCGCATCAGACAGTGCATTGTAGTCTCCCTGAGGAAAAATTCGATTAATTCATTGCTATACTTACTTACTTAGGCCCATTGCTCCTCCTGGAACAACAATTCTCCATCGGCCACGGTCTTGGGCTGTCTTTTTTATTTGAGTCCAGGTGATACCACTCTTCTTCAGCTCTGTCGCAGTGTCTCGCCTCCAGCTGTTCTTGGGCCGTCCCCTCTTCCGGGTTGCCAGAGAAGCTGACCACCCTGATTCGAAACATGTACTAAGACATGTCATGCAGAGTGATACATGGCAGCCAGCAGTCAGAGAGCTTCACAGTAAAGACAGGAGTTCGACAAGGTTGTCTGCTGTCACCTTTCTTGTTCTTGCTCGACTGGATCATGAAGTCCACCACGGAGGGAACAAGAAACGGGATACAGTGGACCCCTTGGACGCAGCTGGAAGACCTGGACTTTGCTGATGATCTAGCACTTCTCTCCCACAGACATGCTCAGATGCCGGAGAAGACATCACGACTGGCAGAAGTCTCGGCAAAGGTGGGCCTCAAGATCAGCAGGAAGAAGACACAGGTGATGAAGATAAATACAGCAAACAACAGTCATGTCATGCTAGATGGAAAGCCTCTTGAGGAATTGGACTCCTTTGTCTAACTTGGGAGTGTAGTGGACAAACAGGGTGGCACAGACAGTGATGTGGTCACCAGGGTGGGCAAAGCGAGGGCAGTGTTCATCATGCTCAAAAACATCTGGGCCTCCAAAGAGATAGGAGAAGCAATCAAAATGAGGATTTTCAACTCCAACATGAAGTCTGTTCTCCTATATGGGTCGGAGACATGGAGAATAAATATTTGCACACTGCAGAAGATCCAGACTTTCACGAATGGATGCCTAAGGCGCATATTTAAGATCTGGTGGCCTGACCGTACCAACAATGAGGAGCTCTGGCAAAGAGCCAATCAAGAAGCCATCACCCAGCAGATAGGGAGGAGAAAGTGGGGCTGGATTGTACACACATTACGTAAACCAAAGAGTAGTGTGACACGCAAGTCCCTCACTTGGAACCCTCAAGGAAGACGGATTCATTGCTATAGGAGAGGAAGAATTGTCTAAACTAAATCTAAATCAACAACATGTATGTTAGACTATACCAACTAAGCTATTGAAAGAGATGCTTCCAGAGGTCATAGATCCTCTTCTTAATATATTTAATTCATTTTTGTCATTAGAATACGTACCAAAAACTTTTAAGCTGGCTATTATTAAACCGCTTGTTAAAAAAAAACTAAATTAGTCAATTACTGGCAAATCTCGAATCTACCTTTTCTGTCAAAGACATTAGAAAAGGCATTATCCTCACAACTATGTTCCTTTTTAGAAAGAAATGGTATCTGCGAGGATTTTCAGTCAGGATTTAGATTGTACCATAGTACTGAGACAGCTTCCATTAGAGTCACAATTGATTTGCTCTTATCATCCGATTGTGGAGTATCTCTCTATTAGTGTTACTTGACCGTAGTGCTACATTTGACACTATCGACCACAACATTCTTTTGAATAGACTCGAAAATTATATTACCATTAACGAAATTACATTGGCATGGTTCAAGTCACATTGTCAGTCTGTTTTGATTTCTGTTCTTGTCTGTGTTAGGTCAGTTAGTTCAGTTCTGTCTTCCTCCGCCCTCTGCCTGTTTGTTTCTATAGTTTCTGATTGATTATTAGTTAATTTCAGGTGTGTCTTGTTAATTTGCTCTTCAGTTCTGTCTATTGAAACCCTGTGTTCTGTCTTGTTCTTTGTCAGTTCTTAACGTTGCGTTTAGTTGGTTGTTCTGTTCTTGTCCTGAGATTATTTTGTGAAGTTTGAGTTTGTTTTTTAATAAAGCTGTTGCACGTAGATCCTGCTTCCTCCATTTCTGCAACCAATTGTAACGTTTATCTGACCGTTATCAGTTTGTAGAAGTAAACGAAGAGATGTCATATCGATCACTAGTTCTGTATGGAGTACCACAAGGCTCAGTACTAGGACCGTTGCTGTTCACTCTGTACATGCTACCCTTAGGAGAAATCATTAGGAAGCATGGCATTAGTTTTCTTTGTTATGCTGATGATACTCAGCTGTATATTTCTCCACGCCCTGACAAAACTTACCACTTCACAAAATTAACGGAATGCATAACTGATATAAAAAAACTGGATGACTAGTAATTTCCTACTACTTCTGAAAAAAACAGAAATTCTAATTATTGGACCAAAAACCTCAGCACGTAATAACCTAGAATACTCTCTAACTCTTGATGGAGGTTCTGTCAAGTCTTCGTCGTCGGTTAGGAACCTGGGTGAGCTTTTTAATAACAATCTTTCATTTGAAAGTCACATTTCTAGTATCTGTAAAACGGCATTCTTCCATCTTAAAAATATATCTAATTACGACATATGTAAAACAGTTGAGACAGCACATCATTTAGTTGCTTTCGCAATCGGCTCGATTTCTGCGCTTATATTACCAAATCAGTGTGATATGTGTCTTTTGTATTTTTTTTTTCTTATCTACAGCGTTCAAAACTGGTGAGTAAAAACAACAATTGATAATCCTGACTACCAGTCGACTGTCAATAGCACTAAGCATAAACTAGAGTGTTTTATTAGCCTATTGACATATTATATTAGCATAAAAGCAACAAGGAATATATAATCGATTACTGGGGTTGAAGCACAAGTAGCTGATGTAAGTTAAATGCATTTATAGCCTATTTCCAAACCTTTGTGTTTTTATTTCAAAGTCATCAGTCTTTAATCCCCACTGGGTTTTGGTTAGGGTAGAATTTGCTGTTAGCATCAGACATTAGACATTCAGGAAAATTGGCATGTAATCTTGGTGTTTGCAATATACAGGCCAAATAGTCTTTATGGGCCACACCTACAAATAGGCCTCTATATCAGCCTCTGACTCCACAATGATTAAATTAATACAAATTTATTTGATTTCATGAGTGTCTGAAATTTAATGAACTGAACTAATGAACTGAACTAATTTAATGAAAGGCTTAGGGATTTAGATTTTGCTGCCCAGATAGTTTTAGAGGAGAAGAAGAACAATAATAAAATGAAGAAGAAAATACAAATGATTGAAAATGCATTAAGGGTTCAGTAATTTTTGCATGGACCCCTAGCTAATGTTTGTGCTTATGAGTGGGTGTAAGTATTTGTTCATATGTAAAATTAATTATTATGTACTTAAAAATTTGTATACTATTTAGTATAAACTTTCACACATTTTAAATAATCAATTTCTTAAGATTGCTAAATACTGTATAGTTATTTTGCATTACAGAATGTACAGTTAGTTTGTAGCATGTGTGAAATAGTATATGTACGTTTTCAAGCCTTAAACTTCAACGATATATGTTTAAGTTTTACTGTTTTATTATTGTTATTGTAATATTTTTTGTTAATACTAATTAATTTGTATTTTAACACTGTTTGTCTATTCAATACCTTTGTAGAATATGACCCATGGTAAGAAACAAAAGGCAGCAAAGGACCTGTGGGCTTCATCAGGTGGCTTCAATGTTGTCGTGAGACAGTTCTCAAAAGTGAATGTTGAACATAGCATTCCATATCCTGAGATTTGGACAAATCTGTCACTGTCGATTTTTGGAAATGACAACAAACAAAACAAACTTTAGTTATGGGTTATTTGGCATGACAACCACAGGGGACTGAAAGACCAGGTGCTGATATCAAGGAAACTTAACAGCCGCCAGATCCTGGTTTAACATTGTCTGATACTCAAGGGAAGCTCCTTGATGACACCTGCATGACAAAAGACAAGCCTAAAGAAATTGGAACAATTTTTACATTACAGCGCTCAACAGACAGTAACAGTGAAATACATGTTAGTGAAGATGACATTTGATGATGCCTCGTGGGAGTGTGCTGATGATGTTACAAAACCGTTGCTACAAGAGGATGAAACTGATAGAACAAACATCAACAAGACTGCTCAATCTAGTGATGATGTTCAGGAAACTGTTGGGACTACTGTCAATGTAAGTGAAATTCCAGAAGAAACACTCAGCGTAGAGAGTGGCATACATAATACTCAAATACAATTGAGTGAAACAGCGACAGATCTTACCAAGGAATGGACGGATATCAAACATGAGTCACTAACAGTTAAAGATGCTTTGGACTCTGTGGTTACAGCTACAGAAAATGTTAAAGAGGACATTCAACCACAGAGAAAGCCAAAGAAGGTTCGAAAGGTTTGTTCTGTTCAGAAAACCTTTAAGATTTCACTTGACAAAAAGAAATGGAGAGCAATAAAACCAACAATAGGTTCAGTGAAATTAAGGAAACCATGGACTCATGTCATATACGAGGAATTCAACAAAGTGAACCCTAACTGTGTACTTGCCTTCAAGTACCAAAATGCCAGACTGATGCACAGCAGGAAAATAAATTGTGCCTTTTTAAACATCCGTGCAGTTTGCACATTTACAACGTGCAAAGCTCAGTACATCTTTCTGATGAAGAGAAAACCCACAATCATGCGGAGAACAGTTTTCACGACTGTTTATCACCGTGGACAAATCTGCCATTTCAAAGAACACACTCGAAAACGCCAGGCATCCAATGTCCGTAGGGGAAAAATTGCAAAAATCATCCATAAAGGAGTGAGCCGAGTGTAAGCTCAGGAGGACTCCAGTGGAAGAAATAATGGCTGAAAATTTAACAAGGTCTCTTAACAGAGACATCCTAAAAGTAATTTCCTCTGAGGTTGCTTCACTTCATGACAATGTCTTGTCTTGTTAGAAATGCATTTAACACAACGAATTATGAAGGAATGTGACACCAATTACCGACATTTGCCAGGTACGTTCTTTGGTTTTCATCGGAAGTAGTTGAGGTGAGACGTGAATATTCAGTCATCAGGGATACAAACATGTCACCTTTCTGCGAAATTCGCCGTTTGGGATCCAAATGAATTAGCCTGACATGGCTGACTTTATTTTAATTTTAATTTATTTATTTTTTATTCAGTGTAGTTAGGGTTATTTCCACCGAATCTAACGTCAGCGAGCGTTTTTTTTTTTTTTAGATTAAACTTATAACGCTACTAACATTACCTTTTTTTCTAACGAATACAACTTTAGTTGAGCTATACCTATACTGTCATAATCACAACATAATTAAACAGTTTGTTTTCCGCACACAAGATGTTCTGTGCAATTTCATAATGACGGTTTGAAATTAACACCTGCTGAATGCGGGTAAAAATCAACTGTGGAGGGTAATGATGTCAAATCACTAGACAATTTGGTGGTGAAGTTTATGTAATCTGCGCACAATATGAATACATGTCAACAGTGTTGGGGGTAACTCATAATTAAATTGAGTTACGTAATCAGATTACTTTTTCAAAGTAAAATTGACAACAAAATATCTGAGTTACTTTTTTTTTTTCTTTTTTTTTTTACTTTTTTTATTGAGAAGATTTTACATTTTTTCCCAACACCAGGTGACAAATGTAGTTAACAATAAGCATTACAAAATGAACACCTGAACCCAATCCCCTCCCCACCCAACCCAACCCAACCCGTGAACTAACCCAACACAGGCCCCTAGACGAAGACAGACACACAGACCCATGCATACCAACAGACTTATCAATACAGACACACACACACACACAAAAAAAAAAAAAAAAAAAAAAAAAAAAAAAACCTTTTAGGGATTCAAACCTCCAAATCAGGGGACAGGTTGAGGGAATTAATCAGCCCCAGGAAAGGGTTCCACGTGTTAAGAAATGCTGTGGTAGTGCCTTTCAAAGAGGATCTGAGCTTCTCCAACCTCAGATTGACAAGCACTTCTTTAATCCAACGATCATGTGTGGGGGGGCAGGGAAGCTTCCAGTTGAGCAGAATCAACCTTCGAGCTAGCAATGATGTAAATGCCAGGGCCCGCTCCAGCGCAACAGGGAGGTCAGTGTCTGGGGAAATGCCAAAAATGGCTGACAAAGGGCTGGGAGGGATAGTGTGTTCGTAGGCTCTACTTAAGGTGTCAAAAAAGTTAACCCAAAAAGTTGTCAGTTTAGGGCAGGACCAGAACATATGTGTATGATTGGCAGGGGACTGGTTACACCTGTTACAGGCGTCTCGGACATTAGGGTATATTTTAGACAATTTTGCATTTGTGTAATGAACTCTATGGAGGATCTTACACTGGATTAGACCATGACGGGCACATATAGAAGAAGAATGAACCATAACCTGAGCATGGCCCCACTGCTCGTCCGTAATAGCCATGTTCAAGTCGCCCTCCCACGCGGCTTTGGAAAAGGCACCAGGGTTTGCAGAGGTTGATCCTAGTGACTCGTACAATACAGAAATGCATTTTTTACTATTGGGGTCTGTCGCCAAGAGGGAGTCAGTCAGGGTTTCGGGGGGGCGATTTGGAAAGTGGGGAAATGTTTTCTTAACAAAGTCTCTGATCTGAAAAAAGCGGAAGAGGTGTGACTTTGGCAAGTTGTGAAGAGATGAGAGCTCTGTGAAGGATGCAAATGTGCCATCTTTGTATAGGTCCTTAACACTAATGATACCATTGCTATGCCAGGCCCTGAATGCCAAATCTGACCTTGAGGGGGTAAAGACATGATTTTGGAAAAGTGGTGTCAGGATGGAGGGACCCTGTAAACCTAAGCACTTCCTAATCTGACTCCAGATCTTGAGTGAGAGGGATACAATCGGGCACGAGCCAGCAGAGCCTGAAGGCAAAGGGAGTTGGGAGCATAGGACCGACCGCAACGGGAAGCGTGCGCTTGATCGCTCCAAATGTACCCAGGCAGGAGGTGAGGCGTCCCCACCCATCCAGTATAAAAGTTTTTGCATGTTAGCTGCCCAATAATACCGTCTAAAGTTGGGGAGGGCCAGACCCCCCTCAGACTTAGGGGACTGTAAGATCGTTTTGCGGATCCTGGCAGGTTTGCCGCCCCAAAGAAATTTAGATATCACTGTATCCAGTTTGTCAAAAAAAGATTTGGACATGAGTACAGGGATGTGCTGGAACAAATAAAGGAATTTGGGGAGGATAACCATCTTGATCAAATTTGCCCGGCCTACGAGGGAGAGTGGAAGGACCGCCCATCGGTCAAAATCACTTACAGTTTTTGCGACCAGAGGTACGAAATTTTTGCGGAACAAGTCAGACACAGTTGTTGTAATATAAACCCCCAAGTAGCTAAATCCGTCGTTACTCCACTTAAATGTCGATAACGAGCGTGGGAGCTGCTTAGCCAGAGAGTTTATCGCCAAAAGCTCACTTTTCTGGTAGTTGAGCTTATATCCGGAGTACGTACCGAACCGTTCCAAAACATTCAAAATGACAGGGAGTGAGGTGACAGGGTTAGAGATATACAGGAGCAGGTCATCCGCGTATAGTGAAACTTTATGAGTTACGCCAAATCGTGTGATGCCCTTGAAGCCTTCCTCCGCACGGAGCCAAATGGCCAGAGGTTCTATTGCTATGGCGAATAGAAGTGGAGACAGGGGACAACCCTGTCTGGTGCCTCTCCGAAGTGAGAAAGGAGGTGATAACACGTCATTAGTTTGAACCGATGCCGTCGGGGATGAGTATAATAATCTGACCCATAGAATAAAATTCCCGCCCAGACCAAACCTATCCATTGCCTCGTACAGATATCCCCACTCGACCCTGTCGAATGCCTTCTCGGCATCGAGGGACACCACAATTTCCGGGATACTATTATTTGATGAGTGAATGATGTCGAGTAGCCGTCTAGTGTTATGGAAAGACTGTCGGCCCGGCATAAACCCTGTCTGGTCTAGCGAAATAATGGAGGGCATTAACCGTTGGAGACGGAGTGCAAGAACCTTCGCGAGAATTTTGAGGTCTACATTGAGAAGTGAGATTGGCCTGTAGCTGCCACAGAGCAGGGGGTCTTTCCCTTTCTTAGGAATTAAGGAGATGGTGGCTTTAGATAGGGTATCCGGAAGGCAACGCTGATGAAAAGCCTCGTTGTACATATTTTTTAGGACTGGTGCGAGAGAAGCGGAAAAAGTTTTGTAATATTCTACAGTGAAGCCATCCTGCCCTGGGGATTTACCGCTCTGTAGGGAATTAATGGCTCCCTGAACCTCAGCAGTGGTTATAAGGGCACCTAGGTCGTTCACTGATTCTGCGTCTATTTGGGGGAAAATCAAATCGTTAGGCGTCTCGTCTGCAATGGGGGGGCAGCCAGAGGTATATAGGTCAGCGTAAAATTCAGCAAATATTTTATTAATGGTGACAGGATCAGTGTGCAACTCGCCTGAGCTGGCTCTAATGGCAGGAATAAGCCGCGAGGTTGCCTCAGCTCTGGCCTGATGAGCCAGAAGTTTCCCCGCTTTATCCCCCGACTCAAAGAAACGCTGTCTAGATTTGAGCAAACGGAGCCTGGCTTTGTTATCAGATAGAAGATCAAAGTCTGTCTGGAGTCTAAGACGCTCTCTGTAAAGGATAGGGTCCGGGTTAACCGCATATTCGTCATCAATGCTCTTAATTTTCTGTAACAGGTCTAATGTTTGTGACGCTTCGACTCGTTTTGAATTAGACACAAAGGAGATAAGCTGTCCTCGAATATAAGCCTTCGAAGCTTCCCAAAGTACACCTCTGTTTGTGTCTGGCAAGTCATTCAGCTCAAAAAAAAGAGTGATCTGGGAGTGTATAAATTGCTTGTAGGGATCTTCCGATAATAAAGAAGAGTTAAATCTCCACTGCCTGAAGGGGCTGAAGTGAGTACATAAGTGTAAGTCAAGGGAGGTAGGTGCATGGTCCGATATTGCGATACTGTGGTAGTCACTGGATTTAATCATGGAGAGCAGTCTGTCGTCTAGAAGGAAAAAATCTATGCGTGTGTAGGTGTGGTGCACATGAGAAAAGAAAGAGAATGTCTTGGTCGTGGGAGAAGTGTGCCTCCATGGGTCAGAGAGGCCTAGTCGTTTGGCAAAGTCATGTAAAGTTTTGGCTGATTTGCTTACAGAGTACGGTTTGTTTGACGATCTGTCTAGTATGGGGTCTTGCACCAGATTAAAATCCCCGCCTATAATTATACGATGATTATCAATGTTTGGTAGTGACGTGAATAGTTTTGATATGAATGAACAGTCATCCCAGTTAGGACCGTAGACGCTGGCCAAGATGACGGGTGTATTTTGTAATTTGCCAGCGACTATAACAAAGCGACCGTTAAGGTCTGATACCACTTTACCTGGTTCAAACATGACGTTTTTACGAATCATAATGGCGGTGCCTCTGGCCCTTTCATTAAATCTGGAATGAAAAACATGGTCAACCCAATTCCTTTTAAGTCGTGTCACCTCCCTATTGCGCAGGTGGGTCTCCTGAATAAAAAACACGTCACCTTTGAGCTGTTGTAAGTGGGTCATTATCTTATCGCTCTTAGTGGGGCCACCCACCCCCCGCACATTCCATGAAATAAATCTAATTATATTGTTCATGCTTGACATACCTTATTGATATTCCTTGAGTAAGCGAAACAGGGATTGGGGGTGAAGAAGGAGATAAAGAGGGAGAGAGTGAGGAAAGAAAGAAAAAAAAAAAAAAGAAAAAAAAGAAAAAAAAAAAAAAAAAAAAAAAAGGGGGGGGGGGGGGCACACCGGATAACAACCACACACACACACACACACACACACACACACACACACACACACACACAAAACTCTGGCCTGGAAAACCCCGATAGCAAACAATATTTTCAGTGTCCATTGCACAGCGGTGTGTCTCATACACTTCCGCGTGAATTCCTAGTGTCCCCAACTCCCATGAACAGCAAAATAGTCCAGTGTCAAAACATTACCAAAACAACCCGAAACAACTCGTCATTCAGACAGCATCTTTCTCCAGTGTCCGCCGACACAGCTTAACAAGAATGCTAACATCAACCATAAAATCGAACTCAACATTGACAATGAAAGAAAATAAATAAATAGGTAAATAAAAGTAAATAAAGTAGGCTGCAAAAGGATGTGGCGCGTACATATACTCACATCACCACACACATACGGTCGCGCGTGCGCATACATAAAGTTACAAATCACCACAGCCTAACACGAATGCTAACATCAACCATAAAATCAAACTCAACATTGACAGTGAAGGAAGATAAATAAATAGGTAAATAAAAGTAAATAAAGTAGGCTGCAAAAGGATGTGGCGCGTCCATGTAGGCTACTCACATCACCACACACATACACGGTCGCGCGTGCGCATACATAAAGTTACATATCACCACAGCCTAACAAAAATACTAACATCAACCATAAAATCGAACACAAACATTGCCAATGAAAGAAAATAAATAAATAGGTAAATAGAAGTAAATAAAGAAAGGAGCTAGAAGAGAAGCTAAACTTAGGGGTATCATTGGCACAGAAAGTATATGGTAGCATTAGCTATTTATGGCTATAAGTCCTGGAGCAGTCTTACCAGCTCAGTAAACGATAAAGCAAGGGGGTTGTTGTCGTGTCTTAGCTGTCCAGTAGTTAAAAGTGGACCACATCCGAGGGACCTCAATTTACAGTAGCCCTTGGAAAGGGAGTAAAGCTGGAATAAAGCTGGCAGTAAATCACCAGTCGTGCAGGTCTAGCTCCACCGTCACAGAGCTACGCGAGTTACGTTACCCGTCCTCCGTGGATCCCGAGCTGCTTTGACGATGAGAAGCGATGAACTCCTGAGCAGCTTTCGGGGAGGGGAGGTGGCGTCGCGGTCCGGTTTCGGGCCTGATGAACAGCCTGGCAGGGAAAAGGAGAGTCGGTTTAAGGCCCAGGTCATATAGCTGCTTCATCACGGCCCGGTATTCAGAGCGTTGTTCTGCCACTTCGGGTGAGTAATCTTCGAATATGTGGATCTCAGAGCCCCTGTAGTTTAATTTGCCCCGTAAACGTCGAGCTTCACGCACAACCAACTCCCGCTCTTGAAACTTAAGGAAGCGAATAATAACGGGCCGGGCTTTGCCGCCAGGCCCCGGCTTTGGAGCTAGGGTGCGGTGAGCTCGGTCGAGTTCAGGGGCAGAGTTTAATATTTGGTCGCCGAGAACCTCCACCAAAACTTGAGAGAAAAAAGCCGTAGGGTGGCCACCTTCAATGTTCTCTGGAAGGCCCACTATCCTTATGTTGTTTCTTCTAGAGCGGCCTTCCAGGTCGACAAGCTTAGTCTGTAGCTTAGCGTTCGCTTCAGATAATGCGGCCAGCTCTGCTTCCATGGCCTTCATGTCTTGGCTCGTGGAATTAGCAAATGTCTCCAATGACGCGAGACGCTGTTGGTGGTCGAGTAAGGTATTCTGGAATTTATCAACCCGCTCCTCGAGCTTGGAGAACGCAGTGTTGAATTCCGCCTGGAACTTAGTCATAAGAGAAACCTCGTGTTTAGCTAGCATATCTGCTAGCGCAGGCAGCACGGTGTTCGGAGGGTCGTTCTCTCCTTTCTGGTCCCCTTTTTTCGATCTACTGGTCATTCTCTCAAGCAGCGATGCCCTGTCAAATATACTTAAGTGTTGGGGATCGTTTTTAACACTTTAGTTGGACTGTAAGAAAAGTTATAAACGTAGAGGTTGGGAGCAGGGCAGAAACGCGACTCACTCCGTCATTTCCTCAACCGGAACTCCTGAGTTACTTTTTAAAATAAATAACGCAAGTTACTTTGTTTTCCCATTTTATTCACTGACAGCTCTCTTGTCCCCATGTTGAGACAAATCGAAGTGCAGAGGCGTTGTGTGTAAACATGATGGTTATTATAGTTCTAGACTAAATGTGATCGGGCATTTACTCATCTCACTTGCACAAAAGAAGATCCAATATTCCTTAAAATGAATAAAATCAGTGAAATAAAGAATCAGAATACTATGCAAACCTCCAAAAACTAAATATGTTAAATAAAACATTTACTCTCACTTTATTGACCAATGTACTTGCTTCTGACCTTCGATGATTCAGTTAAACCATAGGCAAAAATGACTAAAGATTTATTTTATTTTATTGGTAAAGTAAGTGTTAAACTTTTTTTCTCTTGCATCCTATTCTTCCGTTATCCAGAACAGCAGCAGCTGAAATGTTTGCTTGAGCGGCGCCCTCTAGTGTACACAAGTGAATTTGCATTTCCATTAGCCTGAGACTTATTATTTCACTTTTGGTGTGAAAGGGTCTTTACATTTGCCCAAAAATAGATTTTTTTTGTTATAAAAAAAAACAAGCCCAGCCCAGGTGAAAGAAAAGTAATGCAAAAGTAACGTAACGCATTACTTTTCTAAAAGAGTAATAACTAAGTAATGCAATTAGTTACTTTTTAAGGGAGTAACGCAAGTAAGGGTTAATGCCCGAGGTGTCCATCGTCAGGTATTAATGGACGACGGCGAGGCGTGAACCGTCCGACGCGCAGCGGAGGCCTCCGCCGAAGTCCATTAATACCTGACAATGGACACCTCGAAGGGCATTAACCCGCTTATACCATGATCACTTGCCAAATAACACATTTTTAAAACATTAGTTTATATTTTAATTAGTTTTACAATCGAAATCTAAAGTTTTTACAAACAATAACTTGGTTTCCCTGGTTACGCCTGACGGTTTATTTAGCAACCGGAGATATTTATAGTCCGCTCGATTTATAGTTATAGATACTTTGACTGCCTGTTGCTATGGTTACTCACA
The DNA here is from genome assembly GCF_951802725.1 of Rutilus rutilus. NCBI lineage: Eukaryota > Metazoa > Chordata > Actinopteri > Cypriniformes > Leuciscidae > Rutilus > Rutilus rutilus. The sequence continues at coordinate 36,446,933 of NC_140214.1, read as the reverse complement.
GCTGATGTAGCCAGCGCATTTATTTATTAAGTTCGAACGGTAAACAGTCTGTTTCACCAGACCTCCTTTACTAGGTGTCCTCTATCACTTTTTAACGGACACTCTGCAGCCAATCAGAATCGAGTATTCACCCAGACCATGGTATAATATTGTAATACTTTACTTTTCAAAGTAACTTTCCCCAACACTGTATGTCAATATGAATATTAAATATAGCCGAATTTCGCAGTACTAGCACATTTCTGGCTTACTTCAACACAACCATCACAAAGGAACAAATACAGGCGCGCTGGTTTGTTTGCTTTAAAGGGAACAACACAGACCCAAGAAACATAATAATGTGAGGTAAATAACCCCAGTGTTAAAAGGAGAGAACCACCGAGCATCAAGGAAGAACACGGCCAATTTTTAACAGAACTGGCCAGATATAAACACTGATGATCAAAATGAATAAAAGACTTTTGAAACTAATGTTACGCTTCTACGTAAGTTGGTGAAAGCTGCCACCTACTGGCGGTTTCAATTTCACATTTAAAGTATATTTTCTTGTTTTAAATCATTTTAAATATCAATATTCAATATTGCAAAGACGAATTGTGTTGATACTGATTTCATTTGATTGGTAACAGCCCTATTGTTTCTTATTTTTATAACTGAATTTGATTAAATTTATGAAATTGACACAAAAGATAATGCATGCATATAATTCGGTTTAAAAAATGGCTTTATAAAGATAAAAAATTCCCATATTAAGTCAAATTGAATCAACTGAAACATATTGGAAAAAAAATATTTCTGTCACTGCTGTGAATTGACCACCACACAGAGTATTAAGAATATCAAAAACTTTGGGAGCCGGCTGTCCACGACAGTCCTAAACCTGTCAAGATGTCACCGGTATGCTTTTTATTTGCTTTTTTATTTCCTTTTTAACTTAGAATGTTTTTACTTTGATTGTTTATGACCGTCAAATGCTTTTGAATATAAGGGACTCTGTTGAGGTTTCATCGAACGCTTATTTAAAATTCTTTCACTCAAACTACTCCCCTCCATTTTTGAAAACCGGCCCGGCCTGTGAAAGCCGGATGCCGTGTGGTTTTCATGGAAAGAAACACCGCAGGAGAAGAGGAAACCGAGGGGGCATTGCGGCTAAACTGAAGTTTTAGTGCGTCAGCTGAAATTGCGTCATGGCTTGGATCGCCTTCAGCTCAGGCCTGGATCCGGTCACTTTGTTATGCGGCGATCGCTTGAGGTGGCTTATCAATGGATTTTACCTATGACCCAGGATACATTTTTAATCTCTTCATGCTGCCAGACACCCTGTTTGCGTCGCAGAGATGTAAATCTCTGCAATCCTTGTGCAGCACAACCGGACTGCGATCCAGCAAGTGTCAGGATGGCTCTGGTAAACGCAAGATCTCTTGTAAATAAGACACTTATTTTGCAAGATTTCTTCAGCTTAAACTGGATTTTTTACAAGTGTCTGAGACTTGGATGAGTATGGGGGATACAAGCCCTTTTTCTGAACTTGAGCCCTCAGACTGTTCTTTTTTTTAACTGTCTGTTTTTAAAAGTAGTTTTTGTAGCCGATCCTTAAACACAGAAATGTTTTCTAGGTTTGAAGTTCTCCTGTTTCAGCTAAATATGGATCAGTTAGCCATCGCTGTGGTTTATTGCCCTCCAAAACCAAATAAGGATTTTTTAAATGAGTTTGCAAACTTTTTAGGAGACATTGTTCTTCATTATGATCGTCTTTTGATTGCGGAGGATTTTAATATCCACATTTGCTGTGAGTCAAATTCCTTGGCCAAGGAATTTATTAATCTGATTGATTCTTTCGATTTCACTCAAGTGCTAAATGGTCCAACTCATAAACAGGGCCACACATTAGACCTTGTGTTGTTGCACGGTATTTCGATCTGTGAACTCGAAATCCTTGATTTGAGTTTTTCTGACCATTTTTCAAAAACATTGAGGGTTTCGCAGCAGATTTGTACCTTTAGTCCTTCTTCTAGTGGTGATTTTTCTGTTCTTTTCAATGAGGCTTGCCAAATGTATGGTCTTGATTCCAAGATTCAAAGTTGCTTAATGTTGATGAACATTATGTTGTTCAATTCCATTAGTAATGACATAATGAATTCTGTGGCTCCACTAAGAGAAAAACGGAAAAATTCTAAAGCTGAACCTTGGGTAACCAGCACCACACTTGAACTTATACGGGTTTGTCGTAGAGCTGAACGAAAGTGGAAAAAAGACAAATTACAAGTGTCTTATGAAATATTACGTGAGTCACTCATTAGAGACCAAAAGTCAGTCAAAGCTGCAAAATCTCAGTATTTTTCCTACATTATAGCGGAAAAACTCCCATAAACCAAAAATGCTTTTTACTATTTAAAATTGGTTGTGAGTCCTGTCTGCTTTAATGCATCAACTGCAGTATGTGATAGGTTTTTAAAGTTTTTCACAGATAAAATTGTTGATATAAGACTATGAACTATGATCCATCTATTCTTTCTCTCTGTGTTTCATCCTTTAAGGAATTTCAGACAGTTTCTTTTTCTGCATGACATTTATTTCTGACACATTTTTTGCTGCAGATTTTAGATGTTGTCGGGCCTAGAATTTTAGATATAATAAATAAGTCCCTTCTCACAGGTGTTGTTCCTAAATACCTAAAAAATGCAACCGTTAAACCCCTACTTAAAAAACCCAAAATCTTAGAGAAAGTTGTTTTGGAACAACTGCAGAGTCATTTGGAGTTAAATAGTGGGTTTAGAAAATATCACAGTACTGAGTCAGCTTTATTAAAAGTTGTTATGATATTTTATTGTCTGTTGACTCAGGAGATTCTGTGATACTCTTAGTCTTAGATTTAAGTGCTGCCTTTGATACTGTGGACCACACAATTCTTATCTCACAACTTGAACAATGTGTGGGTATTGAAGGTTGCACTCTAGGTTGGTTTAAGTCCTATCTGAATGCAAGAACGTTTTCTGTTTGTCTAGACGGGTTTTCTTCTTCTGTTTCTGTTTTGGATTATGGAGTCCCTCAGGGCTCCATTCTGGCCCCTGCTCTGTTCTCGTTGTATATGCTCCTTGTATATGCCCCTCCATAAACATGGGGTGTCATTCAATTTTTTACGCTGATGACACCCAAATGTATTTGGCCCTAATAAAGAAAAATTACGAAAAGGGCTTAAGCTCATTATCAGCATGCTTGTCTAATATTAAGTCCTGGTTTTCCTTAAATGTTTTGCATTTAAATGAGATTATTGTTTTTGGGACCTCAGGTGTTTATGTTACTCCTGATGGCGATTTTGGAGATTTGGTCCCCTACACTCAAAAAAATAATTCATTGGATGAACATGATTTAATCATGCCACCTATATTCCATCTAAACAAACCAAGTTAAGACAACCAACCTTTATCATGTTATTTGAACACAAAATGGATGTGTTGGTTAAACATGATATTATTATTTCCATTTAACTCATTTGCATCTTTTTTGAGTTACATGTTCATTCTTAGTTAATTTAGTGAGATTACTTTGAGTGTATTCTACATTGGTCAAACACTTCAGTTGAACAAAATTAAAATGTAAAATGTATAACAAAACAAGCATACAAAAAGACAACATGCAAATCCATTTTACATTTTTATTCATGCAACATTTTGCCTGCATTACATATAACTGAATTGTAGCAATTGGCTACTAACTGGAAACAATTTACCAGATAACAATGAGATGTTCGCTGATACCACTGGAATGGCCTCCGATACTGCCTAAAAGCTGGTATCGGTAAGTACTGGAATTTATGCACAGATCCAATACCATGTAATTTAGCAAAGAAAAAAAAATCTACTAAGTAGATAAAAAAAAAAAAAAAAAAAAAGTCCTGTTACACTCATTTGTCAAACTTTATAAAAGGTTAGGCATTCATTGTTTGTATTACAAGTTAAACCTGTGCCACATACAGCAATGACGGTTTGGGTATTAGAATATAAAGAAAAAATGGTATCAGAACACCTCTGAACATAAGAGTTTCATCTGGGGCAACAAAAGTACAAACACAAGTGCAACATATGGTGCCTTTTGATTCCTACCAAAAAATATACCATATATATTTTAGTACTCCTCACTGTTGTTTTGCCACTTGTAAAGAACATTATACTATATAAAAACATGGTATAAGCATAAATCAACACATTTTAATTCAAACTTTGGAAATCTCCACCATGACATTTCTTATTTTTCTTCCAGCTGCTCCACTTTTGCATCAAACACGTGCTTTCACATTAGTATCAAATATCTTAAACCTGTTAAAATGTCTTTTTTTAACTTTTAAAATTGGTGGGGTTTTATGTTAAAAGTTTGAAGAATGTAAAACTATCAAAACATTTAACACTAGTAAACATCCTTAAACAATCCAACACTAGTAAACATTATACAATCTCAGTATTTGTGAATGACTGTCAAGTTTTTACAGTCCGCATACACTGAGCAAACTAAAAGTCCTTTTGAAAGCAAAGCAAAAATTAACAAAAAAAAAAAAAAAAAAAAAAATCTCCCTTGTAGACCTCTACTTTAAGCTAAATTTGTTCCATGACCTTGTTTTTGGTAATTGTGCTTTAGACAATCTCTGCCCACGTACATTCAAGAGAATCTTCTGCCTCACTTCAAAAGTGCATTTGAGGTCTAGTGAAGCAACTCACCTTTTTACAGTCTGTGTCCATTGAGCAAACTTTAAAGTTCTTGTGAAAACTAGGAGGCAAAAATAAAAAAAAAACTGCATACTAGAAGTCTATGAGCAAATTTACTTCATGAGCTTGTTTTTTAGGAACTGTGCCTTGGATGATAACCTCTGGCCATCCAGATTCATGAGAATCTTCTGCATCACTTCAAAAGTGCATTTGAGGTCTGGTGGGTAGCTCAGGTTCAGACAGTATATTAGTCCAAATAACAAAGCACAGGCATCCCCAATGTTTCGTAACTCGCCGAGGACCTCAACACCTTCGACCAGGACACCGATGTCCTCTGGGTCATCTCCAGCACATGCGCCCTCCTTTTGAATGACATACACTCCCATCACAGTTTGCTCCATGGAAGCTCTGGCCTCGAGGTCTGTGTCCTGTGGGATGTTTTAGGTTAAATATTTTATGAGTGCTTGAATATAAAGTCATTCTTATTCATTTCATTTCATGTGTATATACATTTACATATACATACATACACGTTAATTAAAACACTTAATTATAGTTAGTTTATACCAAGTAATTTCTGAAAATTCATTTTCCACACTGCACCTTCTCTGAATTTATCATACCAAGTAGGGATGTAACGAAACGCTCGACTCAAGATTTAAAGTTCACAATACAATTTTCTCACAATTTTCAAAAAAAAAAAAAGACTTAAATATTTAGATAAATTGTGCAAAAAAGAGAGATGTGTACTCTTACCAAAAGTGCAACTGAAACAGTATTTTACATTAGATAAAAATAAATCCTGTCTCTTTAGATTAGGGCTGCACGATACTGGGAAAATATGCAATATTGTTGTTGAGTATTGCGATAACGATATTTCTTGCGATATTACATTTTTTACATACACTTGCTATTTTTATTAAGTTTTTATTTTATTTTATCATTTATATATGTAATGATCATACTAAAAATAAACAGGTAGGCTAATAGGTATTCTTCTGATCTTCAGAAGAATATCTCAGTTTTTCCATAAAGAGTTAAAGGGATACTCCACTTTTTTTGGAAATACCACTTTTAGCATAGCTTAGCATAATGAATTGAACCGGACATGCCCATTAGCATCTCTCTCTCAAAAAAAAAAATTTAACAAAGAGTTTCGATATTTTTCCTATTTAAAACTTGACTCTTCTGTAGTTACATTGTGTACTAAGACAGACGGAAAATGAAAAGTTGCGATTTTTCTAGGTGGATATGGCTAGGAACTATACTCTCATTCCTGCGTGATAATCAAGAAACTTTGCTGCCGTACCATGACGCAGCGCCTGATAATAGTCCCCAGCTCGGTAGCCTATTATCAGGCGGCAGGCGCTGCGTCATATCATTATGCCTGCTGGACTCATGGTACGGCAGCAAAGTTTCTAGATTTGGGCTTACACTTTTTGAAGTCTTCATATAGCTCCCTGAGATTGCGTTCCAGATGACTGGAGATTAGTTTCCTCTCGATGTGGCCAACATTTTTCGGCACGACTTAGTGACACTGTCACTTACATTCACATCGTGTTTTTTGCGCGCAAAATGGAAGCACATTTTTCCACGCCCGCCATGCCGCGACGAGATGAGAACATCTCGACTTTTCAGAATTCCGCAAGCTCACGCAGGTCATGGTTGCATAGCAACGACAGACGCAAACGCTTGTGGAAAGAAGAGATAGCGGTGTGGCCGCGCCTTCCATGCATTTTTAGATGCGAGTTGGACGCGATTTGTTAAAGGCCCCTTACACAGTATTACCCTTATACAGTATATTCTTACCCATTTATTCCCCTGGCAAGGAATTCTTTCCAGTGAAATGCAGCCACATGATAGGCCATTTAGTTGTCAGCATTTAACCGCTTTAAGCAAGCTAAGGTTACCTGCTGTATGTTAACTAACGTTAGAGTCAAGCCCTAGGCTGTCACATAGAGATTTATTTATTTTTTATTTCAACCAGTAGTAATCTTAATCAGTAGTAAACACATTTAAAAAGACTTTTATCCAATTCACGATGCATCGTTTCATCCCCACAAGCAAGTAAATATGTGCTCTTTTCAACTGGTTTACAGCTTCTTTGCCAAACATACGTAACTCACCATATAATCCTTCACAAGTTTCTCGTGGTCTTCGTTCAAGTAGATGCACAAGGACTTGAGGACACATGCACGTCTCGTATGAATTGTGTCATCCTGAGGGAAAAAAGGAAAGTCAATTGAACAATTCTTTTTTTTTAGGCCTCATTTATTTGACAGTAGGGATCTAATTTTTTGAGAGAAAAAAACAATATTTTTTTGAATAATTTTGGAAATATTAAATAAAATCTGAAGAAAATTGGCACTGTTGATCACACTAGTCTACTTAAATTTTTCACCAGGAATTTTGTTTTGAAAAACTTTTATTTTATATGCCCATTTTCTTCAGATTTTATTTTATTTTTCCAAAATTATTCAAAAATAATGTTTTTTTTTACTCAAAAATTGAGATACCTACTCTCAAATAAATGAGGCCTACAATTAATCAGATGCAAATAGAAATAAAAAACCAGTCCTAATTGAAAGAGAACAAGTGGACAAAAAGATTGAATCCAATATTGGGTGATAATATTCCATAACGAGTGATTTAAGCTATTTTTTATAGTCTGGTCATTTTTGACCGGGAAGATCACAAGTGTAACAAGGTGACAAAACCCCCCCCTAAAAAAGTATGAAAATTGTCAAAAAACATTTGAGAAGTAGTTATACCATCTGTGAATAGAGTCACTAAGTTTCAGTCCAAAGCGATAACATTAACTAGTATTTTTGAGTAAAAGAAAATTCTCTCCGGGTCAAAATGACCCGAACACCACAAACCTTGGAAATCTCCAACATGACATTTCTTATTTTTCTTCCAGCTGCTCCACCTTTGCATCGAAATATCTCCATCAGGCACGGAGTGTACTGGTCGAGAGCAGCATAGAATGTAGAAAGTAGAGGTAAAGTTGATATGCGATGGAACTCCCTATCAATCTGTAAATCATTAATGCACGTTACTAACCCCGTCAGTACACCACAGCAATTACTATCAGTGAAGAGATAAAAAAAAAAGCACACAGGACAATCACCTCTATCGCAGTGAACAGAGCTGGCCATCTGCTTTTGACGTCTGCAATCAAAGGCTCTCCTTTAAGGATTTCTTGCCTCCTGTATGAGAAAGTCTTCTCCATTTTCAACTTCGCAATATGCTCATTGTTCCTCTTCTTTATTTCTGAAAGCAGTACGACTCTTTCCATGTCTTGGTTCTTGTTCTTTAGTGAATTTATCATCACTTCAGAGCATCCTAGGCCTCTCAGTTTGGACCGGAGGTTGGCCATTTTGTATTTAAGGCTGATCTTCCACCCATAACAGCCATTGAAGGACCCTTGCTCCCTCAGACAAGGGTGCTTTTTTACAAGTGCTTCTGCAACATCATTAAGATCGTTGTCAGTTGGATAGGCTTTGAATTTAAGAATTTCTTCAGACAGTCGTTCCAGAATATGAGATTTCAGCTTTGGTGGTGGGCTCAAATAAGTTCCACTTGCATTGCATTCAGCACTGGCCGTTTCCAGTTGCAGTTCAGACTCATAGTTGAATGGAGGGACTGTAAAGACACTTGGCCACATGCACAGTCGTGTAGATGGCGATGGCCCTGATGATGAAGCAGACTCTGTATTATCCGTGTCAACTGATGAGGAATCAGTAAGGCTCTGGACTGCTAGAGGTTGACGTGTCATTGAGTGATCTTCTGAAGAACTTTGCAAGTAGACCACCTTTAAGGTCGCTTTGTCTTCAATTTCAGAGATCACAGACAGATTTATGAACTCCTTTCCAAAATCAAAATCTTGATATTGAAGGCGAAAATCTTGCTCTAATCCAAAACTAGTCTTTATAGTCTGGTACAATTGTTCCATGGAGCTTGGTAACCCTTCTGGTAGGATTAGCTTTCTGGCATCATCTTCACCCAGAATGATCCTCAGTCTCATAAGACGGCTCATTGTGGAGATCTGAACACACATAAAAAAAGGTTGAATATGCAACAATAAAGAATGTCACTTTTATGACAAATGTTGCCTTGTAATGTAAATTTGATAGGTACAATTCACAGGTCCTTAAAAGTACAAGAGTAGGGAACAAGAAATTCCCCGAGCACAGCAACAACAATAAAGTGCTGGTAGATAGCAGGATGAGTCTATGAAAAGTAAAAAAACACACTACCGCACACTGATCTGACTTTACTACCTTTATTGTGAGCAACGCGTCTCACCCATTGCTTCTTGCTTGGAAGCAATGGGTGAAACGCGTAGCTCACAATAAAGGTAGTAAAGTACCAGAGTAGGCTCTAATTTAATATGTTCCTATGTTCCTGCATTAGCAGAAGAAAGACTAAAATCTTTGTCGAACACTGTAGTATTCACTATAGTATTCAAACACTAACACAAGATTTTACAACTGTAAAACACAACACAATTTCACAGCATTAAAACAGCACAATAAAAATACCAAGATCAAAATCATAACATTAGGAGCCCACAACAACAAGACAACATTACAATAATTAAGTTTATGCGTGATGGGTACATGATTGGATTAATTGTGGGGGAAAATACTTACAAACTTCCTTATTACTCCCGTTTTCCATGCAAGTTAACGTGCCTCTTCAGAGAAACCAGACGCAGGCCTCCCACTGAATAGGCAGCTAACGGGTAGTCATCAAGTAGTTCCCCATACTCAATCAGAGACA
>NC_140214.1:35716258-35837248 GCF_951802725.1 Rutilus rutilus | reverse complement strand
AGAACATGGCCAGACTTATCAAGCACATGATCATATATATATATATATATATATATATATATATATATATATATATATATATATATATATATAATATATATATATATATGGACTCCAAGCGTGTTTAGGTCTTGTCATAACCAAGATGAATAAATGAACTTTGACCTCTTCTGGGAGATGCTCTTCCTCTTCCTGTGGACCCCACTCTCCGCTCCACAGGGGCGGCTGCTGTGCGAGCATGCTGGGAAACAGAACTCAACCAAGACAAAGCAACACCAAATATAAACTATTGTTTCTCCATACAAAACAACTCAAATGTTCATCCACAAAAAATCTCAACAGTAGGAGTAGAACAAAACCACCATGATTTTTTAAAACCCGTTAACATGCATGTCTTGGTGACCCTTTTCTGTGTTGATTGAAACACGCTGTTTTATTAATTCTTGACAAAATGCATATTATTAATATGTGACGCACTGCATGCTGCGTCAAAGAGGCACGCGCCCTCCTGTGTAAACAAGCCCAAAACGCATGAGCAGTGCATAGCGGGATGAGTGAAGGAGACGCGCACTCTCTCTCTGACAGCAGGTGGCGTTGATGTATTGATATTAATACAGAATAATAGATATTAATATAGAAATGCAGCGGTAACCCTGTAAACATAGCAACCGCTGCTTTCTCTAAATGTACCAAACTCGTATCGAACCGTGACCCCAAAACCGAGGAACGTACCAAACCATGACTTCTGTTTACCGGTACACCCCTAGTATATATTTAGGTAATTAAATTAATATCGTAAACGTGCGACTAGAAGACTAATGGCTTAAATGAAAAGGTCGACTAGAAAATCTTTAGCCGAGGGCATCCCCTAACAAATAGTTAGGAGTTCGGTCACAATTGATTGAACCGTTTGGTCCTTCATTAGATTGGCCATTGTAGCAGTAGTCTGAGACTGTCAGAGGCTGTGATTCAATGAAAAGATATTTAATTGACTGCGGTTTAGCATGTCACACTAAATAATCCAATACTTTGTTTTTCAGGGTTCAAATTCATAGTCAAAATTATTATTTAGTGTTTTTATCACATTAAAAGAGATAATGCTATAAACAGCCAAAATTGTGTTTCGTAATAGCAGAAGGATCAGATATTTTTATATCTGATACAGATATACAGGATACAGAAGTTTTATTTTTCAAAATGTATCACTAGATAATGTAACAGTAGATAATGCCTATGAATAATACTTTTCATTATATTAATGTCCAAATATTGCTTCCCAGATAATGTGATTTTCAGGCTGTAAAACTGAAGTAATTTCAAGGGCTGAAAATATGAAGACATAGGATTTGAACAGAAATATTTTACAGGCCTTGGTTTTGGGACACATTCTTGATATAGACAAGGTTTGAACAAAATCTGAGACCTGTAATTCCATTTTAACCCAGAACACTCTGACAGTGCACAGGTAAATAGCCTGATAAATAGCCATATATATTATGTATAAGACATATACATTAATCTACTGGAATGGAGCAGTGTAAATATTGCATAAGGCCATCCTCAAGCTTACAGTAGGCTACTTGTATGACACTCCAGCTGACGTGATTTCTGTTCAGCAATCAACGATTGTTGTTATGCACTGGGTTAATGTTTGCAGGTTTCAATTTGCGGGTAGTTAACGTTACACTGTGCTGTAACTTTGGCTATGTTCACTGCATATTCCAAAAATGAACGTGCCATAACGGACATGCAATACTAACATTACATTATCACACCAAGTACTCTCAGTCACTAATGGCCCTTTCAGACAGGATGCAGAATGCGCTGTGCTATGAAACCCATTTATTTCAATGGCTTGCGCCGCATGAGGACGTTTTGTTGTTGCGTCGACCAAAGCGGAGCGCAGAATTGGCGAGCTCGCCGCGGTCAAAGTTAAAAATAGTTCAACTTTTGCCGCTGCGCTCTGTGACGATTACCCGCGCGGCCAATAAAAACAGGGCATCCAAACAAGCGTGGAAATCAAAATGAAAACTCCGCCTACATTTGCTCTGGCCGTAGCGCAAATTGCTCTGTATCTGAAGGGCTACATTTTATTTCTCCATTTATTTCTCACTATTCAGTCAGATAGGTATTTGTTGTGAAAGAAATACAGTTACAATTTCAAGCATTTTATCAAAAATTTAAGCACTTTTCAAACCTTAAAAACACATCAAAATTCAAGCATTTTCAAGGATTTCAAGCACCCGTCCTAACCCTGGTTTTTATACCTCATAGGAGCGCTAACATTTTTTAGACATTGTGTCAAGAATTTCAGAAAGGTGTCGAGACTCTTTTTTAACTGCTGCTCACATTGTTACGCAAGAACAACTGTTTTATAGTTTGCCAAATGGTCAAAGAAACCATTTACAATGGAGAGCTATTCCTCAAAGCAATATGACATTGCAAATTTATATGATATGATAATTAGCACAATGTGTTTCTTACTGTTGTCGCCAAAATGTTTGACCTGCTCCAAAGCACAATGGCACCTCCTCGTGGTCACCCTGGGAAAAATAGGATATTGGTGTAAGAATCTTTCGACATGAAATGCCAGCACTGTGCAGGGGGAGCGAGCCAGCAGCACCTGTTGAAGGTGAACTCCACGTCCAGAGGTTCTCCGAGGTAACTGTGCTGGAAATCAGCATTCACACGTAAACTCACGTCATCTTCTGAGATCTGGGAGTGACAATACACACAATCTTTGACTGACAAACCTCAATCACATTACAAACAGTGACCAAAACAAGAACACATTATATATGGATGTGATGTATAATACTGTTATATTGCAAACAAAGTGTTTGTGAAATTACACAAGCCACAGAATAAGAGTGCATGACTCTAAAGTTAGGGTTATGCTCAAAAGCATTTTATCAGTTGTTTTTTATCATCAGATTGCACTTGCTGTTAAACGCACATACATTTACAGGACAAAGCTACTTCAGTAATGCATTACTATGTTCAGAAGAGGCGATTTGAGCATTCCTGCAAAACATTCACCCTCTTATTGGTTACAACTTAATTTGTTTATTGAAACATCTTTTGTTTTTTTTATGGGTTTGATTACCAGGAAATGCACAAACTGATATAAGCATTGATACATGTAAACGTAAATTAATTATTTGAAGAAACGGTCAGATTAATATCTGAGATGAACATTAGTCATTAGTTGCAGACTTACAAGGAAAGAATAATCTGAACATTAAGAGTAGAAATTGTCAAGATACCTCTGTGATATAAGACATATACTCAAGAACAAATCCTCCACTACAGGGTTTCTTCAGAACCACTTTATCACCTAGAGGAGGATTAAACAATTTTAGTATTCTGTACACCAAACAAAACAATAATACAAAATTAGATGCAACATTTGCTATTTTCCTTTTTACTGATCACCAATGTTAATAGTTGTTTATTTTTTTAAAGGAATAGTTCGTTCAAAAAGCATTTACTCACCCTCACATTATTCTCACTCAGTATTATTTCCTATTATCAGTGATTAAAGCTGTAGTCCGTAACTTTTTAGCGCTCTAGTGGTTAATAAACAGAACTGCATGCATCTTGTGGAAGAACATTGTAGCCGGATCTACTTCTCTCTGTTTATGTCTATGACGAGTCACGCACGTACTGGACCAGTCTAAAATAGTCCCAATGTAAACACTTATGTTTAAGTGTTTATGTTTAACACTTAAACATAAGTGTTTACATAAGTGTTTATGTTTAAGGTGTACCGTAGTGATTCAGGATAAGACAAAAAACAGTTTGGAAAACTGATTCATGATGTACTCTCTCATTTTACAAATTTTGAACGCACAATTATATCCTGCAACTTTAACGATTATATTTTGGATTCAGTACTTCTCCAGTTCCTCCTTGCCTCAGGAGTCTTGGAATGTGGTGCTTGATTTATTGGGGCTATTTTATGACACTTCTTATGCTTTCCAATTCATTTTAGCTGAATCTTTTTTCCCTAAACGTACACATGCTAACGCTCACCAATGAAGAGGTTTGGCCGGCCCTCGGTGAGTCCTGGCACCTCCAGGTGTAAGTTTACCGCTCCCTTCCTGAGGATGGCGCCGATGAGGCTGAACTCTCTGAGCTCCCTCTCAGCCTCCAGCTCCTCCAACCAAAGAAGAGCAGAGAAACGCGGCAACATAGACGACAAACTCAAGTGCTGCAAAAACAGGAGAGGAGCTATGATGACTTCTATTAAAAAGTGACGTGTATTAAAAAAGTAGCATTTCAAAATACTTCTATCAAATGCTGAGATTTGGGGTGGGGTTATGTTTGTCCAACCAGGCGGAGGGAGTGTTCAAGAAATGCATTTAAAAGTCATTATTGTGCAATTCTATTTGGTGATTACACTTTAACTCCCAAGCCTTGTTTACACCTGCTATTAAAAAGCCTTGTTATGCTATTAAAGGTTCCTCATTTTGTTGCGGAGGACTCATATAATAAGTTTACATTCATCAAAGGTCAAAAAACACTTTCTCATAGTATACATCACAGCATCAGCTCTTTTCTCACAAAAACAATCTAATCATTTGTAATTAAGGAGTAATGAATGTTAAAACGGCTTTCAAATATAATGTTAAGTGGGAATCGTTACCCATTTTACTCTTAGTAATCATTTAAAAGTTCTGTTTGGAGGCATCATATCAGTATCGATTTCAACGTATCGGTAATGTATAGAAATTGTATAGAATGTAGAATTTGTGATTTAGAAAATTCAATTAAATCATTAAAATGGAATACAGAAATCACGAAAAATTGTATAAAAAAAAATATATAAAAAAGGATTTCATAGAGCCCTAAAAATGTAATTGTTAAACTTAATATATTGTTGTTAAATTATGAGTTTCATAAATTCACCTACCTAGACATGATTTTGGATAACAAACATTTAATTTAACCATTAAAACTGAATCCAGAAAAAATTCAACGGAAAACACAGAATTTGGTAATTTCATGGAGCCCTATGAGCAACGACTGAGATGAATGATGATGTGGGAGAGACAGCACTGAAGTCGACGTTACCTCTGCCAGAGCCGGCTGGACAACCAGCACGTCCTTCTGGGCTTCAACACAATCTCTGAGAGCCTGCGGCACGGCGTACTGTCCCAAGAAGTTTGGAAGATGCCGCCTTGTAAGCCTGTCGAAAGAGACAAAATGCTCAAAAAAGCTAAACAAAACAAAAAGTTCTACATATTTAGTGTACATTTTCACTATTCACACAATTATGCACAGTATATTATGGAAGCTTGTTCCCGCCATAGAATGAAACAATTTAAAGGATAATTGTGACTTTTCATCTCACAATTCAGAATTCTACATTCTTTTCTCAGAATTGTGAGATATAAATTCGCAATTGCGAGTTATAAAGTCCAATTCTTTTTTTCTTCAGAAAGACTTTATAACTCGCAATTATGATTTTATAACTCGCAATTGAGATGAAGAGGAGGGAATGTAATAAGAAGTGTAATGTAATGTAATGTAAAGGTGATGATACACAGGGCAACTTTTTGAGCAATGTTGCTGAGCGATTGTTGCTTGGGCACTTTCCCATTGAAAATGGGCAATACATTTCTATCTGGATAATTTAGATCGGTCGTGGTGCCTGTGTCTCATCTGGTTGCCCGTTGACAGCAACATTGCCCAGCTACATTGCACAAAAATTTGCCCTGTGTGTCATCACCTTAATGGAAAAACAACAGTTACGAGTTTGTAACTATCCCCCCCATTTTTGATCATAGATCTGAACTCAAATGGTTGTAATTCATGAATGCTTTGGAACACGGTTAGTCTCTTTTTAAAGGTGGGGTAAGCGATATTTGAAAAACGCTGTTTGAAAGTTAGTCGGACCGACACAACAACAAATGTGTAGGCAATCAGCATTAGGGGGCGTATGACGGTGGAGGAGAGAGAACGAGCAAGAGGGAGATTTGAAGAAAGACTGTAGAAAGAGAGATGGCTGAGAGACATTACAAAAGAGAAAAGCTCAAAAAGATCACTGAAAAATGAAGGGTTATGATCAGGAAAGAGCTTTAAGACCAGTGTTAGTATTAGAAAAGCTTTCCAGCGCTGGAGAGAGAGAAGTGAGAAGGCCTGAAAACAGACGCGGGGGTTGCTTTGATTCGCTCCACACGTGAGTAACACGTGAGGTTTGAGTGTCATGTGTGTCTGGAGCTGCTGTGCTGTTGGCAACTAACTCTTGTTTGTATTTACTCTTGTGTATGTATGTTAATTTTTTGTATTTCCTTGTCGTTTGTTCATCATCTTCGCTTTATTTTTCGTAAGGCATTATTTTGTTGAACTTCTGTTACGATAAACAGACATCCACTCTTGCAATGTGTGTGTAACGGAGGCCAGCTAGTGAGAGTTGAGCAGGCTGACGACTGCTAGAGAATGCTGTGTTTAACGCACGCTAGCGATCGGGGTTCGAGAAGGAGCGGATAGGATTGGAGGGTGAGCTTTGGAGGCGAAGCAATTAAAAGAGGGGTGTGTTTATTTGGGTTGATTTCAAATATCAACAATGTTCAAAAACGACTTTGAGAAATAAGATACTGCACCTTTAAAGAGGACACTCAGCAGACTATTGTAGAAAAAGCAGCTTAAATAAAATGAAAGTGTAAAAAAAGTTATAGAAGTTTAACCTGTAAATTCTCAGTGTGCCGGAAGCAGATCATTTGGTGCACTTTCTATGGCCTTTTTCAGACATATATTATTTATAATGATTACTAAAATATGTGATAATTAAAAAACGGAAACATATGTCATTGATTTTATAGCAGTTTTAGAGGCCAAATTACTTAAAATTTATATATATATAACTTAAAGGGGTCATATGATGCGATTTCTTGGTTTCCTTTTTTTTTTGTGTGTGTGTTATGTAGCCGTTTGAGCATGTATAAGATCTGAAGAGTTACAAAGTTCAAAGTCTCAAACCTAAAGATATATTCTTTGTAAAAGTTGAGGCTCAGCCACGACTTCCTAAAACCTTTCATTCGAACACGTCTCCACAAATCTACGTCAGTGTGTGGGGGCAGAGTTTCATAACCCAATGAAATAAAACCAATCTGATACGTTCTGGTCCAGTCACGCTGGCAAAGTTGATCGATCAGCTTCTGTCATCTGCATTTTCCGGTTCAGATTCGGGGTCGAATTGATAAGGTAGTACCGACATTATCACCTGTCATTATTGCTTTGGGAGCTGATGTTCCAAATATGGTAAGGGGTGTGACATTTCCGTGCAAGGTATTCGGGCCAATCACAATGCACTGGATCGCTGGCCAATCAGAGCACAGCGCGCTTTTCTGAACAAAATCGACGCGTTTCAGAAAGGCAGGGAATAGAGGAGCAACAATAATGTACGGTAAATAATATATTTTTTTTTTACATAAAACAAATTGCACTACACCAAATACACAAAATAATGTTCTTTTTAGAACCATCATTATGATCCCTTTAAAGACACTGCCAGCTTCCAGTTTGAAGAGAACCTCACTGAGGAAGTGAACAAGGAAAGGAAACACATTTGAGCAGACGATCAGTGATGTTCAGGATGAGATCAGCGAGCGTCACCTGATGGGAGCCGGAGGAGCCGTGACCGTGAGCACCTGGACGGGCTTCGGCTGCGCTGGCACTGCTGTCAGAGCGGTGTAGGGCATGCTGGGTTTGAGCAGACCCTCCTCTGCACAGCTCACCAACACCTCCAGACGCCTCGCGATGGTGAACGAGGAGAAGTGCAGGAGCAGCAGCTCAGCAGAGCGGCCCAGAGTCCTACAGCAAACACATTCAAAGAGCATTAAAACACCTTACCATGTGTTTCAACCAGGAAGACATGTGCAGCCGTCAGCTTGCACACACACACACAAACCAGGATCATTATATTCAACTAAAACCATTTTAAAAAATTGTTACTTAAAAAAAAAAAAAAAAAAAAAGAAGTTTTTACTTAAGCTTGCTGCCAAAGCAATGTTTCTCATTTTCATTTTAGTCTAACTCGATACACTAAAATAACCCATAAATAAATAAATAAATAAATATATATATAGTATATTATAATTGTGGGTAGTGACACAAATTTCACAATTCGATTCTATTTCAATTTACAAGCTTGCAATTCGATTCGATTTCGATTCCATTCAATATTGTTAAGAAATTCTATTAATAATATTGATAAAAATAAAAAAATAAATTAAAAATACACTTTTATTTATTCTTATAATAATAAAGTTATATGAAATTATATAAAAATTGAAATGGTGGCTGTCATAAAAACCTGCCAGATTTATTCAAACATGCATTAAATATTGAAGAACATTACAAATTATAATGAATATGTCATATGGTGCATATATTTAGCAAAATGCTCCTCTCTAGAGTTAATTTTTCTAGCTGACTGACGAGTTTATGGTCACTGGATATGGTTTTTCTGAGGTAAATGTGACGTTACATGACATTGTTTACAAGCTGATTTACTGACGTCTTTCCACGGTTGAAACACTGATTGAGCGATTCCATGTCACATGATACGGACTTCGATAAGTTGTACTCTCTTTTAACACACTTTCAGATGCTCATTCATGTTTATTTCGTGCAGTAACTGGTGTTATTAAGGCGGAAGAGAAGATCCTGTGCTGCTGCTTCTTCTGTTGAGCTGAGCTGCGCCAGAGCGATCTCACGCCACAGCGCCGAAACGGTATTTATGTTTTTAAATTTCCTAAGAAAATGGACATAATTTGAAATCTGAGACTTTGTTTCATATCAATAGTATCAAAGCACAAAGATTATTGCGATTTATTGGATGGGATGCGCTACAATGTTACATTCATTCATCAACTGAAAACAGGATGACTAATCGATTCTTGGGATTTAAGAATCGATATCGGTTCGTAAATATGAGAATTGATTAAAATCGAGAAATCTATATTTTTACCCAACCCTAATATATTTATATTTAAAAAAGAAAGACCTGGTTGAGTTAGTTATTAGTGTGGGACATTTCCTAAACACGCTGGAAGTGGTTTACAGGGTATCTGCACAATTTAAAAGACTTTTTAAGGATCCGCGGAGACCCTGGTTTACCAATCACAATCAGAGCACAGTGTGCTTTTCAGAAGGAGGGGCTTCATAGAGACAGGAACTAAACAATTAGCTTTTTCCTTCAGTCGCAACTGTTTCATGCCGTTTTTGTCTACTGAAAGTTTTTGTTTTATCGGGAAGACGTGATCTCATCTGAATAATGTATGTTGTTAAATAACAGTACAATCCACTGAAAGTAGGGATGTAATCGGGGACGATTAAGCTTTTTTTATTTTACTGATCGGCTCGAGCGTTTATTTTCGGCTTCAGAAATATACATTTCAATTTAAAGGCAGAGATCTGCAATATTAAACAGTACAAAGTTTTGCCTATCAAAGTTGTGTCCTCAGTTTGCGTCAGGATTTTTTTTTATAATTCTGAATAAATCAGGAAATGTCATGGTCTTTAACTCTGAGGATCCCTTTCCTATTTCCTGCTCATTGTGGACCTCACAGTAGGACACATAGTCCTGAAAGTTTTTTACATTTTAATATTTTCAACATACAATGTTGAAGTCTCTGCAGTCGCAGTTGTTGTTGTAACTTCAGATGGACTTTTGTCAACTCTCCGTCAGTTAACACCGTCAGATGAAGGTTTCTGTTCATTTTGAAATAAATTATTATTAAATTTGAACGTAAATTTGTTTAGGCTCGGCATTTATGATAAATACTGTTTATATGAACACCACCATACCTAACATTATTCCTGAATGTAATAATAAAATGCGACTTTTTCTCAACAATGCAATTTTGCCCCAATGATGCATGATGTGGTAGCTATATCAAGATTTCAATTTTATTCCAATATATCATGCAGTAACAATAGCCCCTTTCACACATCCAGTCTTTACTGGTAAATTACCGGTAACAGCTCATGTGTGAACAGGACCTTTTCAAAAATGATAAGGGAAGTTGTAACACTATCAGTAAATTACCGGTATACGTGTGGTATTTGGAACTGATGTGTGAATGGTCCGTTACCGGTAAAAAAAAGCCAGAACACTGTTGCTTGTGTGAACAACACATTTTTGAATTTACCGGTAAAGTCGTTCAGGCAATTTTACAGTAATTTACCGGGATTGCTGTGTGAAAGGGGATACTGAGTGAATTAATGCATTTATAAACCCCTCACTTGGCCTGACAGCCGATGGTCACGGACACCTTCTCTCTGGGTTCAATCTCCAGCATCCGCAGGGCTTGAGTCTCCACAGAATCGACATCTTCACCGTCCTCTACCTCCCCTCTGCCGGAGGCACGCACGTCTTGAGTTTTGCCATTGCTGAGAGAGACAGAACTGAGACAGAACTGCTGGCCCGAGTCCCATCCTGCAAACTCACAGCACTTCAGCCTGTGACTCTCTGAGCCCGTGTTTCTGTTTTAGAGAGAGAAGCAACAGATGCATCACGAGCAATCAATTTCAACTCTTGAAATGATGTCACAATGTAGTCCTTTTATTTCCGTCACATTTACTGTAATAAAGGCATTCAAGCATTAAAGGAACAGCACACCTAGTAATGAAACGTCATCACTTACTCACCTGAGTGGCTATCTTTAATTGAAAACAATAGAAGTTCCCCAAAATGTCATTGCTCTCAAATATTTTTATATTTTCATGTTACTAATAAGTATTTTTTGTTGACATATATATATATCTACATAATCATGAAGGTCTCTAGAATCATCCACACAAAACAAATCTTACAAGAGATTTATAGTGTTTTGTATACAAAAGTCCAAGCGGCAACTACAGTTGCCAGTGGGCAAATGCCTTGTAAGTACATATATCATGGGGAAATGGGAAATACTGTGTTAATAGGTTAATAAATCAAGGTTATTGGTCTTGTCTAGTGCATAAACATAACTTAACCCTTTAAATGACATCTCTACTGTTCATAAATTGTCTGTATGCACTGTTATTTTTGTTATTTGCCATTTTGTTATTTGTTATATAGATAGAATTTTTTCTTTATTCTATTTATTGATTTTCATTTAACTTTTTGATACACAATGCCCTGTTATGGCTGCACTTTGTTCTGCACTATGTTCCATCACTTTAAGACAAATGGATTTGTTGTTTGTTATGTTTTCATATTCAAGATATTTTAAGCTAGATGCAGCTTTTTGGGTTCGCATCAAATGTTCTTAGTCTTTTATACATAATATATGTGTTTATGAATAAAGATTGATCTGTTGAAAGCAGTCATTTTGAGATAGATGCCAAATGTTCTCCTCCTATTCATATTTGACAATTGAGGGGGTGCATACAACATATTTGCCCACCGGCAGCTATAGTTGCCACACATTCAAAAACGATTTTCAAGAAGAAAAAAAAAAAAAAAAAAAAAAAAAAACTGGGGGAAATAAATGCAGAACATGTTCATATAGGACACCATTAACACACCTATATGCATGAAACCATTCAGAAAGATTTGGCCACAAATGGGTAAACAACCATCAAAACTGTTTTAGACCTAAAAAAAGATTTTGTAGGCCTATGTGTCACCCTTAAATGTCAGAGAAAAGGATATCCAAACTCACTGGATCCAGATCAGCAGCTCCTTGCGGTGTCCCAGTAGGAGAGGCCCAAAGTGTGTTTCCTGGCTGACCTGAAGCCCACCCTTATTCTCCAGCAAACTGCGAATCTCATCGTCGGGCATTTTCAGCTCCAAGGGGTTTGGACTATCAGGAACACACACAGAGAGAAGATGTGAGGGGAGAAAGTCATGACTGTGATAAAGTGAATGAATGTTTCAATTCACGATTATGACAGTTTGGTTTGTGATTGGTTTGTTGTAAAAGAGTTGCAAATAGCAATTTAATTCTCCTTTTTGTTTCCTTCTCTTATGAAACAAAACAACAAATATTGCACAGGGTAGAATGCCAAGGATTTAATATTTTAAATAGTGATGTCCTACGTTTTTTTTTTTTTTTTTATCGAAACCAAAATTAAAGTTTCGGTAATTACATTTAACTGGGCAACTGATCTCCTTATTTCATGTACTCCGCTGATCAAATTAGTTCTTAGAGCAAACTTTTCAATGACTGGTTTAATTCATGATGCCGTTTATAATTAATTATGTCATTAATTATGTAATTATGTCAATTATGGAGAGGAGTGCTCAGTTTGAACACTTTCCAACACTTGTGGAGAATGGCCCCTCAAAGATGCTGAGTGGTACTTCATTGGTTTCTGGACTGTCATTGGAAAAACTGTTGACAGTTTAGATTTTTTCCGTTCACATTATACATAACACAGTCTGCTAAAGTGTTTTGTTTTCTCATTTTACTGATTTAATTTGACGTAGGTTCTCAGGCCGCTTCTTATTACATGCACTTTTGTTACCAGTCATACATGTTCCTTGTATTAAACTATGCATACAAACATGGTACTCTTTTGTTTATAATCGTTCAGGCAATTTATGAAATTATATTTGATTCATGAACATTCATTTAATACATTGCGCACTTTTATTTTAACAGACAGTCATCTTATTTCTTTACCTAGAATAAACAAACTGCTTGATTTGGTTTATTTACTCATTCCACTCTCTAGTAGGCTTGGGAGTCAAACCAGTAGCTTTTTCCCCCTATGTGAAATGATGTATTTTAAGGGATCATGAATTGAGAAATCAAAGTTTCCTTGATCTTTTGACATATAAGAGGTCATTGTACTATAAGAATATCCTGCAAGTTTCAGAACTCAAAACTTCTGTGGTAGTCCAAAAACAGCTCTTATTGAAACCAAGCTAAGAAAACGACTCGTTTTGGATTTTGTCACATTATTACGTCATAGTGCGAGGAAAGACTGCTTCTGTAGAAGATCATGGCCTACTTCTACATCACTGCCTCTTTAGCCCGGCCCACTGATCCACACGTCATATAGTCGTAAATACGAGACAGACACAAACACAGGATTACTACCACCTGTGAGGATTACTAGAGGTTTTAAAGTGCCAAGTTGAGGAAAAACACCCTTTGCATTGCCTTCCTTGTGATCCTAACATTAAGAAAGCATGGATGAACTTTATTTTTAACCAAGTTCCAGTCAGATCACGTCAGTAAGGCATTGTTTGTTTAATCCCCCTCTCGAAGTTCATTTTTCAAGCTGACTAATGAGTTTTTGAACATTGAATGGCTTTTCTGTGGTAAATGTGACGTTATATGACATCTCCAGTTTACAAGCCGTTTTATTGATGCCTTTCCGCAGTTGAAACACTGATTAAGCGTTTACATGTGACATGATACGGATTTCAGTAAATTGTACAATATCTTTCAACATACCTTCCGATATACATTTCGTGTTGTAACTAGTTAAGCAGAAGAGATGATCGATTTCACATGTGTAATAGTTGGGATGCTAAAAATGATTTTAATAAACAACTGTTAGGCAATCACAGCAGTGGGTGTTTACTTCTAAGTCTCGTGCGGCGTGCTCAAATTCTGTGAGTGGACAGCAAAACGCATGTGAAATTTGCCGGTTTTCTCGGATAAATGGCAGTCGGTGCAAACGTGACCACGCAGGAGCGAGGGAAGACGTCACCTGTGCTGAACGGGCGTCATGCAGAGAGCTCTCCAGCAGTAGAGCGACTGACTGCTCTCCAACACCACCACATTCACCACGTCACCGCGAGCAGGTCTGAAGCCCGACGGCACCATCAGAGAGTCCAGGCTGAAGAACACGCTGTCTTCCACAACGCCACTGTTGCCTTGTGTTCTCGTCACACTGACCTGAGAGACAGACGACACCAGAGTCCTGAGCAACGCACGAACGCTCAGCACAAATGACAATAACTTGACTTGTCACAGCTAAAAATTCCCATTCCAGCTCTGGCTTCTGCATTCGTCAAGTCATCTTCATTTTTATAGCGCTTCATAAAATACAGATTGTTTCAAAACAGCATCATGGTAATAAACAGGACAATAACTAAATCAATGATGCAAACTTCAAACATTTAATAAATTCAAATTCTGCTGTAAAGCAATAGTGTCATTCATCTCCATTCACGAGAGAGAACTCAATCCAGGCACAGTCTGCGAGTGCTGAATTGAGTTCTCTTTAGTGTCTACTTGTGCTTGAATGGTTTAAATCCACATTAAAATGCACACACGTGAATTGATAAGCAGAACAGAAATTTTTGTTTTATACCAAGTATCTAATTCCTGATCTTAACTCTTTCACCGCCAGCGTTTTTTTTTTTTTTTTTTAAGTTGCCAGGCAGCGCTTTTGATTATTTTCACAAAAAAATGTCATGGCCCCCAGAATATTTGATTGTATGAATAGCTGAACATGCAGTATATCAAAAGAAAGAACAGGACAGGTCACTGTAGTTAATTTATGTAAGTGAGGATAGCAAAATAAAGTAAACTGTGACATATTATACCCAAAAACTCTTCATACAGTGACTACCAGTCAAATTTATAAATATTTGGGACCAAAAATTATTCAGACACTTTGACCTGACTATGTTTTGCTGTAGTGTTTTTTCTTTAATTGGTAAATCGACCTTTTTACACCACAGAATTAAGCATTTCTTGGTAATTGGTTAAGCTAAATTGGTATTGTGTAGTTAAATTTAACAGCTGACAGATATTCAACCTGATTCATTTATGAGACAGTCTAACAGAAGGACGGCCAAAACCAGTGAAACATCAGCTAATTTAATAACTCTGAGCTCTTGTCATATTATATTAACATTTTCTAAACTATAGCGAATAAACTGTGATAATGTGAGAAATGTTGAAGGTGTCTGAATAAATTTTGGTTTGACTGTTTATTCAGTTTAATGTTGATGATCGCGTTATTTTACACATGCATATGATTTTTCGCATATTTTTGGATCAGGAGATTCAGCACTTTTTTCACCCTTACCGTACAACAGTGAAAAAACACAGAAATCCGGAAAATTCCGTCAATGGCGGGGAATCCCGATTCCAGAATTGGAATAGATTTTCAATTCCCAACCCAACCCAACCCTAGTGTGATCACTCTTGACTTTTAGAGAGCCCAGATTTTCGCACATGCCCAGCGTGAGAATGACTGACCCCGTCCATGCGGCGGTAACGCAGTGGAGAGACAGCTTGAGCCTGACTGCTACATTCTGCAGGACTGACCACATACTGCGCCAGCACCCAGTCACCCTTCATCGGCTCGAACCCTGAAACACACACACACACACACACAATCAACACTCTGTGAAACTGATTTAAAAACACTCGGTTGCATATCTTTTTTACCATTTAAAAAACAATTTTTATATGTGATGTTTTTATGTATTTTACATATGAAATTCTTTTTGTTGTTTTTTCAGTTTTTCCTCTTTTACACAGCCAGGATCAGCTTTAAGTAGCATTGCCTCCTCTGCTCAAATCCTTCTCTCGGTGTAATTGATTCGTGATCTCAGCAAAACCTAAACGTTGTTAGACCATTTGATCCATCAGAGAGAGACCAGCTGCAAAAACCCTGTAAAGGGTTCAAATTCAAACTCTTGAGAGTGAATAGCAACTTTCACTCTGTTCATCATAGAAAGAGGTCGCATCACTTCAGAAGACCTGGATTACACACCTGAGGGTTGTTCCATAAAACAAGATTAGAATATAAGCCAGGCTTATTTTGGTTAGTCAGACTTATTGTCGGTGGATTCTGTTTCATAAAGCAAACTTAAAATAGTTCAAACTCAGTTACCCTGGCAACTTATGCTAGGAAACTAGCCTGGTCCAGGGCAGGCTAACTGTCAGGCTAAGCCTCAGCTGTTACACAGATCCTCTAACACTGACCGACAAGAACACAATGATATTACCACTGACACTCTCTCATACCATTATTGGACTTTATTAACCACTATTAGTCCAAAAATAAATACACAGTATACAGAAAATCAACTTTAAGGCTACAATGATAAATTAGACAATATAGACCTAGATAGATTAATGTCATCTCATTGTGCCACTTTTTTAACGTATTGTGTTCATAGAGTGAGCCTTTTTCACTGATTGTTTACAGATAGATAGATAGATAGATATATACTACAGGTTTTCTTTTTTTACTGGCTGAATGATTTGTGCCCAAGATTTAATTAGATTGTTTTAAAGACTTATGAATACATTTCTCTCTGGTATTGTTTGGCAGCTGTAGTATATGTTTATGATTATTAGAAGAACATTAGAACACAATCTAAAAAAAAAAAAAAAAGCTTTTTAAAGCAGAAGTTAAAATCACAAAATTTCAAATAAATAATTACAAAATCACAGACTACATTTTAACTGGTAAGATGAATCTGAGCTTAGTAATTGACAGTATATTAGCCTACATTTGATTTACCCCATTACAATAGTCCCTTTACAGTTATTGCTATCATATATAATATATATATATATATATATATATATATATATATATTATGTACTTTATTATGTCTTTCAATTCAAACACATTTAACACAATTATACAAATGGGCAGTTCCTTTAAAGACATCATATTTTCCACCAATAAATTTTCCTTCTTTTTCCTTCTACTTTTTTTTTCTTCTTTTGTGATAATAGCCACCAACACACAGCCTAAAAAACACATAATTAGAACAATAACCAAAAAGTACATAGTTAGACGCTTTTACATATGATTTAAGGGGGAAAAGACAAAAAAACAATAAATAAATATTAAATTTAACATTCACATATTTATATGAAACTCTTATAATGACACATAAGTAATATTATTTAAATATCAAATATTCAATATTAAATAAGTCAATAAATAAAATAACAAATAACTAGAAATAAAAGGGAGGGAGGGTTATATGAAAATGTAGTTAATGTAGGCTAATATATATTCCTTTATTTTATGGAATATTCTTTGATTTTAGAGTTGCACATATCTTTTCAAAATGTATACATTTGCTCTTAATTTCATGTTATCCTCTCCATAATGTACTTTAGAAACTAAATCTACTCATTTAAAACTGGGGATTCTTGCTTTCTCCAAAAAAATATTGCATTAAAAGCTGTAATTCTCAGCATTCTAAATAAGTATACATCATCTTTATTAAGTAGCTTAGGTCCTAAACCCGAAACTATATTTTGTATCTTTATATATTTAGTTTCTTAAAACAAATCTTCCCTGAATTAGGCTACTTCTGTTCAGTTTTTTTATTAGAAGTATAAAATATATGTGTAATGAGCTAGAAGTTCACTGCAACTTATCCAACATCCTAAAGATAAATTATTATAATTAGAAGATATTTCTGGTGTTATAAAATATCGCATATTAATTTTCCAAGCAAAATGTATATTTTAGTCAGAATTATTGCGCTCCTATATGGCGCGCATGCGCGCAGCAGCGCTCGTTCAATATGAAGATTATCAGCAAAATGGATATATTTGCATGACTTTCTAACATTAACAGATGGAGAATATAACTGTAAAATGTAAGTTTTGCACTGAGGGGGGGAAAAAACATGTCACAAACGCATAAAACAGCACAAAATATACGCTGTTTGATGGTGGATCGATTTGATCCACGATCGACCTCTGAGGGCTGCTTCAGAAACGCGTGCACACGCAATTATCTAGACTAGATAAACCTGGATCAAATTAGTGAGATTGCGTGAACTTCAATTACCTTTTATGGAACCACTTTAGCCCAAACTTATTTGTTAGGCTCATTCAAGTCCGGTTTTGGAGTTTAATCCCCGCTTTTCTAAGCGTCTTTTATGGAACAACCCTCTGGAGTCATATAGATTACTTTTACACTACCTCCATGTCCTTTTTCGTGCTTGAAACTGTTGCACCTCATTGACTTCTCTGGACAAAAACAGCTAAAAGATTAAAGCTTCACTATAAATTTGAGTAGCTGGCTAACTTAAATCAGTATTTCTTTATTTTCTTTATTTCTTCTTTCCGATTTATCAATTTAACCACTAAGTTTTCATTATCTAAAACACATTTAGTCGACTAAAACTTGACTAAACAAAAACAGGACAAGGTTGACTAAATATGATAAAAACTAAAAAGAACATTTGACATAGGACTAAATTTAAGACAAAATAGCTGACAAAATTAACACTAGCTCAAACTCAATAAATGCTTTTTTGGGGAAATTCAATCATGCTGGGGAAATTGTTTTGTGTTCGGAGACTTCGGACAGTTACAGATACATGATAAAAGCCCTTTAAATATTGACACATTGAGATGCAATATCAGTATGTGAGCTGCAATAAAGGCCTGTCACAGCATCCTATTGAGCATTAAAGTGAATAAACTGCTCTTCTGACCTTCGCAGAGAGCCGATCGTGGGAAAAACGTGGTCTGGTTTATAAGTCCTCCATCCCGATCACATGACGTCACCGTTCCAATCAGAGGCCTGGGTTTGTCAGAGTCCTGATTGAGTGCCTCTGATCCTCCACTCTCCCACATGTCCTTCTGTAGCTCCACCTGAAATCAACAAATTTACTTTGTAATAAATGTATTCCAAAATCAACAACTAATATCACTACTTTCGAAAAGAGATTAATGAACAACATCTAGACTGCACAATCAGTTACTTTTCACACTCTCACAACACAACTATAGAAATACCCAATAAATCAGTGATTCTCAACCCTGTTCCTGGAGACAGTTTGTGTGTGTGGTCAAAATCAGATCTGTCCGTTAAAAATAGACAGATTGTGTGTCTGTGGTCTCTTTATTTTTGTAAAAAAAGTTTTCAAGTTAGATGTCTAACTAAAACCACAATTTGATTGTGTTAGTCCACCATTTTATTGCGTTAATCAGCAAGAAACGCCTTCATTTTTAGTCGTCTTCCCTAATTTTTGACAGGTTGAGAATAGTGTGATTGGGTAAAGACTGTAACTGTAAGACTGGTTTGAAGGGAGACATTGCCTTCAATATTATAGATTTTTAAATTTTGTCTCTCTCTCATATTGTGCTCTTCTTTCCGGGTCAACATATTTCTACAACACTGTCTTACTGCTGTTGGTGTGGCTGCCATTTCTGACATAGGATGCTTGTCGATGTTGAAGTGGACACATTACATCAAATATTCTATTCATAACAAAATTATGAGTTGTCATGATTTTGGTAAGTATACCTTACCTGAAACCATGACAATTTTTTTTATTTTTTTTTATTAAAATTATTCATAAATGAAATGAAAAACTCAACCGTCACAAGTTTGCAACCCCGAAACAATGAGAAATATACATATATGTGAGAGTTTGAGGGGGTTGAGGTTTTTTGCACAAAATGGCCATTGCTCCTTGTGTAGTGTAGGAGAGTAGACCATTTATGGCAGCAATGAAATAGGCTATATTGTATATTTCGTTGTATTTGAACAAATCAGCCAGAAAGCAGGATTTTTTTTTTTAAGAGTTTGAAAAAGTTGGTTGACACTAAATGTAATTGTTTTACTGATAAGCTCTCCTTAATACCTTGACATGTTTCAAATGAATTGACAAACATGTCAAGGTAAGCAATGAGTCCTTATATCAGTAAAACTTTGTTTTAATGCTTTATTGAACACAATTGCAAATGCTTTATTAAGCCAATTAAGAGCAAGAAGATACAAGAAGAGCAGATGCAAGTCAGAATGCCAACTGTAAAGGTGTAAGTTACTCTACATCTCACCCTGAGCGCCCTCCACTGTCCATGAGCTCCTTCCCGGACGGCCAGGGCCTGAACCGAGTCTCCCACACACAGCACGACTCCTCCTAACACAACTTTGGATGTGAAATACACCGCATGATCTATGAGACCATAATCCGCGCACAGATGCGTCACGACGCCCGTCCGCACCTGCCGGATCTGTGCCACACCTGAACACACACACACACACACGAACACACACACACACACACACAGCAAACAGCTCAGTCTCACCTGTACGCGCGGGGCCTACTTTAAAATAACACATTATGCACTAACCCTCAGAGTGCAGGTCCTGCTCCTCCTCATCCTCATGAGCTCTGCGCCACAGTGGGGAAAGCAGCTTAGACATGAAACACTGCACGACGCTCACCATGGTCTGTCAGTTACCAAACAGAGCTGAACTTCACCAATATCACTTCACAAACAGCGCAAATGTTGTTGTTTAGAGTTCCCAGTACCAGATGAAGGACACATGTGTCCTCACAGTGAGATAACGCTTGCACGTGTGACGTGTAGACGCTTGATAAAGCTAGTACGCGATCAACACGTGACGATGAAAATTTAAAGTTTGCCAAAGCTAAGTTTGCTGCACACTCCTTCTGCCACATTTTCCATAAAAAAGGTACGAGTACACAAGTGTTCAGGCTCAATTACGAATAGGAAAACATGATAAAATTATGTAATTTAGCTTATATTATTAATTGTCAACGCACGCGATTAATTCAAAATCCTTAATGCGTTAAAATATTATTATATTGACGTGCAAATAACGCACTGATTGCACATTGTATTTATGCACAAACACATTTCATTACACAGACATTCAGGATAATATTTTGATTTGTCATCTGTTGCTGTGTCTAGAATTATGGGGTAATTCTTTTTAGTCAGTCGAAACAGCCCCCTGCAGTGCTCTTCGGTCACTTTTGAACGAAAAGTTTTACATTTTGAAATTTTAAAATTCGTAGCTTCATCGGAATGGTACAAAACCTGGTGACTTTTATGGCACCTGTTATATAAACACACACAAAAATTGAGGGCATGGTTTGAAAAGGCTAAGTGGTCGTCCAAAAAAATAATAATAATATTGTCAAACTCATGGTTTTCGTGGTCAAAAAATACCATAGGAAATGAATGGGAAATGGGCAAAAAAACATGGAAACAGAATATTTTTGTGTGTACAATCTACAAATCAGCCACGATGCAGAAAAAAATGCACAGCAATAAAGGGGTAAAACTCTGAAACATCAAGAGTGCAAAACAGACAGACACACACACACACACACACACTTATATACACACACCAATGAATTAGTGTGATTGTAACAGAACAAATATGTCAAACAAAATCAACCACAATGCAGAAAAAAAGTGGACAGCAAGGAAGGGGTTACACTCTAAAACATTAACCCCTGGTTTCACAGACAGGGCTTAAGACTAGTCCTAGACTAAAATGTAAGTCTGAGCTGTTTCCACTGAAATAAACTTGCACTGACTGATCTTAAAAATATATCAGTGCCTTTTTAGTTTTAAGATGCACATCGGTAATGTTTTTTTCTAAGCATGTTTATAAAAATTACTTAAATGTCCTAATTGATCTATGGTCTAATCCTGGCTTAGTCTAAGCCCTGTCTGTGAAACCGGGCCTAAGAGAGCAAAACAGACACACCCACTTAAGCTGTGATAAAACAGACTCTTTTTGTTACTTTTTTTTTATTATAGTATTTTAATGTTACGTGTAACAAAATGCTTTCTCTGTATTCAGGTTTGACTGTAATAATAGTGCAAAAACATGTACACTTTATATATATACACTCACCTAAAGGATTATTAGGAACACCTGTTCAATTTCTCATTAATGCAATTATCTAATCAACCAATCACATGGCAGTTGCTTCAATGCATTTAGGGGTGTGGTCCTGGTCAAGACAATCTCCTGAACTCCAAACTGAATGTCAGAATGGGAAAGAAAGGTGATTTAAGCAATTTTGAGCATGGCATGGTTGTTGGTGCCAGACGGGCCGGTCTGAGTATTTCATAATCTGCTCAGTTACTGGGATTTTCACGCACAACCATTTGTAGGGTTTACAAAGAATGGTGTGAAAAGGGAAAAACATCCAGTATGCGGCAGTCCTGTGGGCGAAAATGCCTTGTTGATGCTAGAGGTCAGAGGAGAATGGGCCGACTGATTCAAGCTGATAGAAGAGCAACTTTGACTGAAATAACCACTCGTTACAACCGAGGTATGCAGCAAAGCATTTGTGAAGCCACAACACGCACAACCTTGAGGCGGATGGGCTACAACAGCAGAAGACCCCACCGGGTACCACTCATCTCCACTACAAATAGGAAAAAGAGGCTACAATTTGCACGAGCTCACCAAAATTGGACAGTTGAAGACTGGAAAAATGTTGCCTGGTCTGATGAGTCTCGATTTCTGTTGAGACATTCAGATGGTAGAGTCAGAATTTGGCGTAAACAGAATGAAAACATGGATCCATCATGCCAGGCTGGTGGTGGTGGTGGTGTAATGGTGTGGGGGATGTTTTCTTGGCACACTTTAGGCCCCTTAGTGCCAATTGGGCATCGTTTAAATGCCACGGCCTACCTGAGCATTGTTTCTGACCATGTCCATCCCTTTATGACCACCATGTACCCATCCTCTGATGGCTACTTCCAGCAGGATAATGCACCATGTCACAAAGCTCGAATCATTTCAAATTGGTTTCTTTAACATGACAATGAGTTCACTGTACTAAAATGGCCCCCACAGTCACCAGATCTCAACCCAATAGAGCATCTTTGGGATGTGGTGGAACGGGAGCTTCGTGCCCTGGATGTGCATCCCACAAATCTCCATCAACTGCAAGATGCTATCCTATCAATATGGGCCAACATTTCTAAAGAATGCTTTCAGCACCTTGTTGAATCAATGCCACATAGAATTAAGGCAGTTCTGAAGGCGAAAGGGGGTCAAACACAGTATTCGTTTGGTGTTCCTAATAATCCTTTAGGTGAGCATATATATATGTATATATATATATATATATATATATATATATATATATATATGTATATGTATATATATATATAAACCTTGACAAAAAGTAGTAAAACGTAAGAATTTTAGTAAAGTAATTTTGTCCAAAAACTAGTTGGGAATTCACAAGCCTCTCTATAGAGAGCTATCCAGGCATCTAGTGGTAACACCAGAGCCCGTCTACGGAGAGCCTGTCCACTCCCTATTAAGCCCTATTGTACCGAATTTTGGTTGTAGTACCACCAGAGTTCCACTGGGGGCGCTCGCCATGAGTGCAAAATGAATGGGAGTCAATGGGGCTAGACGGCTAAATTTGTCTCTTTCACCCGATTGCCGTTGAGAAATCTCAGATGTGATTGTAGATTTTGCAAGTTCAACATGGGTTTTAGGTCGAAAGTTGAATGAACGAGTACTTATGTCGTTTTGATTTCTTACAGGTTGAGTTGTTGTTGCCCATAACACGCTAGCATTCTGCTAATGACGTCAGCATTCTGACGTCATTGACATTTTGAAAGACTTTTTTAAATCAAATAAGTGACTCTAAAAAATCTAACACCCAGCAATGTGTAATTTCTTTGCATCTCCTTTCGAATACAACATTCAAATTACTAGACAAAAAATTATATCCTGAGAAAAGTGGATTTTGAGGGGTATACCACCATTGACCTCCATTCATTCTGCACTCGTCCTGTGAGCGCCCTCATATGGAATCAGAGTGGAACTGCAACCAGTTCAGAAGCCGTAGTGAGTGTAGTGTAGTGTAGTGAGAGTGAAACTTCTCGCCATATTAGACATTCTCTGGTAACACCATAAAATTACATGTTTTATTTTATTTTCTCTCAACAGATGGCGCTAATCTGCCTTCAAAAATTGGATCTAAAAGGCCTAGTCTCTATATTAATCTGAAATTCTGCATTAATTGAAATTTAATTAAAAAAAATTAGAAATAAAATTCAATGGCAAAAATTTACCATAATTATTGCATCATATCCCTTTACCTTGGTAGTCTGAGTTTGACGTGTGACTGTGTTTGGACCTTTTGCCTGCTTACTATTCTCTTCCCTTTGGATCATCCTTGTGTGTGGTAACAGATTGGACTGATATTGTGGTTTTGACCTTCTGCCTGGCCTAACGTTTCTGTCCCTAAGCCTGCTGTTAATAAACTTCTGCAAATGGATTCTAACACCGCCTCAGCCTCTTCGTTACAGAATACTTCGCCTCAACTGAATCCAGCAGAAGTTTCTAACCTACAAGCGGCTTTTGGCTATTAAAGTGAAGTGTTAAAGGGCTACCAATATCAACTTACTAAACTCCAGTCTGTCAACGAACACCTGACTCATTACATCCAGTCTCTTCCATCGCCCACGCCAAAAACGGTAAGCTTTGCATTACCTGATAAATTTGATGGATGTGCAGAGCAGTGTAAAGGCTTTATTCGTCAAGTAAATATTTACTTTGATAACCAGGAGGACAAGTTTGTGTCAGATGGTAAGAAATGCACTTTTATGATGACATTATTATCTGGCAAAGCTATTGACTGGGCTGCGGCAGTTTGGGATTATTTCGTCCAACAACTGCAAGAAGTGTTTGAATATCCCGCTGGGTGCAAGAATATATCAATGCAGATTCTCCAAATGTCACAGGCTAACCGTACCGCTGCTGATTATGCCATCATGTTAATGGAATGATGTTTCACTGAGAGCTGTGTTCCAACAGAGCCTCAACCCTGATCTTCAGTCAGAGCTGGCTTGTAAAGGTAAGAATTTATCATTTTCTGACCTTGTGACTCTCACCATAAAAATTCATAATCTGACGAGGCAGGCCCCAAAACGGAAAAATGTGAGTATCTCAACTCTCCCCACCGATGACCACGTCCGCCGCCAAACAAAGCAAAGACGAAACGATGCATTTAGGTCTCTCTCGACTATCTGAGGAGGAAAGAATGAGGCGATGACAACTCCAATTTTGCTTTTACTGCGGTGAAGCCGGCCATCGCAGTCAAAGGTGCCCACACAAGACCCAAACAACCTCTCGGGTAAATATTGAACACTTCTCACTTCTAAGTAACAATTCATTCAAGCTCCCTATTAGACTAAAGACTGAAAATGCATCCATTTCATTAACAGCGATGATCGAATTCTGGAGCAGCGTTGAACCTCATTCATAAAAAGCTAATCAGAAAATATAACATTCCTACCCAACCGTGCAACCCTCCTATCAAGATTAAAGCTGTAGACGATACCCCAATTGGAGAGGGGATTACCCATCAGACCAAACCATTAAAGGGATGGTTCGGAGTAAAATCAACCTAGGGTCCTTTGCACCATGATCTCGAGCCAAACACAATTTTTTTTTAATTGTGGAGGAAATGTTATAATTTTTATTCTGAAGTAAAAAGATAAATTTAGTATATTGGGGTAAGATGGGCCACCCAGAATTTGCACAGAAAGCCCAGTGTAGCATGTTGTTACTTGTCAAGCCACCTTTATGTATATAGCGCTTTTTATAATACAGATTGTTTCGAAGCAGCTTTAAAGAAATACTGTTTGTGCTTTTTAACAGGGCCACAACAGGGTGCGGGGTTGTTTTGCACAATTTTAAACGTCCCCAAAGGTTCCGCAGTCACAAAGCAGTAATTTCACACATCTTAACTATATATATTGTTGTGAAATATTGCAATTATTCTATTCTAATTATGCCTTTTGGGATATGAAGTACTTATGGGTCATTGTAAACCACAATTTTAACTGTATTAAAAAGTGGTTTTATAAAGAAAGGTACCATAAGTTGTTGTTAAACAACGAAAGAAAGTGTTATATACTGTAAGACACTTGTAATAATCATTGTAACCATATATTGAGAAAATGGTTTATAAGAAAAACACTGCAATTGTTGTTGTAAAATCATTTATTGAGAAAATGGTTTATAAAGAAAAACAGCAATTGTTGTTGTAAAATCATTTATTGAGAAAATGGTTTATAAAGAAAAATACCACACTTAATGTTGAAGTCATTTAGTAAGCAAAAAAGTAGAGTAGAGAGAAATGTAACGTATTAGAAAGCATTTAACTGAATACTAAGAGAAGGATGCAAGTATTACCGATTGATGTGTTGCAGACTGGACGCAGGAGAAGGCAGAGGATGAAAGCCCGTAGAAAAAGGACAAAGAGATGGAGGGCTTTATATGCAAAAGTCCTAAGGGGTTTTCCAGAACTAATGACAGTTCAAGACTTTGGGTTTGACCATTGTCTGTAAAAGACTGAATGTATACAGAGGGAGTTTCCAGGAGGGGATTTCTGAACATGTCAAAAAGTTTGATGGACTTTAAAAAGGACTGTAAAGGAATGTCCAGGCAGACGCTGATCTTGTCACCTTACTGTGAGAGAAGTCAGACAGGAAAGAATGGGATTTTAGGCAAGGCAAGGCAAGTTTATTTATATAGCACATTTCATACACTATGGTAATTCAAAGTGCTTTACACAGAAAGGAATTAAAATAATCACAAAATAAAAGCAAGGACAATTAAAACAGTTATAAAAGGAATTAAAAGAGATATAAAGATGACACAGTTATAAAAATAATCAAAAGAGTAAAAAGATGATACATACATAAACTTCTCATTTGGCAAAACACCGGTGTATCATATTTTGCACAGCTGCTTGTTTTACTATGAGATTTTCCCATGTTGATTGTACCGTGTCTGTGGTGTTCTTTCGGCGCGCCTCAGTAATCTATTGGACGTCTCCAATAGATCCGATTTTTCCCTAAAATCGGAAAGGAAGAGCTCTAGGAAAGGAATCGATCCAATCCACACCCCATTTGTTCAGAGGCTCTAGGACTGACTTCAGTCCGCACCCCACAGAACAGATTTGGTCCCTGACCTCGAGTTTCACATTAAACTCACTACTCTACCACAGACTCAGGTCATCAACATGGTTTCATCTCTCAATTTCCCAATTTACATTTCAGAGTAATTTATGTTTGTCTCTTACCCAATTCTCAGTGCCACTTGATTTCAGTTTAGAATCAAAAGGAGGAATGCAAAAATAGAATACAGTGCGATCAGTCGGACATACAGTGGATACAGTTATAAAAAGAATTAAAAGAGTAAAAAGATGATAAACTTCTCATCTGGCAAAACACCGGTGTATCATATTTTGCACATCTGCTTGTTTTACTGTGAGATATTCCCATGTTGATTGTACTGAGTCTGTGGTGTTCTTTCGGCGCGCCTCAGTAATCTATTGGACGTCTCCAATAGATCCGATTTTTCCCTAAAATCGGACAGGAAGAGCTCTAGGAAAGGAATCGATCCAATCCACACCCCATTTGTTCAGAGGCTCTAGGACTGACTCCAGTCCGCACCCCACAGAACAGATTTGGTCCCTGACCTCGAGTTTCACATTAAACTCACTACTCTACCACAGACTCAGGTCATCAACATGGTTTCATCTCTCAATTTCCCAATTTACATTTCAGAGTAATTTATGTTTGTCTCTTACCCAATTCTCAGTGCCATTTGAGTTCAGTTTAGAATAATCACTTTGTGGAACAATCAAAATATGTTTTTGACTGATTGGCAGTCGGCCACCCATACAAAGAGAAGAAAATAGACAATTAATGAAGTAACTGTGGCGAAAGTGTTGGGGAGATTCCAGAAAGAGAAAAGGGAGGAGAGCACCTGCAAATGAGGTCATTGGTTAAAACTGTATAAAAGTGTGAGTTGCGAGTGAGATAGTCAGATGTCCTGCCGGCATCACGGCTTTGTTCAAGTCTTGTTTTGACTTCTGGAACTCTGCCTCTTGAGCTTCATTTGCAAGAAAGATGACTTTTCTCCACAACAGTAACTGCACTCCGGAAGAGGTCGCAGCCAAACATCACTGCCCACAATTTTTACTAGGGCAGTGTAAAAGACTCCGCCTCCCTAACTAAACATTGTAGGGGCTCAACAAAATCAAAAACAAATCAACATTTTGTGTTAAAACATGTGCGTGGAATGTCTGAGCATTGCCCATGGTTGTCATATGTAGAATACATCGGTGATTAAACTTATTCTGGTTAACATAAGATGCTTAAGAATATATATTTTGATGCACTTGTTCTCCCACATTGCCAGAGGAACTCCAGACGTTTCCGGTAGCCTGGAGCGCTATCTGGGGTGCTCCTGCGTTGCCAGAGGTACCTCATCTACTTCAGGGTAGTCTGAGGTGCTATCCGGTGGTGCTCCCTCGTTGGAGCAGGCTGCGGGTTTTTAAACCACCAGTTGAGTCTGCTCTTTCTGCTAAACACTGAGGTGCTTGTTGATCCTTTCCTTCTCAGTCTCTGGCTGTCATTATTACACTCAAAATTGGTCTAGCTACTAATCAAAATAGACTCAGGCAATAAATGATATTTGTCATGCAAATGAAATAAAAAATTAAAACATCTTTCTTATCGTCCCCTTAAATCTGGTTGCATTACCTTGTAACACCTCATCGTCCCCTTACTTTCAGGGGGGGATCTTGATTTTAATAAATAGATTATAATAAATGACTTCAGGAAGGGGTATACGCCAAAATAACAAACATAACACCCTCTAACTTCCTGCCTACTCTACCCCAATTCCAATCATGCTAAATCATTTTAGAAAAAAAGAAAAATACAATGAGTATACTGACTCCCTTACTGTCCAAAGAATACAGTCAGTTTGAAAATAAAGAGTAAAGAAAAGGCACCCCTTCCCTGCCACATTTTGCTTAAGGGGTTTTATTTAATCTCGTCCAGTTCATCCAATCCAGGACCCATTGGAGACATATTGGTGCATCAACTCCAGATCTCCTCACAGACACATTAATCATATGATTAGCTGCTGCATTGGCCATCATTGATCTGAGGAAAGGCATAACACAACAGAACAACAGCACAAAAATAACAACTACTGTAGCTATTATTATTATTCCCATTTTAGTAAGCCATTTACGCCATGATCCAAATATATAACTAGTTCCCAATATGCTTATCTCCCACATTTTCAGTGACTTCTACCCTTATTATTGAGTTTCTTCAATGCCTCTGTGAATGATTCATCTTGAGCTGTATTATTTGGAACATAAGTAAAACAGTTAGCTTCAAATTTTACACAACACATTCTTTCTCAGAGAATAACCAATTTAATGTTTGTCTGTTTTGCCATGTCATGTCGCTTATGGGTCCACAAATGTTCTCCCAAGGCTCTCAATGTGACTTCAGTGTGTTAATGAACTTCTGTTGATTGCAATAAATGTAATTCATCCATTCTGCATTTTATAAGTTATCCATACAAATACTCAAAGCCTGATTTACTTCATCCATATGCTTAAATTTACTTGGTATTCCCCTTGGTTGACCAATCAAATCTATACACACACCTTTTCTGACATTGTTTTGAACAGAAATATTGCATTCGGCTATCTATCAATCATCTATCATAGACTGTTTTTATTTTCTAATCACTTCCCCCCTTGCGCAAATGTCAAAACCACGCACATCTGAAATTAAAATAGTAAATAGTGTTGCTAGTGTAATTATTTGTTCTTTTATACCTCATTTGTCCAACAGTCTGAAGTTGAGGCGTTTTGCTTATGCCTTATTGACTTATCGATATAGACTTAATTTTATATTCAATTATCCATCCTAAATATCAAGGTTCGAATACCACCCATTCTAAATTGGTAACACAACTCTGATGATAAAAACTATTGAATATAGGCAATGTGGCATTCCCCATGTTCCCTAAATGTTTGGAATAACACAGCTGGCCGATATCAGTTGCCATTTGTGTGTGTTAAACACTGATGCCATAAACCCCAAATTTTTCAATATCTAATAGATCAAATGATCTGGTAGGCCTGGACATGCTGCAGCTTGAAAGAAAAAGAATATATCAATATTAGAAAAGATCTATATCTATAGAAAAGAACCAATATCAATTTCTCTAATCTGATTTGTCATTCATCTGTTAATTTAATTTCTC
Organism: Rutilus rutilus; assembly: GCF_951802725.1. NCBI lineage: Eukaryota > Metazoa > Chordata > Actinopteri > Cypriniformes > Leuciscidae > Rutilus > Rutilus rutilus. The sequence goes on along the minus strand of NC_140214.1, from coordinate 35,807,458 downwards.
TTCTTTTCTTCTGTTGCTTATGAGCTGCTCTTTTAAATGACTGGAGATCTCAGCATAATCTCGGATTCATGACCAACAATATTAACATCTCGTAATCCCTGGTAATCATGAGTTTGAAATTTTGTAGTTACTATTTTATTTCTAAACCTAAAAAAATTAACTATTGACCAAGATGGAGTGACCAGCCCCATAGCTTTATCATCCACATTTTTGTCCCTTTTTTTTTCCTGATAGAGAGCTCAGTATCCTACAAGCTTATCAGCTCTGTCTTGAAAGCAGATCCCCAAATCTCTCTGTTCATTGGACAACATCATCAATTATTCATTTAACTCTAGTTGGTTAATGCAGTGGTCCCTCTCTGCTAAGTCCAGCCCCAGTTTTAGTTAATAGTTGAGTCACGCAAACACTCAACTTCTCCTCCTCTTTTCTTTCTTTTTAAATTTTTTTGCTGGACTTATGTCTATTGAAAGAAAGCAAATAGAGAGTGTTAGCTTAACAGAATAAAGAGAACTGCTGTTGGACCAGTGAATAATCAAAATACAATTAATGAAATGGCCAATCAATGAAATCTGAAGCGGTCTCTGTAGTGATCATTGAAAACGTATCACCTGTGCCCACATAGGAAAGGATGAAGTCCTTCTGCTTGGATCAGTTCCACTGGCTGGGTTGCTGTTTGAGTGTTTCCCTCCTCATCCGATGCATTTGATCTGTCAGTCTTTGATGGCATTCAGGGGCCTGGTGTCATGTTGGGACATAGTGGTTTGACTCTGGATGCTGTTGTCTCTCTGCCTCTCCTCAGCCTGGCTTTTGGTCAAGCCACGGAGGAGGCAATTTTGCATAATGGCAGGATGTTTTTCTTGGTTGTTTCTGCATCAACTCAGTCTTTGTCCATACAAGTTTCAACTTCCTCTTTCAGGGGGGACAAAGGCCCACCAACCAAATGCCTCTTCTTTTCTCTGCAGCCGTGTCCTTGTTCTTGCACTTGTTGCACAGTCCAGTTGCTGTTGTTTAAGTCGAGGCAGCCAAAAGTTGGCTGGTGTCATCTGGAAATTGAACACTAAGAGATCCGCATGAATCAAATTCATCCTTTATAAATTCTGCAACCATCTCTTTCAATTGTCCCTTAATTTCAGAAGTATCATCTGGTTGATAACAGCAGTTTCCCCATGCAATTTTAATAAAGAAAGTTCTTCTTTGCAGAAATGAGCAAGCATCTTTCTTCTTTGCAGAATGCAGAAAATAGCAGCGTTTCAGTCTGTCTGGTTTGCCTTATTTTCAGTCACATATATAGTATTTTTATCACTCGTTATATTGATTCCTACTCTCTCAAACCTTTTAGGATTAAATCAATGAGTCTCATTTCTGTGTCTGTTAAAAATGTCTGTTTAGCTTGGTCACCCAATCCTGCTCATTCAACACAATGGACAAGTTATTTTAAGTAACACAATCTAAAAATCGCAAAATTTCTGCAATGGATCAAATTTCAAATTGTCTCCCAGGGATAACAAGATACAAATATCATAGTCTTTATATAACAGGTCAGTCATACCCACATCTAGCATGTCTCTCTCTATATATATTTTAATCTCTAAATGTCCGATATTTCTATAATCCTTTTTGTCAATTATTTGAATTTCCTCGGGGAACTGCACAAACCGCTTATACTAAGGAGAAAACTCCAGTGTTTTTGATGGCCACCAGTTTGCACAATCCTCCATATCAATCCCTGTTGGGCCTGCTTGAATTCCCCTATTGACCGGTCAACTAACATTAATGCAATTTTATTATTTTCTTTTAGGTTCATTATTTTTACTGGTGTTTTCTTGGTAATTGTGAAATTACAACAACACGTTTTGGTAAACAAAATTGCATCATCCATTGGCTCAACATATTTCTGATTGAGAACATGTTAATAGACTGTTGCCACAACTGATAAAATTAAATTCACAAAAACCCAATTAGGCCAATTGAAAAATGTATTTGTGACCAATCATTAGAACTGTTTAAATTGGACATTTTTGAGTTAACCTTTGATTGTCTGTCTTTTGCTTTTAGAAATCCATCTTTGCCAGCTCTTTTCTCAGAGCTTCCCTTTCTTTATCCATTCATCAGTCCTTATGTCTTGCTCTTACTCCTTCATTTTATCTGCCAAACTTTCATTAGATGTCTCTCTTTTCCTTAGGCTTTCTTCATATGGCCTTGGTGTCTCTTTTCTTGACTCCCACTTTCGGCTTGATGCCTCCTTTTCCCTTTCATCCTCATGTCTTGTGCACTTGCTCTCACCTTTTCCCTGTAACTTGAACATAGCCATATCAAATGTTCTCTCAGCTGGTCATTTTGTTTTTAGTCTTTTTGGCCTTTTTTTTTTTTTACACATTTTTGGAGGATTGTCCTATAGTATCTCTGCGTAACTGATATCCTGACTGTGGTATCTCTAAAGGTGTTGATGTCATTATAATCTTAATTATTATCACTGTATGTTTCACACCTTTTTAGTATACCCTTACTAACACCAGCTTGCATCAATTCTTAACTAGTTTTCACCAAGATGTTCAGACAATATTAAGATATCTTATTAGTCTTTCTCAGGTATTTAAAAAAAGTCAGTTCCTGTATTTCTGGTCCACTGGTGGGGATGACAGTTACCAATAAAATCTCTCAAAGTGTTGTTCAAAGTGTATGTTGGAGTTGGTTACTCCCTTTCTGGTTATAAACTAGTCAGAACCAGAAAGGGTGAATACTTTCTCTCTGTCTCCCTCGTTTCCTTCCTCACACACACACACACACACACACACACACACACACACACACACACACACACACACAGTGTGGTCACAAGTCACCCGGTCACTGTTTATTTCTACTTGTGCGCAGAAAAAAAACAGATACTTTTCCTCTTCTTCTTTTAGTATTATTATTATTAGCCGTGCTCCTCTGTTTAGATCAGAATCTGCAATTTGGATGATGTCCAAATATTTGGCAAAGCAAATGTTTGGGCATGTTTTTTTGTTCTGGGGGGTGATTTTTCTGATTTCTTTTACTTCCCCCTTGTCGTACATGCAATATTTTTTATTATTTTTTTTTACAATTTTTCTACTCGTTTTTTTCATGCCAGAGAATCCTCAAGCCGTCACAAAAACATTTATATTCAACACACTTTGCATACACAACACAACACAGCCAGTGCAATTAGTACTTTAGACAAACGGTTAATAGAACACAATTTAACACTCAACACAGAGACAACTAATATCACACACACAGCACCCAACATGAAAACACTCAATTTCACACTCTTTTTCAACAATTAAACAAATGCTAGACAAACTCAGGCACACATACTAACAGTTCACTTCTCAGCTCCTGAAAACCTGCCCGTGCAGAACTTCCCTGAGTGGGACACGCCATGAGGCCACCCTTATCGCCTACCAAAAGGGCTCCTCACTTCCCGTGGCCGCGCCCACACTGGAAGCGGTATGGAAGCCACACTTCTCACCTCTCATGGTGTCACACACCTCTTGCGTGTAAATACTCGTACACCCCTCTCAGGTGTAAATACTCATACACCCCTCTCAGGTCTCAGACGCATCTTGCGTGTAAATACTCTTGTACCCCTCTCAGGTGTAAATACTCATACACTGCTCTCAGGTGCCACACGCCTCTTGCGTGTAAATACTCTCACACCCCTCTCAGGTGTCACACGCCTCTTGCGTGTAAATACTCTCACACCCCTCTCAGGTGTCACACGCCTCTTGCGTGTAAATACTCATACACTGCTCTCAGGTGTCACACGCCTCTTGCGTGTAAATACTCTCACACCCATCTCAGGTGTCACACGCCTCTTGCGTGTAAATACTCTTACAACCCTCTCAGGTGTAAATACTCATACACTGCTCTCAGGTCTCAGACGCATTTTGCGTGTAAATACTCTTACACCCCTCTCAGGTGTAAATACTCATACACTGCTCTCAGGTGTCACACACCTCTTGCGTGTAAATACTCATACACCCCTCTCAGGTCTCAGACGCATCTTGCGTGTAAATACTTGTACACTTCTCTCAGGTGTAAATACTCATACACTGCTCTCAGGTCTCAGACGCCTCTTGCGTGTAAATACTCATACACTGCTCTCAGGTCTCAGACGCCTCTTGCGTGTAAATACTCGTACACTTCTCTCAGGTGTAAATACTCATACACTGCTCTCAGGTGTCACACGCCTCTTGCATGTAAATACTCGTACACTTCTCTCAGGTGTAAATACTCTTACACCCCTCTCAGGTGTCACACGCCTCTTGCGTGTAAATACTCATACACTGCTCTCAGGTCTCAGACGCCTCTTGCGTGTAAATACTCGTACACTTCTCTCAGGTGTAAATACTCTTACACCCCTCTCAGGTGTCACACGCCTCTTGCGTGTAAATACTCATACACTGCTCTCAGGTCTCAGACGCCTCTTGCGTGTAAATACTCGTACACTTCTCTCAGGTGTAAATACTCATACACTGCTCTCAGGTGTCACACGCCTCTTGCATGTAAATACTCTCACACCCATCTCAGGTGTAAATACTCATACACTGCTCTCAGGTCTCAGACGCATCTTGCGTGTAAATACTCTTACACCCCTCTCAGGTGTATATACTCATACACTGCTCTCAGGTGTCACACGCCTCTTGCGTGTAAATACTCATACACCCCTCTCAGGTGTCACACGCCTCTTGCGTGTAAATACTCTCACACCCCTCTCAGGTGTCACACGCCTCTTGCGTGTAAATACTCATACACTGCTCTCAGGTGTCACACGCCTCTTGCGTGTAAATACTCTCACACCCATCTCAGGTGTCACACGCCTCTTGCGTGTAAATACTCTTACAACCCTCTCAGGTGTAAATACTCATACACTGCTCTCAGGTCTCAGACGCATTTTGCGTGTAAATACTCTTACACCCCTCTCAGGTGTAAATACTCATACACTGCTCTCAGGTGTCACACACCTCTTGCGTGTAAATACTCATACACCCCTCTCAGGTCTCAGACGCATCTTGCGTGTAAATACTTGTACACTTATCTCAGGTGTAAATACTCATACACTGCTCTCAGGTCTCAGACGCCTCTTGCGTGTAAATACTCGTACACTTCTCTCAGGTGTAAATACTCATACACTGCTCTCAGGTGTCACACACCTCTTGCGTGTAAATACTCATACACCCCTCTCAGGTCTCAGACGCATCTTGCGTGTAAATACTTGTACACTTATCTCAGGTGTAAATACTCATACACTGCTCTCAGGTCTCAGACGCCTCTTGCGTGTAAATACTCGTACACTTCTCTCAGGTGTAAATACTCTTACACCCCTCTCAGGTGTCACACGCCTCTTGCGTGTAAATACTCATACACTGCTCTCAGGTCTCAGACGCCTCTTGCGTGTAAATACTTGTACACTTCTCTCAGGTGTAAATACTCATACACTGCTCTCAGGTCTCAGACGCATCTTGCGTGTAAATGCTCTTACACCCCTCTCAGGTGTAAATACTCATACACTGCTCTCAGGTGTCACACGCCTCTTGCATGTAAATACTCTCAAACCCATCTCAGGTGTAAATACTCATACACTGCTCTCAGGTCTCAGACGCATCTTGCGTGTAAATACTCGTACACTTCTCTCAGGTGTAAATACTCTTACACCCCTCTCAGGTGTCACACGCCTCTTGCGTGTAAATACTCATACACTGCTCTCAGGTCTCAGACGCTGTAAATACTCGTGTAATACTCGTGTAAATGCGTGTAAATACTCGTACACTTCTCTCAGGTGTAAATACTCATACACTGCTCTCAGGTCTCAGACGCATCTTGCGTGTAAATGCTCTTACACCCCTCTCAGGTGTAAATACTCATACACTGCTCTCAGGTGTCACACGCCTCTTGCATGTAAATACTCTCACACCCATCTCAGGTGTAAATACTCATACACTGCTCTCAGGTCTCAGACGCATCTTGCGTGTAAATACTCTTACACCCCTCTCAGGTGTATATACTCATACACTGCTCTCAGGTGTCACACGCCTCTTGCGTGTAAATACTCATACACCCCTCTCAGGTGTCACACGCCTCTTGCGTGTAAATACTCTCACACCCCTCTCAGGTGTCACACGCCTCTTGCGTGTAAATACTCTCACACCCCTCTCAGGTGTCACACGCCTCTTGCGTGTAAATACTCTCACACCCCTCTCAGGTGTCACACGCCTCTTGTGTGTAAATACTCATACACTGCTCTCAGGTGTCACACGCCTCTTGCGTGTAAATACTCTCACACCCCTCTCAGGTGTCACACGCCTCTTGCGTGTAAATACTCTTACAACCCTCTCAGGTGTAAATACTCATACACTGCTCTCAGGTCTCAGACGCATCTTGCGTGTAAATACTCTTAGACCCCTCTCAGGTGTAAATACTCATACACTGCTCTCAGGTGTCACACGCCTCTTGCGTGTAAATACTCATACACCCCTCTCAGGTCTCAGACGCCTCTTGCGTGTAAATACTCATACACCCCTCTCAGGTCTCAGACGCATCTTGCGTGTAAATACTCGTACACTTCTCTCAGGTCTCAGACGCCTCTTGCGTGTAAATACTCTTACACCCCTCTCAGGTGTCACATGCCTCTTGCGTGTAAATACTCTTACACCCCTCTCAGGTGTCACACGCCTCTTGCGTGTAAATACTCATACACTGCTCTCAGGTCTCAGACACCTCTTGCGTGTAAATACTCGTACACTTCTCTCAGGTGTAAATACTCATACACTGCTCTCAGGTCTCAGACGCCTCTTGCGTGTAAATACTCTTACACCCCTCTCAGGTGTCACATGCCTCTTGCGTGTAAATACTCTTACACCCCTCTCAGGTGTCACACGCCTCTTGCGTGTAAATACTCATACACTGCTCTCAGGTCTCAGACACCTCTTGCGTGTAAATACTCGTACACTTCTCTCAGGTGTAAATACTCATACACTGCTCTCAGGTGTCACACGCCTCTTGCGTGTAAATACTCTTACACCCCTCTCAGGTGTCACATGCCTCTTGCGTGTAAATACTCATACACTGCTCTCAGGTGTCACACGCCTCTTGCGTGTAAATACTCTCACACCCCTCTCAGGTGTCACACGCCTCTTGCGTGTAAATACTCTTACACCCCTCTCAGGTGTCACACGCCTCTTGCGTGTAAATACTCTTACACCCCTCTCAGGTGTTAATACTCATACACCCCTCTCAGGTCTCAGACGCATCTTGTGTGTAAATACTCGTACACTTCTCTCAGGTGTCACACGCCTCTTGCGTGTAAATACTCTTACACCCCTCTCAGGTGTAAATACTCATACACTGCTCTCAGGTGTCACACGCCTCTTGCGTGTAAATACTCTTACACCCCTCTCAGGTGTCACACGCCTCTTGCGTGTAAATACTCTTACACCCCTCTCAGGTGTCACACGCCTCTTGCGTGTAAATACTCATACACTACTCTCAGGTGTCACACGCCTCTTGCGTGTAAATACTCTCACACCCCTCTCAGGTCTCAGACGCCTCTTGCGTGTAAATACTCTTACACCCCTCTCAGGTGTTAATACTCATACACCCCTCTCAGGTCTCAGACGCATCTTGCGTGTAAATACTCTTACACCCCTCTCAGGTGTCACACGCCTCTTGCGTATAAATACTCTTACACCCCTCTCAGGTGTAAATACTCATACACCCCTCTCAGGTCTCAGACGCATCTTGCGTGTAAATACTCTCACACCCCTCTCAGGTCTCAGACGCCTCTTGCGTGTAAATACTCTTACACCCCTCTCAGGTGTCACACGCCTCTTGCGTGTAAATACTCATACACCCCTCTCAGGTGTCACACGCCTCTTGCGTGTAAATACTCTCACACCCCTCTCAGGTCTCAGACGCCTCTTGCGTGTAAATACTCTTACACCCCTCTCAGGTGTTAATACTCATACACCCCTCTCAGGTCTCAGACGCATCTTGCGTGTAAATACTCTTACACCCCTCTCAGGTGTCACACGCCTCTTGCGTGTAAATACTCATACACCCCTCTCAGGTGTCACACACCTCTTGCGTGTAAATACTCTCACACCCCTCTCAGGTCTCAGACGCCTCTTGCGTGTAAATACTCTTACACCCCTCTCAGGTGTTAATACTCATACACCCCTCTCAGGTCTCAGACGCATCTTGCGTGTAAATACTCTTACACCCCTCTCAGGTGTCACACGCCTCTTGCGTGTAAATACTCGCACACCCCTCTCAGGTGTAAATACTCATACACCCCTCTCAGGTCTCAGACGCATCTTGCGTGTAAATACTCATACACCCCTCTCAGGTCTCAGACGCATCTTGCGTGTAAATACTCTTACACCCCTCTCAGGTGTAAATACTCATACACCCCCCACTCTCAGGTCTCAGACGCCTCTTGCGTGTAAATGTACACCCCTCTCAGGTGTCACACGCCTCTTGCGTGTAAATGCTCTTACACCCCTCTCAGGTCTCAGACGAATCTTGCGTGTAAATACTCTCACACCCCTTTCAGGTGTAAATACTCATACACCCCTCTCAGGTCTCAGACGCCTCTTGTGTGTAAATACTCGTACACTTCTCTCAGGTGTAAATACTCTCACACCCCTATCAGGTGTCACACGCCTCTTGCGTGTAAATACTCTTACACCTCTCTGCTGGTGTTCCACTCTTATACTTCTCTTCTCTCAACACCTAAATCAGGTATTTCACACGTGTGAGCACTCTTATGTGGTAAACACCGTAAGGCCACCCTTTTCTCCTACCAAGGAGCTCTTACATCCCATGGCTGTTCCCAGGCCAGAGTACTTAATCTACACTACCCAAGCGCATCTTTTGAAATCTGGAACTCCATATCTTGTATTTTATAAAAATTTTCCAGATTCGATTTGGTTAAGCCCTTTCTTCGATCACCGCCAAAGGTTTGACCCAGCAGATCACGCAAACTTTTTTAAACTAATAAGCAAAAATTTGCTCTTACCTCATAGGCGCACCTTTGTTTGCGTGATCTGCCAAGGCCCACCAGCCACGGCTCCCATCGATGTCAGGCCTCGGACCGCTCCTGGTGTCATTCGCAGTAAAGTCATCTCTTTCTTGCAAATGAAGCTCAAGAGGCAGAGTTCCAGAAGTCAAAACAAGACTTGAACAAAGCCGAGATGCCTGCAGGACATCTGACTATCTCACTCGCAACTCACACTTTTATACAGTTTTAACCAATGACCTCATTTGCAGGTGCTCTCCTCCCTTTTCTCTTTCTGGAATCTCCCCAACACTTTCGCCACAGTTACTTCATTAATTGTCTATCTTCTTCTCTTTGTAAGGGTGTCCGACTGTCAACCAGTCAAAAACATATTTTGATTGTCCCACAAAGTGATTATTCAGTGTCTCATCTCTCTTTCTTCATTATCCTGCATTACAGCTTGCAATATCTGAATGATTTTAGGGCAGTCTTTCCGTTTTCTTTTCCGTTTTGTCATTATATCTCCCTTAGACCTGTCTCCTAATTTATAATAATTCTTCTCCCTATTTTTTTTAATAAAATCAGTACTTGTTGTTCTTCCCTTTTTATTTCCCCCTTTTTACTCTTACCTTTGACCTTATATATATATATATATACATATATTTATCAATGATTCAGTTTCTCTGCACATAGCCACATCAAATGTTCCCTCAGCTGGTCATTTTAGGCTTTTTTTGGGGGGGGGCTTTTTTTACCCAATTTTGGAGGGTTGTCCTATAGTATCTCTGCCTAACTGATAGGCTATCCTGACCGTGGTATCTCTAAAGGTGTTGATGTCATTATAATCTTAATTATTATCACTGTATGTTTCACACCTTTTTAGTATACCCTTACTAACACCAGCTTGCATCAATTCTTAACTGGTTTTCACCAAGATGTTCAGACAATATTAAGATATCTTATTAGTCTTTCTCAGGTATTTAAAAAAAGTCAGTTCCTGTATTTCTGGTCCACTGGTGGGGATGACAGTTACCAATAAAATCTCTCAAAGTGTTGTTCAAAGTGTATATTGGAGTTGGTTACTCACTTTCTGGTTTATAAACTAGTCAGAACCAGAAAGGATGATTTATTTCTCTCGGTCTCCCTCGTTTCCTTCCTCACACACACACACACACAATTCTTTGTACTAGTTTTTTTCATGCCACAGAATCCTTAAGCAGTCACAAAAACATTTATATTCAACACTGGAAGCGGTATCTGCTGTTTTTGAACACCCTCTCAGGTGTCACACGCCTCTTGCGTGTAAATACTCTTACACCTCTCTGCTGGTGTTTCACTCTTATACTTCTCTTCTCTAAACACCTAAATCAGGTATTTCACACGTGTGAGCACTCTTATGTGGTAAACACCGTAAGGCCACCCTTTTCTCCTACCAAGGAGCTCTTACATCCCATGGCTGTTCCCAGGCCAGAGTACTCCTAATCTACACTATCCAAGCGCATCTTTTGAAATCTGGAACTCCATATCCTCTAATCTATCATTCATTTTTCTAGATTCGATTTGGTGAAGCCCTTTCTCCGATCACCGCCACAGGTTTGACCCAGCAGATCACGCAAACTTTTTAAAATTAATAAGCAAAAATTTGCTCTTACCTCATAGGCGCACCTTTGTTTGCGTGATCTGCCAAGCCAAGCTCTCATCGATGTCAGGCCTCGGACCGCTCCTGGCTGTCATTCGCAGTAAAGTCATCTCTTTCTTGCAAATGAAGCTCAAGAGGCAGAGTTCCAGAAGTCAAAACAAGACTTGAACAAAGCCGAGATGCCTGCAGGACATCTGACTATCTCACTCGCAACTCACACTTTTATACAGTTTTAACCAATGACCTCATTTGCAGGTGCTCTCCTCCCTTTTCTCTTTCTGGAATCACCCCAACACTTTCGCGACAGTTACTTTATTGGCCGACTGCCAACCAGTCAAAAACATATTTTGATTGTCCCACAAAGTGATTATTCAGTGTCTTATCTCTCTTTCTTCATTATCCTGCATTACAACTTGCGATATCTGAATAATTTTAATAGGCTACTTCAAAAAGTTTAGAAAAGTCAAAGTTTTAGGCTGATCCATATAGCAGAGTACAGACTTGCTTGTCATTAAAGAGTTATTCAGTGCAATAAGCCGCGGAAAACATCTCATTGTGGTCTTGCGCCATCTGACACACACCCAAAGCGAGCGCACAGAAAGTGGCCTCTCATACATCGCGCAATCCTGAATCCAGTTATCTTCCGCGGCCCTCTGCACTCTAACAGTCAAATACACATACAGTTCTGTCAAAATGCCTGTCTTGGCATTGGCATGTAAACATATTAGGTTATGTCGTTTTAGTTTTTAAATATATTTAAATATAATTTACATTTATTTTACACACTTAAAGCAATATTGTATCTCATACTGAATATCACATTTTTCTTCAATATCATGCAGCCCTACCTCTTACATGGGGGGCAGTCTTTCCATTTTCTTTTCAGTTTTGTCATTATATCTCCCTTAGACCTGTCTCCTAATTTATAATAATTCTTCTCCCTCTTTTTTAAATAAAATCAGTACTTGTTGTTCTTCCCTTTTTATTTCCCCCTTTTTACTCTTACCTTTGACCTTATATATATTTTGGAGGGTTGTCCTATAGCAGGGGTGCCCAATCCTGCTCCTGCCGATCGACTGTCCTGCACAGTTCATCCCCAACCCTAATCAAACACAGCTGAAGCAACCAATTAAGGTCTTTAGGATCACTTGAAAATTAAAGGCAGGTGTGTTTGATGAGGGTTGGAGATGAACTGTGCAGGACAGTCGATCGGCAGGAGCAGGATTGGGCACCCCTGCCCAATAGTATCTCTGCGTAATTGATATCCTGACCGTGGTATCTCTAAAGGTGTTGATGTCATTATAATCTTAATTAGTATCACCATATATTTCACACCTTTTTAGTATACCCTTACTAACCCCAGCTTGCATCAATTCTTAACTAGTTTTCACCAAGATGGTCAGACAATATTAAGATATCTTATTAGTCTTTCTCAGGTATTTAAAAAAAGTCAGTTCCTGCTCAAAGTGTTGTTCAAAGTGTATGTTGGAGTTGGTTACTCACTTTCTGGTTTATAAACTAGTCAGAACCAGAAAGGGTGAATACTTTCTCTCTGTCTCCCTCGCTTCCTTCCTCACACACACACACACTCACTCGAACTCCGTGGTTTCCTCTTCCGGCCATCAGAGGGCTCCCTCACCCGAATATTGACTCTTTCACATACACACTACATTTCCCATCAGCCCTGTACCTGGCACTGATCACATTGCCCAGCTGTAGCCTGTCTGCTGGTCTATTTAAACTGTCTCTTTCCCATCCCTCTTTGTGAGGTCTTGTTTTACTATGGTTGACATTTCTGAGCGTTCATTCCTGTTTATGCCTGCCTGTTGTGACCCTGTTTGTACATCGTTTATGATTCGCTGCTACCTGCCTTTTGGATTATCTGCATTGTCTCTGGTTTGTGGCTGTTCTCCGCCTGCCCTGACTTACTGCCTGTTTATCGACCACGATTGTGTTTTCTCTAAGTTACTGTGTTTGCTGGTGCTCGACCTTTGCCTGTTTGATCACGATCTTAATAAAAGCCTGCTTATGGGTCCCACTTTGAGTGATGCTTCGTTACACTACCAAGGGGCTCCTTACATCCCATGGCTGTTCCCAGGCCAGAGTACTCCTTATCTACACTACGCAAGCGCATCTTTTTTGAAATCTGGAACTCCATATCCTCTATTCTATCATTCATTTTTCTAGATTTGATTTGGTGAAGCCCTTTCTCCGATCACCGCCACAGGTTTGACCCAGCAGATCACGCAAACTTTTTAAAAATTAATAAGCAAAAATTTGCTCTTACCTAATATTGCCTTTGTTTGCGTGATCTGCCAAGCCCCACCAGCCACGGCTTTCATCGATGTCAGGCCTCGGACCACTCCTGGCTGTCATTCGCCAACTTTATGTTGCCGACAAACAAAGCCGAGATGCCTGCAGGACATCTGACTATCTCACTCGCAACCAATTTTAGCAGTTTTAACCAATGACCTCATTTGCAGGTGCTCTCCTCCGTTTTCTCTTTCTGGAATCTTCCCAACACTTTCGCCACAGTTACTTCATTGGCCGACTGCCAACCAGTCAAAAACATATTTTGATTGTCCCACAAAGTGATTATTCAGTGTTTTTTCATTGTTTTTATCAAGAGACCACGTTGAAGGCACAGTTGTCTAGGGAGGGACCTCGAGGGAGCTTTGCCGCATTTGTGGAGTGGGTGCTGGTATCCTGTGGATCGCTGTTTACTATTGGATACAACGACAACACCAGCCCCAGCCCCACTCCCAATCCAGTGCCCAACCAGGAACCTCCAGACGGCGAGGAACAGCATGAGCCCACCGCAGACAGAGAGCCCACCGAAACCGTGATGCAGTAGCCAGCGATTAAAGAAATGACTGAGCTAGACATCGCCGCGGAACCGGAGCCTCGAATGTCTGACCAGGTGTGCAAGCCGGCTGCATAATCCATCGCAGAGGGAGTTTGTGATGAGTGCAAGGGTGTAGAATGGAGCCCCGCCCACACTCCTGTCACTGAAAGTGAGTTTCTGGCCTGCAAAATTAACTATTGTTTTGATTTTGGAGAGGAAGAACCCCTACCCCCTTTAATCCCTCCCGAGCCTCTCTGCTTTATGTTGGACGAGCTGGTCCCGCCCAGCCTCCCTCCAGACTTTTTGCCAGAATAGTTTTTTTTTACCAATTCTTTTGTTCATCATCAGTCCCTTCTCCAGCCCTCGGGCGATGTCTGAGCCAGGCGGAGCCGATGGTCTGAGGGGCCTTGCTGTCTCCCATCAGTCCCTCAGTTCCTCCTCAGGCTCCTCTCATACCCCTTTTCCACCAAGACAGTTTGAGTGCTGGTTCAAAGCCAGAGCCTAGTTTCAAAAGTTGTAGCACCAAAACATTGCTGGTCAAGAAGTAAAAACCGCATGCGTCAGGGGCTGGGGGCGGGGTTACCGTGACCAACAAGATGAACAGAAACTTGTGACCGCAGTTTTTTAAACAGCAGCTAATCGAGCTAATAGCAGCTCGATTGTAATCTCCGTCTATGCAAATTACGGCGAGCTGCACGAACGTGTTGGATACGCCGTGTTTGGATGCCGATGTAGGTTCGCAATGCCATGAGCATCAATAGTAACACAACGACCGCTATTGTTGATGGATTGCTTGTTCGAGATGCATCAGAGCTGTGCGGACCAATTGGAGTGCTGCGGGAGTGGCTTACGTCACTTCAGAGTTCCTACTGGTGGTGTGAATGCAACCAGGAAAACGTTCGGGAACCATAAGTTCTCGGGGAACCACCCTGGTGGCTAGTTCCTAGAACTACCCTGTGCGAAAGCCCCTAATGTTCCTAGGGAACCATTAGTTCTCGGGGAACCACCCTGGTTGCTAGTTCCTAGAACTAATTTCCTAGGTTCCTAGAACTACCTGGTGCGAAAGCCCCTTATGATTCAGGCTGCATCACAAGTCAGAATTCAGATGGTCTATTAACTGTCTAATTTGCTTTAGATGGTTATGATCAAAGCTATATGTGATTCATCTTTGGACGCACCACACACACACACACACACACACACACGTGTTGTCATGTCGAGTAAGATTTGATGACATCATCAGAGTTTGCCATACCTTGGCTTTTGATGATTTGACACCACTGTCTCCAAGTGTCCTTTTTTGGAAAGACACCTAAATTTACCTTGAAAAAAGCTTGCAGGAAGCTGCAACTTTGTTGTGAGAATCTCCCTTCAGTCTGATGGTTTACTTTGTTGGATATAGCAAATGATGACAAACTGGGTAACACTTTAGAATACTGTTCCTTCATTAATGAATAATTACACAGGAACAAACGAGTAACGCATTATTAACATTCTAGTAACTACTATTAACTAACAAGAAACTCTGATTAACAAATTAGTAAGTAATAGCGCTCAGATGAATGTAGTAGTTCATTATTAGCTAATTAATAACTACAATTTTTTTTCATACCTCCCAGAGAACTACTATCTACAGGTTCATAATTAACATGAATAATGCATCATTTACAGTGAGGAAAATAAGTATTTGAACACCCTGCTATTTTGCAAGTTCTCCCACTTAGAAATCATGGAGGGGTCTGAAATTGTCATCGTAGGTGCATCTTAAACTGTTGAAAAGAGGAGATAGATCTAAAAGACCTAGGTAAACTATTCCGATCAGAAGGGGCTTTAAATTTAAAGGCTCTCCTCTTACTTTCTTTGGATATATTTGATACAGAAAAGAAAAGAGGGTCAGTGTCTCTTAGGCTGTAGGATGATTGATATGAATCAAGTATTGTTTCAGATAGGATGGGTAGTTTGAGAAAATGCATTTGTGAGCAAACTGCAACCAGTGAAACTGTCGTCTAGCATTCAGTGAAAGAAGATTCAATGACTGATACATTTGACAGTGATGAGTTCTAAATGGACACCTCAGAACAAATCTGCAGATACTATTAGAAATGTGGGCCGGATCTGGGCCGACACAATGTTGCTATGTGGGTCAGCTCTGCTTGCGTCTCTAAACACTGACAATCCGCACCATAAGCAGATGTGTGTTTATCATTGGAGCAAGTGAAGAAATCATTCTGACAAAGATTTGTTCATGACTGACCCTGGAGAAACTCTGTGAGTTTCAAACTGTAGGATTTGAGGATTTTTGTATATCAAACTAATCATAACTCTAACATCTAACCTTACTTCCCTTTTTAGGCCTAACATGCTAACACTTTGAAACACAATGTACTAAAACGTTCTGTCCAGTGTTTTTGAATGTTGTATGTTGTGTTGCCATTCCCCTTTGACTTTGGTTGTGTGTGTGTGTAAAAATAACAAATATGGGAAATTAAACTAGACAGATGTCTAAACTTGAAACCAAAAACAGAGTTTGGTTACCTAGTAACAGGAGGGCTTGTCTATGAAAAACCAATCAAATTGTGTAATGTTTCATGTCATTTTTGCCATACCTCCTTATTCTATAAAAACTGTTGTATTTGTGTTTACTGGTGGGATTCTGAGATCCTCCGGCCTTGCTTCTTGGGAGAGATTCCCTGATAACTGCTCGGGAACTCTTTCGGCCGTGATTAAAGCATTTAAAGGACATTTGCTGAAGTCTGTTTGTCGATTATTCCTGCGCAGGAAGTAAGCTAGTTTAGGGAAGCACACTGAAAAAAATTATTAGTTGAAATGAATTAAAAAAAATATCGTAAGTGGTTGCAATTGATTTTTTTTACATTTAAACAAATGCATTAAGTTGAACTTAATACATTTTTGTTCAAACGCATTTGTTTAAACGTAGATAAAATCAATTGAATGCAACCACTTACGATAAAAAAAAGAGATTAATTTCAACTAATAAAATGTTTTCAGTGCAAGCTAGTTAGGTTACTCGGCCGACATCGACTGGAGTAGAGTAGGCTAGAGTATTATTGAATGGACACGTTGATTGTAGACGAGACCCAGGTACGTAGTTAGGTTTAGGGAAAAATATACCACAAGGGTTTTACGTATAAAAATGCATCAAATCATTTCAAAATGATGACTAAACGGACTTGTAATCAGATATCGTTCAACTGCATATTTTTTTATCATGTCCACAACCTTTATATGTGACCATTATGCTTAAATCACTCACAATTCATGCAAATGTTATAACTATTGAATGGTTGATTGAAAGTGTGCCTTACTTTGTACCATTGTATGTATCTAATTTATGGTCAAAGAGGAGGGAACACAGTCACCTCTGAACTAAAGACAATACCTAATGGGTCAGACCTCATCCAGGAGGATGGGCAAACATTTGAGTTTAAAGATCTCAGGACACCAACAAAGCCTTCAGCAGAAGCATTTAAGCCATCTCTACTCTCGTCTCAGTTTTCTTTCCTTTCTCTTAGTTTCTTTGTTTTCCGTTGAGTCTTGTGTTAAGTTTTAAGTTCTTCAGCTTCCAACCAAGACTCATTCAAACGCCAACACACAACGCGATTGGCCACCCAAGACATCAATCCAGACATGAGTAACCCGCCAGTTAATCAACTAACCCAGAAAACCCCCTTTTCAAACCAAAGGACTCCGCCTAAGGGAATCCCCAAACACTAGCCTCCAGACTCTTAGCAGAATTGGTGTATTGATATAAAATGTAACAACTCTGTCTAAGAAACGATAGAAGGGTTAATTTAATGATTGATGGTTCGTTCAGGTCAGGTTTTACAAAGTTCATATATTGCTAGTAAATTGGGATTTCATCATTTCACTCTCTTAAAAATTCACTCTTTCCTCCTTTTCTTTCTGTCTGCAACTCGTGTGTATGTGTGTGTGTGTTTGTGTTAGGTATTAGTTTTTGTATTAGAATAGTCAATAAAGTCTTGTTTGTATTTAAAGAGAAGTGTCTTGTGTTATGTCCTTATACAAATTGAATGTCTTAAACTTCTGATCTAAGTTACCTTGTTAATAAATAGAGTTTTCTCTATATATTTATATAGAGCTGATGGTCACGGCCCATTCAAATGAATGCTGGACGAGCCATTTGCTCGGCTGTAACATAAATGACTTTCAAAATTCCCTATAAATGAAATAATAATTCCTTTTGAGCTGTTTCCCTTACAGTTATCTTACGAACACACTCAACAACAAATAGAGTGCAATAAATAAAACTAAAGTTTCTTGAGTCTTTTTATAATCGATATTTGTTTGGAGTTTTTGTAGCATTATACTTGATATTTTCAATGTAAGTTCATTTTGAATGCATTTTGTTACATTTTTACCTGAAGAAATCCTGATGTTCATGTCTGACCTGTTTTAACACACCCAAAGGTGATCAGCAACGCCCACCCTCTTACAACACTTACCAGGAAGAGTCTGACTTCTTTCAGTTACACTGACTCTCTTCTCTCTCGACAAAAGCAAAAAAAAAAAAAAAAAAAAAAAAAACAGCAATCAATGAAGAAGGAAGAGAAAAACTTTCAATGAGGATTTTTGCAAAGTTCTAAACAAACAGCAGATCTTTGTGATTCTTGTGGTATAATTTTGGAAAACATCTTTCAGAAAGTGAAAGTAAAGTTCAGATTGCTGGAGATCAAATAGAGAAAATGGCTTCACTATCTGAAGATGATTTTTCTTGTACCGTGTGCTGTGAAATCTTCAAGGATCCTGTTGTTTTATCATGTAGTCACAGTTTCTGTAAAGAGTGTCTTCAACAGTTCTGGAGAACAAAGGAAACTCTGGAGTGTCCTGTCTGCAGGAGAAGATCCTCAAGAGATGATCCTCCACTTAATCTTGTGTTAAAAAACTTGTGTGAGTCTTTACTGAAGAAGAGAAATGAGAGGCGTTCATCAGGGTCTGAGGAGCTCTGCAGTTTACACAGTGAGAAACTCAAACTCTTCTGTCTGGAGGACAAACAGCCTGTGTGTGTAGTGTGTATTAACTCGCATAAACACGTCAATCACACATTCAGACCCATCAGTGAAGTTGTTCCATCACATAAGGTAAGACAGATTTAAAGATGGGGATAAACACTTGTTTGAGCTTATGTATTACACATAAAATCATATTAAAGAAATCTCTTGTGTCTTATAGATTTTCTCTTTAAATTCCAGGAGGAGCTCGTATCAGCACTGAAGTCATTACAAGAGAAACTTAAACACATAGAAAACATTAAAGAAGAGTTTGAGAAAACAGTTCAACTCATAAAGGTAATTACTGATTCTTTTTACTTGTTTACAAGTTTGATTAAAACAGTTGAAAGAATTTGTCTGACTACATATGCCTTTATTTACTGAAACACACACACACACACACACACACACACACACACACACACACACACACACACACACAACCGTTTGTGTATAATGATGATCAAGCACAGACGCCTCTGTCAGGTGGTTATTCAGCAGTATGCAGGACTAATGTGCCAGAACTAATACCATTGGCTAGCGCTCACCTTAAAGGATTAGTTCACTTAAAAAAAAAAAAAAAAAAAGATAATTTACTCACCCCCATGTCATCCAAGATGTCCATGTATTTCTTTCTTCAGTCGAAAAGAAATTAAGGTTTTTGAAGAAAACATTCCAGGATTTTTCTTCATATAATGGACTTCAATGGCAACCAACGGTTTGAAGGTTCAAATGTCCATCTCAATGCAGCTTCAAAGGCTCGACACGATCCCAGCCGAGAAATAAGGGTCTTATCTAGCGAAACAATCGGTCATTTTATAAAAAAATAAAAATAAAATACTTTTTAACCACAAATGCCCATCTTGTACCATCTCTAAGATGCATCACGCATTACGTCATCACTTTGGAAAGGTCACGAAAAAATTTAAATAATAATAATAATAAATTAAAACAAAGATGTCGGACAATTTTGAAGTTGGAGAAAATAAGATGGAATTTTTTGCCCTTCTCTACCTTTAGAACCGGAGTACACAGACAAATAACTTAGACAGATGGCGTGACGCGTGACCTTTCCAACGTGATGACGTTAGTGATGTAGCACTCGAGTTCTGCTTTCTCGGACTCGTCTCGGACTTGTTCCTTCAAAGACTCGGTCTTGACTCGGTCTCGACCCTTCAAAGACTCGGTCTTGACTCGGACTCGGCATAGGCGGTCTCGTCCCCATCACTAGTCCACTAGAATACATACCACTAGAAAATGTTTATTTGCTCTGCATGTCCTAACTATGATTAAAAAAGTCAGGGTGGGCTTAACATGTTGATGACAGAGCAGCACTGTTGAAGCAGTTTAGAAAAATAGGCAGAAGATGATGCATGTGGTAAGGATTTTTTTAATGATAGTAAAAGCATAGTTCATATTAAGACGTTAAGACTGCTCCTCTAAACAATTCCCAATCTAGCTTAGTCTGTAGGCCTAACTGTTGATTATTAACTGGGGTGATATTAAATCATGAATATGAAAACTGACATGTTTTTATGGTCTTGGTCTCGACTCCTAAAGACTCGGTCTCGACTCGGACTTGCTTCCTCAAAGACTCGGTCTTGACTTGGACTTGCTTCCTCAAAGACTCGGTCTTGACTCGGACTCGACTGTATTTGAAAACCAACGGACTCGTCTCGACTCGGTCTCGACCCTTCAAAGACTCGGTCTTGACTCGGACACGGCATAGGCGGTCTCGTCCCCATAACTAGATGACGTAATGCGCGCCGCATCTCAGAGATGGTACACGACGGGCATTTGTGGTTAAAAAGTATATCATTTAATTTTTTTTTAGAAAATGACCAATCGTTTTGCTAGATAAGACCCTCAGTTCTCGGCTGGGATCGTGTCGAGCCTTTAAAGCTGAATTGAGACGGACATTTGAACCTTCAAACCGTTGGTTGCCATTGAAGTCCATTATATGGAGAAAAATCTTGGAATGTTTTCCTCAAAAACCTAAATTTCTTTTCGACTGAAGAAAGAAAGACATGGACATCTTGGATGACATGGGGGTGAGTAAATTATCAGGAAATTTTTATTTGAAAGTGAACTAATCCTTTAAGCATTTTCATGTAAGTTAATTAGTTTGGGCGAATGCAGATAATGTGATTCACGAGTTATTTTGCCCATATAATCTTTAAGCCAATAAGGTTAAGCGTATTTGGCTTGCTGTCTGCAGTGGAGAGGCTCGAGGAAGCAGCTTCAACTCGAGCTTAGATATATCCCCCAGTGGGACTACTAGTGCTTGGAAGATGAGTATGGTAACGAGATGCTTAAATTATGTTGGTGGACTTGGGGAGATAGAGAGATTACAAAACAGCTGATGCCAGAGCAAGGTGAGATGCTCAGGCTGCTTATATGCTCTGGCAGTTAAATGAAAGATTAGATGTGTTCACTCCTCCCGAAGTTACGTTTGTGAACTTCACTTTATTTTCATGAGCCCAACAACCTGTAAGCGCAACAGACACTGAACTGCTGACATTATGCTACTACCTGAGGATTTGATTGATAATGTGTATTTTCACCCTACAGACACAGAACATCTACTACAACAGTACTAGTACTTCAGAAAGTTAAAGCTGTAGTTAACTATCCCACATTTTCCCACTCACTCTTCATGCTGCTCCAGAAAAAGTTGCGTGTTTGAGATGATTGAAGTGAATGTGATTTGATTTCAGTCTCAAGCTGAGCACACAGAGCGTCAGATTAAACAGCAGTTTGAGAAGCTTCATCAGTTTCTCAGAGATGAAGAAGAAGCAGCAATCACTGCACTGAGGGAGGAAGAGGAGCAGAAGAAGCAGATGATGAAGGAGAAGCTGGAGGAGACAAACAGACACATCTCAGCTCTTTCACTCACAATCAAAGACATGGACGAGATGATGAAAGCCAATGACGTCTGCTTTCTGAAGGTCTGAATTCAGATCATTGATTGATTGATGATTGATTGAGTTCTTGATGATAAATGGTGTGTTTGTTCTGCAGGAGTTTCCATTCTCAATGCAAAGGTGAGTGATATGCTGGTGTCTCTGGTATCTCTGCTTCTGATCCAAAGCCACTGCAGTTCTGACGCCTGAATGTTCTTCCAGAGTCCAGATCTCACAGCCGGATCCACAGATGGCTTCTGGAGCTTTGATTCATGTGCCACGTTACTTGGGCAACCTGACATTCAGAGTCTGGAAAAAGATGCAGGACATCGTCCAAAACAGTGAGTCTGTAGAAGATCTGTGCTGTTAAACACACACTAGAAATCACACATGATGGACAGGTTTTTTATGACACAAAGTACTATATTATTTCAGTTTGTAGTAAGTAAAGGTCATACTACAGTAGTTCTGGTATATACAGTGCTATGCATAAGTTTAGACACCCATGCTAAAGTTGACTAAAAAGAGGAATAAAAAATCATCTTTTGGAAATTGAACTTAATGCCTTAATTTAAAAAAATAGGAAAAATCCAACCTTTAAGGACACCAATTTTCTTTGTGAATGAATAATGTATCGTAAATAAATAAATGTTCTTCCTTAAAATACAGGGTGCATAAGTTTGGACACCCCTATGTTAAATTCCCATAGAGGCAGGCAGATTTTTATTTTTAAAGGCCAGTTACTTCATGGATCCAGGATACTATGCATCCTGATAAAGTTCCCTTGGCCTTTGGAATTGAAATAGCCCCACATTATCACATAGCCTTCACCATACCTAGAGATTGGCATGGGGTACTTTCCATAAGATCATCTCTCAATGCAAATCAAACTAGCTATTAGGCTAACTGAAATACAACCATGCCAATCTCTAGGTATGGTGAAGGCTATGTGATAATGTGGGGCTATTTTAATTCCAAAGGCCAAGGGAACTTTATCAGGACGCATAGTATCCTGGATCCATGAAGTAACTGGCCTTTAAAAATAAAAATCTGCCTGCCTCAATGGGAATTTAACATAGGGGTGTCCTAACTTATGCACCCTGTATTTTAAGGAAGAACATTTATTTATTTACGATACATTATTCATTCACAAAGAAAATTGGTGTCCTTAAAGGTTGGACTTTTCCTATTTTTTTAATTAAGGCATTAAGTTCAATTTCCAAAAGATGATTTTTTATTCCTCTTTTTAGTCAACTTTAGTATGGGTGTCTAAACTTATGCATAGCTCTGTAATTAATATTATCAACTCTTTTTTGAGACTGTTTCTCATTTCTTCTTCTACTCAAGGCCAGAACAAACTCACTTTTTAAAAGTGAAAAGATTCTTGAATCTCCATTTTTTATTCTTTAGACTGAAACACTGAAGCTCAAATATATTATTGTGAACTCAAGGAAATACAATATGTTTTTGAAGTTCCTCAAAGAGTTTCTATTATGATGGTTTTACTAGAGGAACTATTTACAGTCTCTCGAGTACATGAAGAAAATTATTAATTTTATAATCTCCTCAGAAAGCTGCGGCCAGATTCACAACATTAAGGATAAAATTATTTTCTTATTATATTATAACTTGAGAAAAAGTTAAGACTTACTACTTTTCTTATCTGTTTTTTTTCCAAGGTTGTTCTTAAGACAATAAAAATAAAATATATTTCCATATATTTATGATCAATATATTAAAGCTAGGGTAGGTAATCCTGTTCAGAAACACTTTTGCCTGGTTTCACAGACAAGGTTTAAGCTAGTCCCAGACTAAAATGCATGTTTGACCTTTCTTTACTGTAAACAAATTGCACTGTCATATCTTAAAATATGCCAGCGCCATTGTTTTGTCTCAAGATGCACACCAGTAATGTTTTGTTCTAAGGCACATCAAAACTGCTACATAAATCTCCTAATTGAACTAAGGCCTAATCCTGGCTTAATCTAAGCCCTGTCTGTGAAACCAGGCCTTTTTTTTATACTGGGTGAAATGGTCCTTTCATCCTGAGAGTAGTCAATACATTATGTGTTCAGAAAAAGGAATGAAAACAATCAGACCTCTGTAGCAGCTGCAGGACAGTAAAAACTCTGACCAATCACTGCCACAGTGCCACTCGGTCCGAGAGTAAAGAACCAATCAGATGCCTTCATGTCTCGTGCTGTCACTCACTCTCGCAACCATGGCTACCACCCCTTTTGCTAGATCTGCCCATATGCGCGCGCACCCGTTTGATTTGAGGAGTGCAAGTCAAGAGATGCGTGGAACCTACGAAGAGTAAAATTATGGCAGAGAAAGAGCATTCAAAATTCAAAGCACCTGCATATGCAGTCAGCGAAGGCAAACAAGGCAAAAACTACTTCCTCGGACCCTGGTTGCCCGCACTCTTGAACGACCTCCTCTGCTTCGCCCTCGACCTCGGACCTGTCCTCGAACCGACGATGAGGTACTTGTCACCGGACTGTAACGTTAGTCCTCATCAGAGTCAACAATGCTTTCATCATGGAAACTCTTACATGCAAAACACCGTATATGTTATGAATCTAACACGAAATTCACCTTCATCACAGTGTAACTGATGGTAATGGAAAAACGTGTATCAATGCAACCTGTTTTTAGCTTTGCCTTATAAATATAGCTCGTTAGCTATAAATATAGCTCGTTACCGAATCAAACAAAGTAGCCTATATTTTAAACTTTACCAGTATCGATATGCTAGCTTGATAGTGAGTACTAAAAGCCATCTTATTTGTTTATATTCATAGTGATAAAGTTAGGTAATTTTATTACATGTGATTCTGACATGATGTCACTGCATGCACTGCGCTCCTTCCTCTCCACTCGTCTCAGGTAATAAATGCGTCTTCCAGCTGAGCCTGAGCGTTTGGCGTCGCGCGTTCATGTGTTTTGGGGGCGTGGCTTTGGAAGGAGCTCAGAAGGGAGGGGGTAGAGTGAATGGAAATAATGAGCTGTGTTTATTGCAGATTAAAAGGTCTACAGTCACTCGATTTTTATATTCTCTTTTTCAGAGCACTTACATTTTAATTATGTATTGGTATATAAAGACAGTTTAAACAAATTTGAAAATATAAAATTTTATAAAAATCCTACCTACCCTAGCTTTAAATGGTTTGAATATATTTTAAAAAAAATTCATTCATATAATACAATATATTTAATAATACCTAAGAAATTGATTTGAAGAAAAATTGTGTATGTCTTTGTATTGACAACTTTTGTATTAAAAATGTCACACACTGACTGTAGTAACACACACAACGAAGAAGATGAAGATCCAAGATAGTCTTTAATAGTATCCACAGGAAATTCCTAGCAGAGGCAGGCAAGCAAACACAACCATAACATTGACAAGACCCAACAACACTGAACTGAAACAAGGGACCTTAAATACAGGTAAATGAGGATAATTAACGACACACACCTGATCTGAATAATGAATCACATTAGTGTCCATGATGACAGATTAGACGGTGTAAAATGAACACAAAGTCCAAACAAAGGGAAACTGTTAAAGTATGCCCCCTCCCTGAAGGCATGAAGGCAACGTGCCTGAAAGAATAAGAGAAAGAGGGTGGGTGCTCTAGGGGCAGACGAGGGGATGGTAAAGGGTTGGAGAGGAGTGGGCGAAGGAATGGTGAGACAGGATAAGGCTTTGGGTCGAGGGCGAAGATCCGGGAGGGGGATGGATAACAAGACAGTCCAGGGTGGTGAGGCTTGTGGATGAATCTAGGGGATGGCCTTCAACAGGGGCGTGCGGATGGAGGCCCAGGCTTGAGGGAGGAGCCATGGAGTGAAGATATTCAACGTCACCTTGGGGACAACTGGAGACGAGGATGGTGATGGAGGTAGAGCCCACCGCGCAGACAGAGAGCCGATGAGGTGGAGAGCCATGGGCTCCAACATCACGGCCAAGGTGTTCTCTCCGTTTGCAGTGGGCACATACTGTAGCTCCTACCAGCGGGGTGGTAACTGGCTGGGCACTGGGTTGGGAGTGGGCCCGGCGTTGTCATCCGCTGCTCCGACGGTCAACGCGGATCCGCATGAATCCAGCACCCACTCCACGAAGCTCCCTCTAAGCCCCTTCCTGAACAGCTGTGCTTTTGTTAACAGTGTTCTGGCCGGTGTACAGGAACAAGCACAAAAAGAAAAAAGAAAACTTTCGCCTCTTATCTTATCTTGGTCAGGTTTTCTGGCACACACTGACTGTAGTAACATACACAACGAAGAAAAAACATCTTTAAAAGAGGTCCTAAAAGAGATCTTAAAAGAGGCAGGCGAGCAAACACAACCATAACATTGACGAGACCCGACAACACTGAACTGAAACTGCACCTAACTGAACAGCAAACGGATGCTTTAATTTTCTAGCTTAACTGTCACAGAATGAAACGAACAGGATTGTGGGATATCAAAGGCAGCAGAGGATACATTTATGCTGCCTTCAGAAATCAATAGGATGACGGTATCTCAGGAGAGTTCCAGAGTCTCCGCCGTTCCTGAGTCTCCGGCCGTCATGGCCGCCATTCCAGAGTCTCCAGCTGTCATGGCCACCGTTCCAGAGTCTCGTCCCAAGATGGTCGCCACACCTGAGTGTGATTTTGGGAGGGGGCTACCCATGCACTGCCTGCTCATCCTTGTCCACCTATTCTGCCTGATCCACCCTAGGTCCTTGATCCTCCTCAGTATCCAGTTCCACTGGCCTGGCCCTCCATCCCTCCCTCTGTTCCGCCTCTGTTCCACCACCCTCCTGAACTGCTGTTTCCTGCGGAGTATCTGGAATCTGCTACTTTAGTGGGGGGCTCTGTCGTGGTCGCAGCCTGTGTTCCCTTGTCTTGTGTGAGGACTTTTTCTATTTCCTGTCTTCTGCCATGTTTTGTAGTTTTTTGTTGCTTTTCATGTTGTTTGGTCTCCCTAGGTGTGTCTTGTCAGTTCTCTTGGTTACCCTCTTGTGTTCTCATGTCAATTTAACATGCCCCCTTGTTACCTTGATGAAGCTTGTCTTGTGTATGAATAGCCCTTGTGTTTTACTTGTGTTTGTGAGTCATTAAATGTTTGCTTGTATCCTGGGTAATCTTGTGTTTCCCCACCGCTCCCTGTGTTTTTAACCTATTTCACAAACCTCCCTCATTAAAGGAATTCAACGATCCCACACCAGACAACCCATAACACAAGACATTCTCACAAAATGTTTTTACCACCCCCACACTCAATGCTATGTTTATTTGAACCTTTTTGGGTTTTCTTAGATGCTCTGAACTCATTATCACTTCCAAATTCAACCCAAAAGTCCACCCCACCACCTCAGCCTTACCTGTACTCGATAGCGAAACAATCTCCTATTTGATTAAACAAAGAAAACAGACCAAGTTAAAAAAAAGGTAATTTTGTTTATATTTTCAACCTCTAGTCACAAATCCAACCATACCAATATCTTTTCGCCTCCCTCCAATTCAGAAGCTCTCAGACTAAATCCCCTTTTGAACCTCTATTCATAGATGACAACAATCTTGTCACATGCTTTTGTTTCCAATAACACCTCAAATCTGTTCTCCTACAATTAGACACATTCAAAAGCTATATAAGGACCAAACGGTTCCACATCAAAAAGGCCTACCAAACCCTACTCGGCTTACTAGCCCACACTGGTCGAGTGACTGCTTTCTTTATGCTTTCCCTTTCGACTGCTGGCAATGTTTACCCAACCAATGCCGTTATGCATTGATCTCCCGTCGGATGCGGCGAGAGCCCTCCCAGTTTGAGCAAACATGACTTTATCTGTCCGGCAAGGCTTATCCGTCCTATGCCGTGAGTATTGAACTCCCGTCGAATGCTGCGAGAGCCTCTTGGCCGAGCAACCTTGCCTTTCTCTGCTCCCGTCGAAGGTTGCATGGACCATCCCGGTCAAACGACTAGGCTTCTTCCAGAAATGCCAGTCTGCCAAATGTCAGCGCTCTTTTAGTCAATCCATCTGCTGTCTGTTCTTTGCTCATTTGCTTTTTGGGGGAGTACTCTGGGTTCGGGCCAAATTCCGAGCCCTCCCCTTGGACAGCAAGCCAAATACACATAACCTTTACTCTATTTAATTATATGTAAGTGTGAACTTGTGAAATAGTTATCATTAATATATGGAGATATATTTTTATCTCCATAAGGGATTTAAGAAAATATCTCTTAAGGTGGTTTTGTTGGTATAATTGAGAACCTCCGAATTTTTCAAGCATAGCATTTCATGAATCCTGAATCAATTTCTGAATCAAGTGCTGCCTCATGTATCTTAATTTTTCCATGTTTCAGAAACGTGATGAGGGTCTGTTCAGATAATGATGTGTTTACCAGAAGAACCTGCTTCAGTTACTCACACCACAGAGATTTATTACATCTTAAAATATTAAAATGATTGCTTATTCATTACTAAGTCAAACGGTCTTCAGACACATCAGACAGTAACAAAGTATTTAAAACAAATACACACACATTAAGACCCAGTTTAATGAACTTTATCAGATGCTGAACATAATTTTTACAGATATGTAAAAGCCCTGAAAAGGGGAGTAGTTGAGTGAAAGATGCACAGACACAAACTTTCCTCAGATCATGCGTGTAATGACTCAATATAAAAAAAAACAATATGCAACGTCAGTACAGAATTACATATACAAAATAATATTCCATGCGTTATACATACAATTCTAACCATTATCTCTAGTCAGCAATTATACCTGCAGAAGTATTTCCCACTTTTAACTACAGAGTAAATACGGCAATACACAAGAGATACAAAACACAATTATGCTGATAACATTCATACATAACACTTTACACCTCTAATAATACTCAGTATATTTTAGAACCGTATACAGAACAAAAGTACAACGTCACTGCATAGCACTGCACCCCCTGCTGGAGCCCTCTAGTAACTACAACACTCTTGTTCACACTTACTGCTGCTGTTGTTAGAATGACATTTTGCACATGAAAAATAAGACATAAGAAAAGTACTGTACTGTAACTGCTGCAACTAACAGTAACAACTTTAACCATAATATATGATATCCCATTAAACTATGAGAATGGCAAAATTACCTTAATATGAACCCATTAATTGTTACTCTACTGCTTACTCAAATGCTTGCTATGACTTACTGGTAAAACACATTATTTCCGTCTGTCACAGATAGTTTTTCATCTCTACAGCTCTGATTGTTTGATTGTGATTTAAACTTTTACAAAATATTAGTTTCTCTTGATGAGACACACGTTTGAATCACACATTTGATGTTTGTCGCTGATGCCATTACACACCGATGATAAAAATTAGTGTGAAACTAAGAACACTGACAGTGATTAGAGGAAAATGTATGATGTGTTTGATCAATAGGGAGAGTGTCATAATTCATAATAATATGTGTACGGTTTCACTCTTGATCATTATATGAAGATCAGAATAAAAGCAGCTGTTGATTGTGTCTCATCAGCTCCTGTGACTCTGGATCCAAACACTGCAAATCCATGTCTCGTCCTGTCTGATGATCTGACCGGTGTGAGATGGAGTGAGAACAAACAACCGCTTCCTGATAATCCAGAGAGATTTGATATCTATGAGTGTATTCTGGGATCAGAGGGTTTTAACTCAGGAAGACACTGCTGGGATGTGGAGGTTAAAGAGAGTTCAGCCTGGAGTCTTGGAGTGACTTCAGAATCAAATCAGAGGAAGGGATGGGATTTAAATAACACTGATATCTGTTGGGTGCAGTACGGACTGGGTGAGCAGTTTGGCTTTCCTGTTGAACAGGATCTTGAGCGTGTGAGAGTTGATCTGGACTATGACAAAGGAATGGTGTCATTCTCTGACCCTGTAACTAACAAACATCTACACACATTCACAACCACCTTTATTGACACAGTCTTTCCATTCTTCTATACTCTTTACCCTCTGACGATCTTACCAGTCAACAGTCAGTAAATGTTACACCTGTAGGTCTGGATCGAGCTGCCTTCATCTTTTACAGTCATCATGTTTCCAATATGTATGTGTAAATCTTCTCAGAAATGCTCTTAAAGGGATAGTTCACCCAAAATGTTTTAATTATGTCTTCAATTACTCACTCTCCAATCCTGTACGAGTTTATTTTTTCTGTTGAACATTAAAGAAGATATTTTGAAGAATGGCAGTAATGGCTGGTCCTCATTGACTTCCATGGTATTTTCTGTACAATCTGGTCAAATGGGATCAGAAACTGTTTGGTTACTGTGCAGGACGAGGCAGATAATGATTTGATGATATTGATAATGAGTATCAAATGAGCAACACATCGGCCTCGTATCTCACGAGGAGCTACGGAAGCGTAAAAGGAGGAGCGATGACAGTGAGAGAGTACCAGGCCTGGATTTATGTTGTTTTGTTTGTGTGTGCGAGGCAGTTGTCCATGAGGGGCTGCCGCTTTTACTTTGGTTTTGTGTTTGTTTTATTATTAAACTGTTCAACGTTTGCCGGTTTCCGCCTCCTTCCCACAACAATTAACCTTGCTACAGTTACCCAGATTCTTCAAAATATCTTTTGTGTTCAGCAGAAGAAAGAAACTCACAGGTTTAGAACAACATGAGGGTGAATAAATGATGGAGAACGATCCCTTTAACTAGTTTGTACACAGATATAAATTGGGCCTGCAAAACTAACAGTTTTTATTCTTATTATTTATTTTTGGGGATGAAATAGAAAAGCATCAAGTGCTCATCACACATTTTCCTATAATAGTCTTTATGAAATTTGATTGGTGAATATATATAGTGAGAATCAAGTGACAAAAAAGAAACTAAAAAATAAGAGAGTTTTTATTTGTCTTGCATGTTTTGATCACCACATCATTCCCAGACTTCCATTTGTGTGATTTAAGAGTTTTCATGATATTAGTATTATTTTAAAATGCGGTAACAATAAAGTACAAACAGATAGGGGAGAGAACAGGATGTCCGACGGAGAGGAGGGCGACGGGGGCTGGGAATTGTCCAGAAGGAGCAGAGGGATGTTAAAGGGATACTCCACTTTTTTCGGAAATAAGCTCATTTTACAACTCCCCCAGAGTTAAACAGTTGAGTTTTACCGTTTTAGAATCCATTCAGCCGAACTCCGGGTCTGACGGTACCACTTTTAGCATAGCTTAGCACAGATCATTGATTCAGACGAGTCCAGTAGCATTTCTTTCAAAATGACCAAAGAGTTTCAATATTTTTCCTATTTAAAACTTGACTCTTCTGTAGTTAAACCGTGTACTAAGATCGACGGAAAATGAAAAGTTGCGATTTTCTAAGCCTATATGACTAGGAACTACTCTCATTCCGGCGTAATAATCAAGGAACTGTGCGGCTGTACCATGGGTGCAGCAGGCGTAGTGATATGACGCAGCGCCTGAAAATAGTCCCCAGCTCGGTAACTTCTTCCAACATGACCGGGACTAAGTTTGTCTAACCTATTAGACCTATTTTCAGGCGCTGCGTCATATCATTACGCCTGCTGCACTCATGGTACAGCCGCACAGTTCCTTGATTATTACGCTGGAATGAGAGTAGTTCCTAGTCATATAGGCTTAGAAAATCGCAACTTTTCATTTTCCGTCGATCTTAGTACACGGTTTAACTACAGAAGAGTCAAGTTTTAAATAGGAAAAATATTGAAACTCTTTGGTCATTTTGAAAGAAAAGCTACTGGACTCATCAGAATCAGTGATCTGTGCTAAGCTATGCTAAAAGTGGTACCGTCAGACCCGGAGTTCGGCTGAATGGATTCTAAAACGGTAAAACTCAACTGTTTAACTCTGGGGGAGATGTAAAATGAGCATATTTCCGAAAAAAGTGGAGTATCCCTTTAAGCAAACAGTCGCTTTGAGTGATAGCTGGCAGGAAGTGGGGGCGACAGTCTCTGCTCTGTTGCTCCTCCCATTTACATACTGGATCTGCCCTGAAGCCATGTCCACCAGAGTCATTCCAGTGTCGTTTTGTGGCTTGTTCCCTCTTTCTGTCTGTTATTTCTAAACTCTGTAATCACTGGCTGAGGTTTGACACCTTGTCTCTGATTTTTACACGTTTATTTTTGTTTTTTCTCGTCACTTTTGGTGTCAGTCCACTCCAAACTTTTTCAAACAAGTACTCTTCCTTTTAAGTCCTAATTCCAGTGTCTCTGCCGTCCTCGCTGTAGCGTTGAGTCGTCCGCCATGATGCCAGCACTAAATGCTGACCATTTGCGGCTGTTTATTCATGGTTATCTCATCATCTTTTTGAGGGTTTGTACATACAATTTTGGGTAATGGCCTGTCTTGTGTCTGAATGCATTTGAGTTCGTTTAAGGGTGTTTAAGCTCGACCTGTTAATGGGTCGGAAGGGTCAACAGATTGACCCCGATGTGTTTTGGGTCATGCTTTAGACTGAACGCAGGCGATGATGGGGTGGCAAACTAGAACACAGACCAGTCAGACCCACTGTACGGAAGAGCGGAGCGGGCCGGAGTTTTACCATGTGATGCTTCCCGCGTCCTCGCTAGTTTTGACGATGATACCGAACAGAGATCAATGTTTTCAACTCCACAAAAGTCACGGTCACAGATTAAAATAATTTTGATTAAAATAAATAGAGGTTCTCAATCACGCTAAAACCTCAAATGATAGGTTTAGCCTGTTGGGTCATTTTATTGGTGTTACGTGTATGTTCAGTTTGGTTTCGTTTACTGTTTTCTGTCCCTGTTTTGCCTGTCTGTGTTACCTAGTTAGTTTCCTTGGTTTTTAATTAGTTCCTGTCACGGTTTGGGTTTTGTTCTTGTCATTAGGCTTGTTCGACTTGAACCGGCGCTGCACAGACCGATCGGTGAATGACATCAAAGTACCGCGAGAGCGAATAGAAAGTAGACGGCTCCTATATGCTTTTGAATTGCTATCGCGGTACTTTGATGTCATAAACCGATCGGTCTGTGCAGCGTCGGTTCAAGTCGAACAAGCCTATTGTCATGTTTCTGTGTTTTGTCATGTGATCCTGCCATGTCATTGGTTAATCGTCTGATCATTGTTCACAGGTGTTCTTTGTCTTGTAATTAGTCTGTGTATTTAAGCCCTCATGTTTGCCCTGTGTCTTTGTCGAGTATTGAATGTTTGTTCAGGTTCTTGTTTTGAGTCCTGAGTTTCATGCCTTGCCATGCCCTTGTTTTATGTTTGATTATGTTTTTGAAGTAAAGTTGTTGGTTCTCTACCAGCTTGCCTCCAGTGAATTCATTACAGTTCCCCTCACCTGTTTCTGTTCAGTTGATTACCTTCTCTGTGTAATTAAGCCCTGTTGTCTGTTTTTAGTTTGTTGTTGTTGTTGTTGTATGAACACACCCTTAGACTGCCCCCATTAGACTGTCATAAATACACATACAACTTTTTAATCTCACTCAACAATAGTTCCTCACACAAAGCAACACATCCCGAAGATTTGGATTATGGCTAAATGATCACAAAATTTTTTATTTAATTGGCCCAAGGTCACAATCCTGATTTGGAGCAGATGAGCGCTGGATTGATCTGGGACACACTCCTCACACCAACAATCGGCCCTCGTGTTGTTTGCCGTGATCATACTCTGCCATCATTGCCACACATGGCCCAGCTCTGGCTGACAGGAGACATGCCATTGCCCACAGGAGGCCAGCACCCACTAAGCAAAATTATGTTCAAAAGGCATCTTTTCAACGTATTTGTCCCAAAAGCGTACATTGAAAAAACGTCCTCCGAGGAGCCACTAGAAAGTTACGTGTTCTGAACGTCTGATACCTCTGTACAAGGTTAAAATCTAGTTCAAATGTGGTCATTGTGGACATATTTTCAACATCATTTAAGGTCTCATTTAGACAATTTTCTGGACCAAATAAACACTCTCAGGATGCATTCAATTTAAACTCACGTTTATTTCAATGCAATTTCCATTTGTAATTGCAAAGCAACTCACAGACAATGTGTGTTTGTTCAAAAATCATGAAAATAAAAGAAACCACTCACACCTTTAGACAACTTAGCATCTGTAATTCACACATCTTTGGATCGTGAGAGAAACCAGATCTGAAGGAAAGACTTTCTGGCTCAGACAGTGTTTCCCACTGAGACACTTGTGCTGCCCTTAATCACAGACATAAAATTAGATTGTCAATTAGAGGTGAAATTCCATTCTTTATAGATTCATTAAAGAGAGCTCAAATAAACACATCTCTGAAAGTTTTGAAAAATTCTTTAGTAAGCCCATCATTACCAGGAGATTTGTTGTCCTTGAGTTTCGTAATATTGTCGATAATTTCTGTAATACTAAGATCCATTTATGGTCGTGTCTTATTGTCTAAATCCAAGGGTTTGTCAAGGTCTGTGTATATCTCATAAGCTCTATATATTTGTACCCAAGACATTCACCAAAGAATTTGATAAGTTATTTGATTTTGTTTGGAAAAACAAACCTCATTATTTAAAGAAAAATATATTATGCAGTCCATATGATCAGGGTGGTTTGAATGTTGTGGATTTTGAATTTGGTTATAATGTTTTATTAAAAAGAATTGCTCTATGTGGAATATTTTTCTTAATTAATCAGCTTGGTGGTATAGATTTTTTCCTTAGATGCAGTTTTGATATTAACAAAATACCTCTTTGTTTATCTAATTTTCACAAGCAAGTCCCTTTGACGTGGTGTTTGACTTTTAAACATAATTAACTTCTCTCCTCCTTTTTTATTTGGAATAATAAGTATATCACACACCAAAGAAAACCTTTATTTTTTAGACATTGGTTTGAGTCTGATATATTATTAATTGGTCAGTTGTTGAATTCTGATGGTCAGTTTTTTTTTGTATTACTGAACTATGTCTGACATTTAAGTGTCATATTTCTGTTAAAGAATATTGTATTGTTATGAATTATATTTCTGCCAAAATTGAATCTCTATTCAGAAATCAGGGCACTTGGTGTAACTCTGAAGTAAAGTCTCCAAACATTTGTTTTTAGATAAACTTGATTTAATTAATGACAAATGCAGTAACCAATCAATTAGATCTCTTTTTGTTAATATCTCTTCATCTAAATTTGTTTGGGTTAATATGTTTCCCTCATTTGAGTGGGAACATTTTTGGGGAGTTCTTAGTCGGTATAGTGTAACAAATAAAACCAAACAAGTGTCATTTAAAATTGCTCACAGAATATATCCTGTGAAAGACTCATTAGAGCTTTTTCATCTGGATATTGATTACAATTGCTTTGTTTTGTATATTGTGAAAGAGAGTCTATTGTGCACTTATTTTTGAATGTCCCTGTTCATCTTTCTTTTGGTATGAGATGTCTCAATTTCTTAGTGTAAAAATGAACTACAGCTTAGTCTTAAATTTGTCCTCTGTTTTACTTCATTCAAATGAATATGACTTTTCCAAAATAAAAAATATATGTTATCGATTTGTTTTTTTGTTATTAGGAAAATGTTATATTCATCAAAATAAATGGAGTAACTCGAAACCCAATGTTGCTTTTAAAACAGCCTTTAACATTTATTTAGAATCTGTAAAGTAAAGTAAAAAATAAATAAAAATAAATAAATCGAAAAGCCCAAAGAACTGTATCTCTGCTAAAAGAATTTAACTTATGTCTGTGATGCCCTTTATTTTTAAGTTTTCTTTTTTATTTAAATTATTGTTGTGTTTCAATTTACACTTACAAAATGTGAAATGTGTTAAAGAAAGTTGTCAATAACTTGCTATTGAATTCTGTAATTGTCAAAGTTCAATATATATATATATGAACAATCTAACATTTCTGTACAGACTGTAAATGAGCCAGGTTATAGCATAAATGCTAATTTTCACCTGTAGTCCCGAGGCAGGAAGGATAAATTGAATTGAAAAGGATAAAAGAAGAACCATGGGAGCCGAGCCATGAAGTGTATTAGTGAATTGATAAAGCAAAAGTTTACAGCACCTGGTATTCCCAGGCGGTCTCCCATCCAAGTACTAACCAGGCCCGACCCTGCTTAGCTTCCGAGATCGGACGAGATCGGGCGTGTTCAGGGTGGTATGGCCGTAAGCGAGAGTCTCAGTCGACAGAGAGATATTTAAAGAAGGGACACCGAGGCTCGGCCCGCATTCACACACACGTCCCGGGCTGCAGCTGCGAGACAAACAGCAACCACCACGTGTTTTCATGTATTTATACAGCTGCTCAAAATATTAATTCATTAGACCTCTATAAGCACTAAATTATTAATAAATTAAATATTTTTCCGATTTTCCGGAAATGTAGCGCATGGATTTATGCATTTAAGCATGTATTTATGATACTAAGCAGGAGCCTCCCCAGCTCTACAGCGCCCCACACATTCTCCAATGTAAATCTGTGGTGAAAAATGGAACTGCAGCGCGCTCTAATCCACCTTATTTCTTTTTTAATCTTTAAAAAAATAATATATATAATAAATAAATAAAAATAATATAATAATATATATATTATTATTATTATAATATTTTGAGCAGCTGTATAAATACATGAAAACACGTGGTGGTTGCTGTTTGTTTCGCAGCTGCAGCCCGGGACGTGTGTGTGAATGCGGGCCGAGCCTCGGTGTCCCTTCTTTAAATATCTCTCTGTCGACTGAGACTCTCGCTTACGGCCATACCACCCTGAACACGCCCGATCTCGGAAGCTAAGCAGGGTCGGGCCTGGTTAGTACTTGGATGGGAGACCGCCTGGGAATACCAGGTGCTGTAAGCTTTTGCTTTATCAATTCACTAATACACTTCATGGCTCGGCTCCCATGGTTCTTCTTTTATCCTTTTCAATTCAATTTATCCTTCCTGCCTCGGGACTACAGGTGAAAATTAGCATTTATGCTATAACCTGGCTCATTTACAGTCTGTACAGAAATGTTAGATTGTTCATTAATGTGCACTGTCCCGAATGAATGAATAAATAAATAAATAAATAAATAAATAAATAAATAAATAAATAAATAAATAAAAAATTAAATTGCTTCATTTATTTGTCTTTCATATTGCTTTCTCTCTGGCTTCTGTCTGCTTTCGGCGTGGTAAAGCACAGCTCAGCCTCGTCGTTGTGTCTTTCTCCTCCAGGGGGCGA
This sequence comes from Rutilus rutilus, assembly GCF_951802725.1. Classification (NCBI taxonomy): domain Eukaryota; kingdom Metazoa; phylum Chordata; class Actinopteri; order Cypriniformes; family Leuciscidae; genus Rutilus; species Rutilus rutilus. The sequence continues at coordinate 35,770,834 of NC_140214.1, read as the reverse complement.
TCGACAGGCTTTTCTCTCTCAGTCTACAAGCAACACAACTCTGAGCACTTGTTCTTTTGTAACCCGCTCCTTTCCTCAGCTTCAATTGGACCAGAGGTTCCCAAAAGTTTTTTGTTAGCCGAACGTTCAGATTTTAATTTAATATTTCAATTTCCACACAGCCAATCTTTCTGTAGCAATAAAATGGTTTAAATGAAAAAACAAAACAAACAAAAAAAAACCTTACTGAGCAATAATTTAAGAGTGACTACAGCTTTATAAGAAGACCTAACGAAAACAATTTTGATTAAAAATTTAGAAAGTTTCTTTCCTTCTACATCAACGCTTCACACTCCGTCCCAGTAGGGGCGGAAATGCGCCAAAGCTGGGTTTACAACCGCCATTAAATTCAAAAGAAGAAGAAGAGTAGAGGAAGCGAGTTTGGATCGAGACGTTTCAATAATGCAGCGATTCACATCGTGTTAAACTTGAGGAAGACTCAAAATGAGCGGGGAGAACTCCGGGTTTAACAACTCAAATATGTGTGATAATATTGTAATGATGGAGTATATTAAAGTAGAGATTGTGGACATGAGTGATCCAGAACAATGCAGCGTGAAAGATGAAGATACTGATGAACAAAGAGGTTGGTGTCTGTTTTCATCAAATCATCTTTACCTTTCTCGGCTGTAGTGAGAAGTGCTGTTGTTAAACAATCTCAGGTCAGGGGTGTTACTTGTGCTGGAGATCTACTTTCCTGCAAAGTTCAGCTCCACCCCTTATTAAACACACCTGGACCAGCTAACCAAGATCTTCAGGGACACTTGATAATATATTGAATTTATATATATAATATATTATATTATATTGAAATATTTGGACATTTAACACGTATACTTTAAGTATGATTTTGAATACATGTTGGGTAAGTGCAAATGCATGTATAATTTATTCATATAAGCTATTGCTATCAGTCTAATTGGGTATCTTTATGTTACGCTGGTATGTAAGCTAACTAATACAGACATTAATGCCTGGTCATTATAACGTTGTTCAAACCGAATTTATCATACCTATTAAAAGTATTTTGAGCCAATGGGATTGCTTGGGGTCCTAACCTGATTTTGTTACCAAAACGTCTTGTCGAATTAGAAGAAATGTAGTCCCGACCTCGTGCCAACACTAGGTTACATCAGAAAAAAAGAGGAGATGTTGTTGCAGGAGCAAGGGGAAGTTATTGTGATGAAAGAATATGAGGCACGTGATTTTTCTCTTTTTAATTGATGTGCACTGATAAATCTCTTACAGTAGGGCTACTGCAATATTTCATAAAAAAAAAAAATATGTTGAATGCATGATACCTTTAAGTTGTCTGGGATTACTGCGCGTTCTGGTGTCTGTTCGAAAGTAGCGGTGGACATTGGGCAATACTGTAAAATTTGGTATCGGTCCGATACTTTTTACTTTTAAAAACAAGGCTCGAAATTTAATCTGTACGACCTCAACATTTATTTGGGATCATTTTCATGACCACTTACATATTTTGTGATTTGTGCTCTTAATGTGCCTGTAATTAAGGCAAAATAAAAAAATATATATATTACTGTAATAAACTGAATTTGCAAACATGAACTTTGCACCAAATTATTACTGGGGAATAGTAATAATAACAGATTAGAAACAGAAAAATAGAATAATAATATAAAAATAATAATAGAATAAAACAATAATATTTTAACAAAACATAATTTCTCCCTTTCCCAGTACTACTACTCTGGTTAAAAAAAAAAAAAAATGCACAAAATGATTACTGAACAAATGTTTTAAACCTTCTTTTCAGTTACTTTTGGTTCAGTGTTTTGTTAAGGCACAAAAATATTCCCTTTCATTACACTCCTCTGCCTTAGTTTATAAACAAAGTGCACACACTTGTTTGTGGAAAAACAAAGTAAATAAAGTGCAAATAACTCAATAATAATAATAAAACTACTACAAACCTGTTTAATTCTCAATCTTTGGTTTTTAACCCCAGATCCCCCCTGTGTCCAAGGAAATGTTCCCTGAGACCCCTTTTATGCCCTGTCACCCTTTTACTACTGAGTACAAAGGTTTTTGTTCAGAAATAATAACATGTTTACATTTTTCCCTTTTATTGCACTTCTTCTCTGGCTTACTAACTGCCTTCGAGAAAATCCTTCCTGCAGGAACAGATGAAGCAGTGACTCCCAGGTGTTTCTTGGCAAGCTTGCTAAGACTGGGGAATGTTGGCTCATTCATTTTCCCCCAAATTAGTGGGTCTTGATCCCGCGGAATTGGCTTTCCTTCTGAGTACCGGCACATTTCAATTAAGGCATCAGTGCCAAATGCTGCTGGGATGCAAGGACTTGGGAGCCAAACTCTGACCGTATCCCACCTTTTGCTGCAGAGGAGCATGAGGTAGTTGCAGTAGCCATTGCTGAGGCTGAGCATGAGCTTGATTCAGGAGCTGATGTGAAGAGGCTGAGGTCTAGTTCATTGACTGAATTTCAGTGATGAGCCGTCCTTTCAGAGATTCAACATTTGCCATGTCGCGGAACCCAAGGTTTTTAAATCTGGCATCCAGGTAGGCACTGACAGCAAGACCAGAAAAGGTTTCGATACCTCTGAAACGACGCTGGCATTGTGCTGACATCTCTGCAGCCAAATCACCACTGAAATTTAAAATATGTGCCGCTGTTGAGCAGAATCGTAAACACCTCTGATTGGCCATTGTGTTCACGTGCTCATCGGATATGTCTGTGATTGGCTACAGGGAGATCAGGGAGAGCCTCAATGGAGTCTTTTAATACTAAATTTAGGGTGTGTGCAAAACATGGATAATGTGCCTAACCTGCTTTGTGCACAACAGCAACAATATAGGCATCATTATCTGTGATAACAGCCTGAACTTTGTCTGTTATGCCCCATTCATCAGTGACCCTTTTTAATTCTGAGCAAATGTTGTCCTGAAAAACGACGGGTTTCTAGGACACATGCTTGCATTTGCCAGTTCTCATCAATAATGAGACGGTTAAATAAGCCTCTGTGGCTCTTGATGTACACATGTCTGTTGTGAGTACGACACTGTTTGCACCATCTAGAGATTTCTTTCACTCTTGAGCGGCACTCATTCATATTTTCCCTTCCATTAAATTGTCCCTACTTGTAATCCTGTAGCGTGGATCGTGTGTCCTGACAAAATTCCTAAAACCCTCAGAGAGAGAGGTTGCAGGTCTTTTGCAATCATTTCAGCAATGCTCCTTGTAATATCCATGGCTCTTAGGGAATCACCTAGGTGAAATAACAAAATAATTTAATCTAGCCTTAAGCCTGTCTACATGTAGTTTAAATATAGGAATCCTATAGTGCCCTTTTCACGGGTAACAAAAGGAATATTCAGCCATTTGAATTTTTCAGGTTTGAGGTGTATATATAGATTTAAATTCCAGATAACATGTTTCAAGTGGGCTGAATATATTATTTTATGTCTCAATATATGTAGTCTATATTTAATCAGTCTGTTATAGTAACAAATATGATGACCAATTCAGGGTGAATTACACTGTGAAAATGAACATTAATGCTGAAGATCCGATATGACTAAAATAATACTTTCACCACTGTAGCTACCTGGATATTCTTTGCCTCTCTGAAGCTGAGATGACACTGGTTTCTGTCTCAGTGTCTGTCTGAAGGATTTCTTTCGTTCTGTCAGAGGAGCTCTTTTTTGTTCTTTTTTTTTTTTTTAGCTCGCTTTTTCGTGTGTTTTGATTTGTTTATATAAATTAGTGTTGTTGCCATGGTAGCAAATTGCTTTTCTACATACATCGCAGTTCACAGTGTTTTCATTCACGGCAGTGAACTTCACACGACGCTCCTTTATTTTCTATTATGATGCCAACCGTATATATATACTTGTGATGCCTGTGAAACTGATGTGAAAGGAGGTGTATGAGAAATAGTTCATAACTACACTATTAGCTTCAGTAGTATATAAAATCAGTAGGCAAAAAATTACTTAGTATCGATATTTTTATTTGAGGATCGATCCTTTCGATACAACATCAGTATCGATACTTCAGGATCCACTCACCCCTATTGGAAAGGGCAGATGTATCGAAATTGAATGATGTCCTCAAAGTTTTCAGATCTCTGGACCTTTTATAAGATCAAAATCAGACAAGTGACAGAAGACAGAAGGTTGTAAAAGATAGATGAAACATTTAACTGTTTGTTGCATGATTCCCAGTTATATTCATTGAGCATGTTTACATGCACACTAGTATGCTGATAACTTGCATGTAAACTCATTTATTAATAAATCAGGTTATTTCCTGGTAGTGACATCAAAAATATAATAATTTGCGTATATCTGATTCGAAGTATTTCATTTGTCGTTTGCGATAAACAAAGCATTAAAAACTGAAGAAGAGTATTACAACATGCCAGCGGGAAGCATACGGCTCATATATTATCCTCTCATTACAGATGCAGAATTTTGACTGAACCAATTCTTCTTCTGCTGCAAAAGATGAGAGCACTTTTATACTTTTTATTTTTGGTGAAGAAAGAGTCTGAGTTTGCGATATATTTTCCTCCCTTACTGCAAAACGCTCGCTCTGTCTGGATGCGCTTAAATCCACATTAAAGAAATAGTTCACTTAAAAATGAAAATTCTGTCATCATTTTCTCACCCTCAAGTTGTTTTAAATCTGTAAAATATATTTTGAAGAATGCCAGTAACCAAACAGTTGTGTTCAGCAGAAGAAAGAAATTCATACAGGTTTGAAACAACTTGAGGGTGAGTAAATGATGACAGAATTTTAAGTTTAATTTAATTTCAAATTTTTTTTTTTTTAAAGGGGTCATATATATATTCGCGCAAACATGAAAGCATTGACGTTGATCGTGGGGAATATTCCCTTCAAAAACAAACTCAGCCACTGCGTCTTCAGCGGTTCGGATTTAGGAACATCAAAATGACTGCTGTGTTCCTTATTACACCCAAGAACTAAACACCACAATCGCTTAGAAGCCATTCTGCTCATAGACAGTGCTCCAGCGTATCAACAATGACCGCGCAGACTATGATTGATCAATAATCGTGGGAGGGGCGTCGATTTTGTGACGTCACAAAATCAAACGGCTTGATTTGAGATGGGGGGAAAACGTATAAGAAGATTAAAAAAAAAAACACTGGATGGATTTTTATCATTTTATGATGGTTGTGTACAGGCACTGCCAACACACATTTCAGTACAATCAACTTGTAAAAGTGCATGTACCATTATATGACCCCTTTAAGTGAACTATTCCTTAAACGACGCGTTCCTGTAACGTATCATGCATGCGCACTTCAATAAGACGACAGAAATCGGGCTAATGCAAAAGTCGATCAGATTATGCTTAAAGGGATACTCCACTTTTTTCGGAAATATGCTCATTTTACATCTCCCCCAGAGTTAAACAGTTGAGTTTTACCGTTTTAGAATCCATTCAGCCGAACTCCGGGTCTGACGGTACCACTTTTAGCATAGCTTAGCACAGATCATTGATTCTGATTAGTCCAGTAGCATTTCTTTCAAAATGACCAAAGAGTTTCAATATTTTTACTATTTAAAACTTGACTCTTCTGTAGTTAAACCGTGTACTAAGATCGACGGAAAATGAAAAGTTGCGATTTTCTAAGCCTATATGGCTAGGAACTACTCTCATTCCAGCGTAATAATCAAGGAACTGTGCGGCTGTACCATGAGTGCAGCAGGCGTAATGATATGACGCAGCGCCTGAAAATAGTCCCCAGCTCGGTAACTTCTTCCAACATGACCGGGACTAAGTTTGTCTAACCTATTAGACCTATTATCAGGCGCTGCGTCATATCATTACGCCTGCTGCACCCATGGTACAGCCGCACAGTTCCTTGATTATTACGCTGGAATGAGAGTAGTTCGTAGCCATATAGGCTTAGAAAATCGCAACTTTTCATTTTCCGTCGATCTTAGTACACGGTTTAACTACAGAAGAGTCAAGTTTTAAATAGTAAAAATATTGAAACTCTTTGGTCATTTTGAAAGAAATGCTACTGGACTAATCAGAATCAATGATCTGTGCTAAGCTATGCTAAAAGTGGTACCGTCAGACCCGGAGTTCGGCTGAATGGATTCTAAAACGGTAAAACTCAACTGTTTAACTCTGGGGGAGATGTAAAATGAGCTTATTTCCGAAAAAAGTGGAGTATCCCTTTAAGCCATTTATGACCTTTCTCCGATAAATGAAAACGGGTTAATGCATTTACACGATCACGTGCGTTGTTGGCTTATTAAGCATAATCGGGCTTAATGTAAACACTTTTATTTTTTTCAACTTTGCAAAGCAGCTTTGCTTTATGATGGCATAAAATAAAGTTTCCCATGGAAAGCCTAGGAAAAAAAAACCTGCATCCCCTGCACTGTTTCCGCCATTTTTAACACAAGCTAAGCTTCTTTATATCTTTAATTTGCAAGGCTTTCGGTGTCAATCGCCTCCAGTTATTTTAGCTGTATCGAGCAATATCTAGTATTGACCAGATGTGTGACGTGTTGTCTTCTGTTGTTTACATTTGTCCCCTTTGTTTAGTCCTGGTGGAGGTGAAAGAGGAAAGTCAAGAACTGACTGAAGCGGAGTGGAAACATCAGCATCAGGAACCGCATTTCGTAAGTGGAGAAAATAAAGGTAACCTTAACGATCATATCAGAATTCACTCTGGAGAGAAGCCGTTCACATGCCACGAGTGTGCAAAGACTTTCACGTGTAAGAAGCAGCTCAGCGATCACATGAGGGTTCACAGCGGAGAGAAGTCGTTCGTGTGCCGTTACTGTGATAAGAGTTTCAGTCACAACGGACACCTTAAGGATCACGTTAGATGTCACACCGGAGAACGGCCTTACCGGTGTGACCAGTGTGGCAAGAGCTTCACTCAAAGAGGACACCTCACCGATCACGTCAGAATTCACACCGCAGAGAAGCCGTTCAAATGCCTGCAGTGTGGGAAGAGTTTCATACAAAAAGGCCATTTGAAGAGTCACCTGAGAGTTCACACCGGAGAGAAGCCGTTCACCTGTCAGCAGTGCGGGAAGAGCTTCACGAACCAAGGAAACCTCATGAGTCACACCAAACTACACTCTGGAGAGAAGCTACACCACTGCTCTCAGTGTGGCAAGAGTTTCTCCGGGGCAGCGCTTCTCAAGAAGCACCTGCTGTATCACTTCGGAGAACGGCCCTTCAGCTGTGAGCAGTGCAGCCAGACTTTTTTCTTCGCATCGCAGCTTAAGAGACACCTGAAAGTTCACGCGAATGAGCGGCCCTACACCTGTTCTTTCTGTGACAAGAGCTTTGTGTGGTTCCACAATTTAAAAGACCACTACAAAACTCACACCGGTATGAAAGATCATGTGTGCTTTGAGTGTGGGAAGGCCTTTAGCAGAGCCAACTACTTGGAGCAACACCAAAACACTCACACTGGAATATCACCGTACAAGTGTTCGTACTGCGATAAGAGTTTTAAAGTTTCGGGATCCCTGAAAGCACATGAAAGAATCCATACTGGAGAGAATCTGTTTCACTGCCTGACGTGTGGGAAGAGCTTCACTCATTCGGGACACATGAAAGACCACGAGAGGGTTCATACCGGAGAGAAACCCTACAAATGCCCGCAGTGTGGCAAGTGTTTCGCCACATCGAGTAATCTACAGATGCATAAAAAACAGCATTGTCCAAAGTTGTTACAGTGAGCAAAGTTCATCCTCAGGTCCAAACACTACCATGGTTTGATGAATTTTTTTTTTTTTTAGGGCCCTGTGATTTCTGTGATGCGAAATACATGGCTGGGAATCGAGTTATAAAAATGAAATTTATCATATAACATGGAATGTCTAAGAATTTGGCACATTATGGATGAATAAATCAGGAGTATTGTTGTGCACTTAAAACAAATGTCTGTGAATATCGAATCACAAAAAGACTGCTATTGAAATCTGCATGTTCCACGTGTCTCTGTGTGAATGAGCGCCTCAGCTTCATGAACTACACATTTTCTTGAAAAATATATACATTTTAAAATGTTTAATGGTTAAAGCTGCAGCATCATGAACCCATTTTCCAAACGGTGTTTTTGTCTTATCCTGAATCACTATGGTACACCTATAATAAGTGTTTATACTGGGACTATTTTAGACTGGTCCAGTAGCCATGTGATAAACAGAGAGAAGTAGATCCGGCTGCAATGTTCGCAAGACGCATGCAGTTCTGTTTATTAACCACTAGAGCACCAAAAGTTATGGACTGCAGCTTTAAAGTCTTATGAATTGATTAGACATGCTTGTTGATTATTAAAATGTATTAAAACCATGAATTGATTTTAAAATTGAAAGAGTCTGACAGCTTCAGTTATTAAAGGGTTAGTTCACCCAAAAATGAAAATTCTGTCAGTAATTACTCACCCTCATGTTGTTCCAACCCCGTAAGACTTTCGTTCATCTTCGGAACACAAATTATGATATTTTTGATTAAATCTGAGAGCTGGATCACCCCTCCATAGGCTTCTATGTTATTGAAACTTGCCGGCCCAGAAAGTTAGTAAAGACAATGTTTAAAATAGTCCAAGTGACTCAACCATAAGTTTATCAAGCGATAGTTCACGTAGTGTAACAGCACAGCGCTTCTGAATAAAATGAATAGTTGAATAAAGTCGTTATTTTTGTTTGTTTTTGCGCACAAAAAGTATTCTTGTTGCTTGATAAACTTATGGTTGAGCCACTGTAGTCACTTGGACTATTTTAACAATGTCTTTACTAACTTTCTGGGCCGGCAAGTTTCGATCCCATAAAAGCCTATGGAGGAGTGATCCAGCTCTCAGATTTAATCAAAAATTTGTGTTCCGAAGATGAACGAAAGTCTTACATGGATGGAACAACATGAGGGTGAGTAATTACGGACAGAATTTTCATTTTTGGGTGAACTAACCCTTTAAGAAAGATGAAATCATTGCGCTCTACTGAAACAGGTTGCGTCGATCCATGTAAATTTCATTAATTTCAAGAAAAAATGGAAAGATCAGCACTCCTAAAATTAAAATGTAATAAGATAAAGAAGTGCATATCTTTCTTTCTTTTTTTTTTCTTCTTGACAATAACTTCAGTTATCGGACATGATTACTAAAATTGTATTTAACCATTGTAATGGAATCCAGAACAATTAAAATAGAGAAACATTTTTAATTTGGGAACAAATTCCAGCTGATTTCATAGGGTCCTATTATTGTAGAAATGATTAGAAATGTTTCTTAATTATTAATTTTATTGACCCATTAAAGCAGAATCCAGATAAACAAAAAGCGGAAAACCAATTCTGGAAAAAATAAAACCAAATTCTGGGAAAAGCAAAAATTTTCAAGGGGCCATGAAAAGTTTGTATGAACCTTTTAATTTAGTTTTATGAATTCAATTAACATGAATAGTAAAATTTACCTTAACCATTAAAACGAAATCCAGACAAATTTCAGTGGAAAAAAAAATTATTTTTGGGAAAAATACAATTGATTCAATAGTTGTATTGTACCTATTGTATTTTTTATTTTTTTATTTTTTTTTACACAATTATTAAATTGGTAAAGTTTTATGTATTCAATTGATTAGACATGCTTTTTGCTTATTGATTTAACCATTAAAGCGGAACCCAGATATTAACAGAAATTGTGAAAAAAAAGAATTTAATTTGCAGGGGGGGAAAATAGCTGATTTTACAGGGCTCTAGTTTTTTGTTTGTCTTTCAGTAAAATGTTTTTTATTTTATTTTTATTTATGATTTCTGATGAAGTGTACAATACTCTTATCCAGGTCCATTGTTCTCAATTTCATGTTTTTCAGATAAAAATAGGGAACATGTTTCACTGTGACAAGTTTTGCACACTACTGCTACCATTTGAAGCATTCTCCTCATAACCACTGCTGTGTGTCAAACACGCCTCGTGTTCATGGACATCTCGGCCTGTTTCATCTTTGTGTTTGTCTTTTCGTTTATGAACCTTGCTTTTTTTTTTCTTTTTTTTTACTGAATTCTGATTTGTTGTCTTTGACTGCCTCTTTAATAAACTGATGCATATGATTTCCTATAAATGTCGTCTGGTGTTGCTGTATGAATCAGGAGTGTCCAGTCCTGCTGCAGCTGATATGAGTTCAGCTAGTTAGTCTAGCTAGCAAATCGGCATGGCTATAACATAAAGGTGAGAAAAGGCAAAACATTTGTTGAAAAATACTTTATATTTAAAAAAAAAAAAAACCTGCTATAAAATATTTTATACTTGGCCAGTTAAAAATATATGATCACAATTTGTGTAAAATACTGTAAAATGAATATTTAAGTGATATAAATTGATTTCAGTCATAGTTTTAAATGTAATATTTCTGTGGTAGGTCTTCATGGCGTCAGACTGAAACTCTGGAACAGTAATGCAGCAACAAAATCTAAACATTTTGAAAAAGTAATTAATAGAAATAAAAATCAACCCAAAGTGTTAAAATTTGAAGAATCACCATGATGGAGATGTAGTCATTTATTTTAATAATAAACAAAGTTATAGGTTGAAAGATAAGGGTGTAGATATATATTTTCATTTTACATTGATCAATCAGAATCCCTGCAACCCTGTTGGCTAAAGTTACTTGAAAAACTAATAGATGGAATTATTATTATTTATTTTTTTATTACTAGAAGTGCACTTATATTACTGAACAGACAATATTGCTCTACTATTTAACCACAACATTTGTGTCATATGCTAGACAACAAAGAACTCCATTTAGTCTTACTATGCCACAGTCTGAAATGACAGGATATGGTGTTTGACTTTATACAATATACTGTATACTTTAAGCAAATGTAGATGTACAGTATTTGTAGGTTCATGTGGGAGTGAAGGGGAATAAGAAATCAGTTACAATGCAGGCTAAAGAAAAGTTGGACTAGATATTCAAATATCAAATTGCAGATCTGAAATGATAAATAAAACGACATTAAGGGCATTTCTTCTTAAAGAAAATATCTCAAGACTAAGTTTGGGGCATACAGGAAACTTGCTCACTGCATTAAGACTGTAAGAAGCTCATCTAATAACTTAGAGAATAAAGGTGCCACATGAATGTATCTTCAGTTACTAGTATATAATTTATATATATAATTTAAATGGGGGATGATATATTATTCATGTGATGACCAATGTAGTGCTCAATGTGAACTTTTTGATAAAGGCAATTAAAATAAGAAATCAAGCATTCAAAACATTAAAGAAAAGTCTTAAAATGGAAAATGTACTAGAATACCAGAGACTAAAACTAAGTTGTAGGAGAACAATTCAAACAGCAACAAGAGAATACTGGAGGAAATATTGCACAACGATTGGACAAGAGACTAGTTTAAGTGGAATATTTTAAAGAAAATGTGTGATAAGGGAAAATATACAAACATTCCAGTGATGGTAGAAAATGGTTTAGAATATGTAAAAGAAAAGGATAAAGCCAATTTAATTGGTAAGACATTTTCTGAAGTATACACTTTGAATATGGATGAGGAATATTATAATAAAAGACAAGAAATTTTAGAATACACCAAAGAAATCAATGGAAAACAGACTAGATGTGGAGTTTGACATAAATGACCTAAATAGAGCAATTAATGAATGTAAAAATACAGCACCGGGAGAAGACCAAATTTGTTATATTATGTTCAAACATGTTTCAATAGTGTAACGGTGGTGACCCGATAAATAAAAAATCAACAAATGATTTAGTGTAGATTAAAGTTAATAAATTTGGGCGCCAGACAGGAGTAAACCTGTCAACATTTTAAGAAAAATAACCCAGATAGCATAAATACCACCAGTTACATACATCAACGCAAATCCAAAAGAAATAATCACAAAGGACATAGGATTCAGTTTAGAAATTGTTTATTAATTCTAAGAAATGTACATTTCCGGAGCATGTCTTTCTTACTTTACAGTACTACTAAGAGCAAGTAGTCAAATGATTCTGTGATTAGAGACTCCAGATATGAGCTTGAGAAACGGATAACTTTACGTGAGACATGAACAAGACTTTATTAACTAGACTAAACACTTAAACTACTCTAACATACACACACATACATGCATACAGTTTACCAAGGGAAAGAGAGCTGAAGCAGAATACAGGAAAGCAAGAAGTTATAGCATTGTTTGAAATTCAGCAGATCAACAGCCTTGAGCAAACCATCAGTTTAGTTCTAACACGCCCTTCTTAAAAAGGGGTAAGGATACTTAATGTATCAAATAATGAGACTAAGTTTGATATTTGCATGTCTCGCCCATTTGAATTAAACTGTCCTGATGCAATTTGTTGAGGCTCCAGTTGATCTTTGTTGATGAGGTCTTGATGAGAGAGAACCAGTGGGAGTCAGAGTATCTTTGGTGAATGGAAAGACAAGGCCGCAGCCTGGCACAAGCTTGGGGGTCCTTAGAAACTTCTAGTTCAGCATCATCTTCACATCAGGATTCCAGAAAGAAACTAAGATAGTAAGAGGACTAAGAGGCTAAGAGAGTAAGAGGAGCTGATCTTGTGATCAGTGATTTTTAAAGAAGAAGTTTTCCCTTTGGAGGGACATTTTTTACGACCCTTTGTTCAAGCAGGCATTTGAACATGTAATTTGATTGGATGTTTAACACAAGAATCTTCAAGATTCTTATAATACTAATGCGTCACAAAGTTAGCAAAATGTAATGTAAATTAACAAATGGGGGACGAAGATTGGAGTTAATAGAGACTAAACAGGCCACACATATGATTTTGGTTAACCATATGCAAGTCTGAAACATTAACCCAAGAGTTTAAAAGAGAGAATAAATACATAGGCCAAACCACATAAAAGGAAAATCATGAGATGGGAAAATTAGATACATGTTTATACATTTCTCAACTGGTTATATATAGAATATATAGGATTAACAGGGTTTATTTCTCCTTCTCAGCAAGAATTAAGTGAGAGTCACAGCTCTCTGGAAATTCCTTTTGGGGTCGTAAAACTTATCAGTCTCATTGTGTCCTGTAACAGGACACCGGGTTCTGCCAGTGTGTTAGCTTAATTTGGGATGTTAGTTTTGGGGGAAGTTTCATAGACCTTTGTTGGGAGAGTGAGTTTGCTGGATTATTCATTAAATATAATGAATAATTTGTGTGTGTCTGATTGGTCCAGATGTTACAATAGCATGTAGCTTGTTATCCCAAATACGGCAATAACTTCGACACGGAGCCATGGTAAACGTCATATTTCATACTTGCAAAAGGTGTGTTAATTAAACCAGTTGAGATATGAGCATTTTGTCTGTTAATATGTTTGTTTTTGCACAAATGTAAGACAGCATGTGAATGTGAACAATGTTAGCTGATCAGTTACATGTTGTGTATACATTTCAGCTCTTACGTTGGTGATATGGTGAATGGATTAAGGTTCATAAAGGATTAAACATCATAAAACCATCAGTAAAAGTCTCATCCTTGCATGCCACAGGGGTTTATCAACCATCCAACATTTTTAAGGTGGAACGGATAGTTTGGTGAATAAGGAGCCTGGAGTCAGCCTCATCTTGACACTTGCATCTCCTATTATATTCAATGACAATGATCTCAGAGCAGCACAACCTTAAGCTATGATATGACAACATCTCAACCTGCAGAAAATAATGACACACTCTCTTAGGGGATGGATTTACAATCCCTTTTTTTGCATTAAATTGGAAATCATAGTTTTCTTAAAACCAATGTATTTATTCTGGTATTTATATTACAGGCAATGTCTGTATTTGGTATCTGAGAGGTGATGAAGGGTCTGACCGATGTCAGAATGCAGTAACAGTGTTTACTCATTTAGCACGGCTTCCAGAGAATAAATATGTACTTGTTTTGTACTTAATTTGTTCATACAACCAAAATATTATGTAGAATAATATTATGTATAAAGAGAATAGTCCGTTTGAACTTTATTCTTATTCTGTGTGGATGCAGTTTAAATGTTCTGATCCAGTGAAGTGCTGACACAACTCAGCCTTGAAGGGAAAATATATGGCCTATGTTTTATCTAACTGTGCTTTCAGGGGTTGTTTATTATTATTATATGAGACGCATGTGACCATGCCAAAGGAACAGTCTCCAGGAGAATTCAACAGCGGCCCACAGATTCACCTGTGACCCTTACCGAAGTTTCTTACGTTGCTTGAATGATCTGTGCTGTTAATCAGAATCTGTAGGCATGACGTCAACTTATTACCCATTTGACTGTAAGTACTAGTGTTTCTGTATCCTAATATAGTTCGAGGCTGGATCCTCTTCCTCATTTTCTACGGCCTTTGGAAGTGTGGAGAACTTTGTCTTCAGTAAAACATCTTAATTTTATACAGATGCCCAAACTGAGCAAAAATATGCAATTTGCTGCAGATGTTGATATTTAGTATATATCCAAAAAAAACAAGATGAAATTCTGATAGCTCATAATGTAAATCAATAATTTCCCTATAGTCGCTCACGTTCGACATAGTCAACGTGTCGACTGATTGGGATCACGCTTAGGGAGCCTGTCATCTTCTTTGTTAAAATGAGCCAATGCAGATTGGCGTGCGTGAATTGCATCTCGCGCTCCGCCTCGCAGCGTGGGTATAAACCATAGACTATAAAAAAATATGGACGTAGTGTCCGTGACGTCACCCGTAGGTTTCTGAAGACCGTTTTTGAAGCCTAAAGTGGGCGTGGCCGACCGTCGCCATCTTGGCAGCGCGTCACTCCTGAATTTATTTATTTTTACAGTCAGACAATGAGCTGAGGTAACGTGACGGCTAACAGACAGCAGACAAACGGCTAATGATGACTAATGACCACAGCAGCGGGAATCCACCTGTCACTCAAAAGTGGACACGGTTAATTATGCAGAAATTTAAGGCTTAATATAATTTAAACGGATGAGTTATAAAAAAATTCACCCCCCTCACAGTTGTCATGAAGGGCAAAATTAGCTGTATAGACCAAAGCCACTTTTTGCACCAGGCTGTAAACATTAGAGATGCGCGGTTGGCGGTTACAGCCGCGGACTCCGCGGATAAACCGCGGATTGGGCGGATGACGTGACGAAAAATAATATTTTAATTAAATTCGGGCGGGTGGCGGGCGGTTGAACCAATCAAATGAAAAATATATGTATACACAAATCAACGGATGGCGGGCGGGTGCGGTTTTGAAAATTGGTCAAAAACGTTGGTGCGGCTGGATGGCGGACGGATGATGATTTTTGTGATGCGTTTGCGGATGAAATAATAGCCCATCCGCGCATCTCTAGTAAACGTTTTTTTTCTGCTGTAAAGTTGGGCATTTTAACATGGGGGAGATACAGATTTGACTCACTTCTGCAGCCAGCCTCAGTTGATGCCAGTTGATGAATTGCCATTTAATTCACTTCCGTGTTGGTTTCAAGAGAGAGACAGCCAGGTTGCCGCTTGGTATAAACACGGAAGCGGATGCACGCACCACTTGTCTTTCGCTTAGGAGCCGATCGGCGTCGATGTCTCTGAAGAGTGCTGTTGTTTACAAAGAGCGAGAGTGTCGGTGTAGGAAGACTCTCTCAGTTCTGGTGGTTTTACAGTGTGAGTGCAGCGGTGATCGCGAGCTTTGAGCTCTCAACTGCTGTTTTAACAGCATCAAATTTCTGTGTTTGTTGAAGGCGGAAAGTGAGTGCTTCACTGTTTCAGTTCACTGTTCAGTGTTGCTGCGGTCATTCCCCTGTGTGCTCCGGCACTGGTGATGGGTCCCATTTCCTGAAAGAGCAACACGGGTGCGTTCACATCTTTAAAAAAACAGAAAAAAAACAGATGCCATTCCACCCGTGCGTTTCTGGATGCGATCATTCCCTGTCCCCCCAAATGGACGGTCACAATGGTTGTATCATGTGTTTGTGTAATATATGTATATATAAATATATATATATTTAGATACAGCATGTTGAGGCAGCTTTTGTGGATAGTTTGCGGTGTTGAGATCGAGACTCGCCTTCATGCGTGAAGGTGGAGTCCCCATTACCAGAGATGGTCCTCACTGCAGAACACGAAATCCAGGGGGAGGAGTTGGATCCAGATGTGTGAGCTGACATCTGGAAATGGCGACTCGCCTGTGTTATCTCCCTCTGGGAGTGTAACGTTGCCCGAGCCAGATCCAGGAACATCAGCTATGCTAAAACGGGCCGCCGAGGCTGTCGGGCTCGAGTGGAATTCTCCACCGTGTCCTAAACAGTCTTGGTTGGATGAGTGGCATCTCTGGACGTGCCGCGCTAGTTCTCAGCTCGCCGCCCCAGTGCCTTTCTTTCCCGGAGTGCATGGAGAGCTTACCAGGTAGTGGACGGCACCTTTCTCTGCCAGAAACTACCCGAGTAGCTTTCCCCCCTCACTACCCTTGACGGAGGAGTGGTGAAGGGTTGCGAGGCTATCCCTCCAATGGAGCGGTCTGTCGCGACACAGATGGTATGGTAGGCGCCATGGTAGGCTTAGCCTGGTTGATATGGCGGATGTGGACAAGGTTCGGTTCCTGGTCTCCCCAATTTCCCAGGTTGGGCTGGTCGGCGATGCGGCAGAGAACAGCACCCAACAGTTTTCTGCCGCCCAAGCGTAGACGGAGGCCATCCGGCACATCCTGCCCCGGCGGCCCGCTACTGCCTCCACCCCACCGCCGGTGGCAGTTCCTCCGCTTGCTCGCCGCCGAGGGCGTTCCCCTGCCGCTGAGTCTGGATGGAGGCTGCTGCGGAGGCCTAGCGGGAGCAGCGGCAGGGGAACGCCCTCGGCTGACTCCGACATTGAGCCAGCCGCAGTAGGAACGCGGTAGAAATGCGCTCCAGGCGCTGCCAAGCCAGGTGGCAAGCAACAGCAAAAGCATTTCTGAGCGGGCAGCTCATGGATGGAGGAGAGTGCTCTTGGTGTCCACTCCACGAGTGAAGGCTGGGTGGAGTCTTCGTTTGTGTGTATGTCTGTTCCACCGCTGGCTTCCAAAAAAAAAAAAAAAAACGGAGCAAGCGGTACCGACACTTCAAAGAAAGAGCAAATTCCTCTGTTCCTGGGTCCCAAGAGGGCAAGTCTGGCGGTGTGCGACCCTGTAAACTTTACAGTGTAAAGCCTTGCACCCCTCAGCCCCCTCTAGTTCACTAGCACGGCAGCTGGATGCGGTTTGAGGACCCGGTCATCCGCCTTCTCACACATCCCTGGCTGTCTCGTGGAGACAGGTAAGTGTTCTGCACCACACTCAGACACTACTTCGGGCCGCCTTCGGGCCTTCCGAGCCGGGTCCCTGTCCTTCACCTCGCTGCCCCACCTCGGGTCCCCTGGCCCCTGGCCCGGTTCGTGGAAGCCAAAAATGCTTCCCAACCGGTCCAGATGGCCCCAAACTATACCATCAGACTCAGCTTGCGATTCCTTTTCGCTCGGCTTCCGCCCAAGCTCAGTGATATTCATCACACCTTGGTGTTGACCAGTTATGCTCCTAAAATATGTGATATTTATCACACCTAGGTGTTGAGCAGTGCTCCTGTCTTGTGTGCAGTCTACTGGCGAAGGACGCGATGCAGCCGCTCCCTCCAGCCGATATGAAGGCTGGCTTCTATAAGCCCGTACTTCATTGTACCCTAGAGAGATGGGTCACGACCGTCTTGGTCCTGTGTTAATTGAGACGGGCCCTTTTTCGAAAGCCTCCGTTCAATTTCTTACACAGAGATGCATTTCCAAATGCTCCGTCCCCAAGATTGGTCTGCAGCATTCGACCTGAGAGACGTGTACTTCAGATCTCTATCCTTCCGCACCACAGGCCATCCTGTGTTTGTGCGTTCGAAAGGTGTGAAGTATCAGTACAAAGTCCTACTCTTCAAGTGCTCATAGCCAGTTGGGTCCTCAGGTCAACTGGGAAAGAGTAAACTCGTCCACGGGCTGAGGATCTCTTTTCTAGTTTGGATTCAGTCCACCGCATCTCTGAAAAAGAGTGTGTTGATGGTTAGTGCTGTATAGAAGTGAGAAAGGGTCCCACTGAAACTCTTCAGAGGCTCCGGGGGCATATGGTAGACGCAGCCGCTCGGTTTCCTCCACTAAGACCTAATACTAAGACCGCTTCAGCACTGACTTCACGGCCGAGTCCCGAGGTGGCCATGGTAGAGCAGCACGCTCCGTGTGAAAGCACCCTGGCCTGCCACCAAACCCTCATAGGCAGTGGGCCAAGTCCGTCTATCTCGTTTAGTTTTTGATTTGACAGTTACCCAGCAGCTGTCTGGCTATTTTTTTTTATTTGTCTGTATGAATAATTCACAAAAAGATTACCGATTGTTTCCAACGCCAATTGTTGCACATTAAAGTATAAAAATAGATTTAATTTCGCTAGCTGATCACAAACGTTGGCCGGAGTGAGATCCAATCAACGCTTGTGTTGTTACCTTGTTGAATTGATTTGGCCAATCACGTTATTCGTTGAACCGGCGTTGCGTCAGTCTGAAGCCAAATCCATGAGTCTACAACCCAACCTGGAGAGACCGGTGTGTCTCGGCAAGACAACGTCAAGGTAAGATTTGTTTTACAATGATTATACACCCCTATATCTTAATGTTTTTCATATAAGTTGTATTTAAGACTGCAAGCTATAGTTTGCCGTGAATATATGCGTTGTCGTTGATGAGAACAGTAACGTTAGCCACGAAAGAATGTTGGTAGTGGAGCAGTAAAGCTAGGTCTAACGGTATGTTGCTTAGGCTAATCCAAAATAATCATTCGGTACATACACAATGAACTAAGCAAAGAGTATTCAAATACGGGATAATTACGGGACAATATTTAAACGGGAAGACAGCAGGAAATAAGTCTAACTAAGGGAGAATCACGGGGTAAACGGGAGGGTATGTTCAGGTTGGTTACAGCAAGCTACCTAGGCTACAAGTAAGCTAGACTAATTATCAGCTAAAAAGAGTGCAAACCAAAACAAAGAAATGATTTCAAATCAACTTTATAGTGGTAGTCATGGAGTTATTTAAGCCAATTATGGTTGATTGTCACAGTTTATACAATGACACAATTCTCTGCATGGTAGCTTATGCTTTTTGCAAGTGCAGTTCCCTCCCACACATTTAAGGGTTTTGCATTGGCAGTGCACCAGCTCTAACACACTCTGTGGTGTGCACTGTCTAATACACTACCAGGTATTCTCCCTCCATCCTCCATCCATGCTGTACCGGCGGGGGTATGTCAGGTTGTTTTTGCAGACTTCTCCTGTAGAATGAAAAATATGAAAACATTACTTTGGCCTATTAACCTACTGTATCAGTTTTATGTTTCTAATTTTGTTTATTATCTTTATGTTTTTAATTTTGTTATCTTTAGAGTGACATATTAGCTGTA
Organism: Rutilus rutilus; assembly: GCF_951802725.1. Classification (NCBI taxonomy): domain Eukaryota; kingdom Metazoa; phylum Chordata; class Actinopteri; order Cypriniformes; family Leuciscidae; genus Rutilus; species Rutilus rutilus. The sequence continues at coordinate 35,751,372 of NC_140214.1, read as the reverse complement.
AACCATTTTCTCTTTTTCTGATTCTGTTTCTTGGTCATGTACCTGTGTATTGCAGCCTGGTAGTTGGCACGCTGAATGTGCTGCTGAAGGGAGTCTTGATTTGGAGGAAGGCTCCTTTCGAGACATTTCCCAGACTTAAACATGTGCCACCTTGCCTGGTTGACACTTTTGACATCTTTTACGTCATATAGCTCGCATGTGAAGGCCTCCACTGCTTCATATACGTCTGGGGTCACAGTGAAAGTTCTGCCTATTCTCTGGAATGTGTTGCAGTGCTCTTGATTGGATAGGAGTGCCTTCACTGCCTTCACCTTTCCTATGCCATACAGGGAGCTGACAGTGTCACAACCAGTGAAACAGTGAAGACCAATCAGCGCATCGCAGACTATCGCTCCCAGCTGGTCATGGATCTTCTGGACTTCGACTGTGCGAGAATTTCCTCCTTTCCCTGTCTGGAAATACAGGTGAGCTCCGATGTCTTTGTAGAAAGCGAGGGCCAGTACAAACAGATCAGTGTCAGGACTTCTGATAATAATATGCCTGCTATAATCAGCAGCATGAGCACAGTGTAGCAGTAGTCTGGTGTCCGCTTCTTCCTGTGTCGTGAACAGCGCTGGCATTGGCAAGGCTTCCAAATCAGTTGTATTCGGGGTTTTTTTTAGAGCATGGCACTCTCCTCCATGTGCAACGATCACAGTCAGGTCCTCAATCATGTGCCCTCCAGATGTACTATCTATCAAAGAAAAATTTTTAGGAGATTTTCCTTATTTTCCCCACATGCCAAGAACTTTGCCCATTGCTTTGGTGTCCTTTGGTCTTCAGAATATATTTTGGTAATTTGACAACCCTTCACTGCACGTCGGTCTCGTTCTGCATTCTTGATGCTCATGACTTTGTAGGTGTCTGGTACAAAATGGATCTCTTTGGACTTGCTAGCTTTGGCCACACTGACAATCAGCCTGAGAGCACCGTCAGCAAACATCCCGGAAGTTGGTTGGGGTTTCATCGCTTGTACAAGTGCCATAGCATCCCACACCCACGTGGAGCCCTCAGGAACGTTGTCCACTGTTGCTGGTGGGTTTACAACAGCTTCCAGGAAATGCAACAGCTTTGCTTTGTCCGTTTTCATCAGAGAGCCATCAAAATGAGCTAGTGCGGCAGGTAAGGGCCCTAAACTATGTACAAGCATCTCACTCATGTCAATTTTTCTTGAGGTCCCAACTACAATTAATCTGGCAAAAAGATCACAGTCTGCTTTTAGGGATATCTCTCTACCTTTTGCTTTTGTCACTGTTGTAGTTGCAGTGTCTTTGAAGGTCTTGAGCTTCATTTTTTTTATGGGCTGATAAATGCATACCTCATTACTTTGAAGCCTCTTTTCACATAATTCTAAGAAGGCTTTCTCTCCTCTCTCTTTTGCTTCATTCAAATCATTAAAAATCGACTCTGATGCAACATGTCCAGATGTTATATGGTAAAGGACCTCTCGATCAATGGAAGGATCAAATGGATTTATCATGTTCTGAATGGTGGATATGATGTTTTTTTACATCCCTCTCATCACGTTCTCTGCGCGTGTCATCAAGTTCAGCTCGTTGTTTTGTTGTGGGGCTGTGCCCGGCCATGTCTTTGTACTGATAGCTGCACGTTCATGATGTGTGAGTGTTCATCTATGAACCGCACCTTTGTTAAGTGAAAACCCAGTCAGTCCACCTTTAGTTTTGGAGTCACGGTTTGCTGTTTGTTCGATGACTTGATCACATGCTGTGTAAGCAAAGCCATATGTTTGCTGTTTTTGGGCGACAAAATCCCCTGATTGGAGCTGGTGGTTTATGTTTGGATGAGTGTACCCTAAACTGACCATTTCCATCCAGTACGTTGACAGGTAGCGGGCATAGTTGATCCTGTCATAACAGAAGAACCATGGCATAATGGAACGCACACTTGATAGGTGGAGACTCCAGTTTGCCTCTCGTGTTCCTCTGATGAAGAGGAGAAGATCTTCTACCATTGCAATGTATGTGCACCAGAAGTGGAATGTCTTGTTGGTGGTGTTGTCTTTAATGACATTTTCATACCCTTTCATTACTTTTTGAAAGTTCTCAGACATTACCAGATCATCAAATTCTTCACCAGGGAAAGCTGTCTGCAGACCAACAGCAGTCTTGACAGCAGCTTCACGTCCATCTTCTGGAAGAATGTCCAGGTATGCCTGCCAGCGAAGTCTCTGTAGGGCTTCACACATTAACTTGTGTACACGCATGCTTCGATTGTATTGATGTCCAGATATGACTCCCTCCACAGATCCTGCAGCAACAACTTCAGCTTCTATCATGACATCCTGAAATCCTGCATCTCCAAATCGCTTCCCAATACAGGCCAGGTACGCCATGGCTGTGTGAAATTCCCCCATTCGAAGGACGAGACGTTCCTGAAATGTTTTGTTTGTCCAACGAATCTCTTGGGCTTTCGAGTATATGGCCTGATCCATTACTAACACAATTTCGCTCAGCTTTAGTTTGTCTGCTATAGCTATGGAACGTGTAAGGATAGTGTGCACCGTGTTTAAGTCGGTTGGACTGGCATCAATGACAGGCAGGTAACCGATGTTTGATTGTGTTGGAATTGCATCTCTCTGCAGCAGTGTATTGTAGCCAGTCCATCCAGGAAGAACACTTCTTTGGACTTCTTGAGTCTTCATGAAGAAGTAAGCACTGTCCATTGTCCTTGCTGTTGCCTGCACAGGAATGTAGATCTCACATCCAACTTCAATTCTAGACCTCAAACATTCTGGACCGGCCCTTTTTCCTCTTGTAAAGATGTCAATTTGGATAGGAGGAGTTTTAAGGGACCTTTTCCTGTTTTTCTGCAGCGATACAAATTCTGAGGTAGGTACATCACTGGAGGTGGGCTTCTGAATTATGATGCCGTTGGTGTTATGCGTTGTGCCCTTTCCTGACAGCGTTTCCTCACCAAAGTCATTGTTGTCCCAAACAAGGGTTGCAGAGATTTCAGGTACAATGCTTGGTGGGATGTATGTATCACCTCTTTCAAGCTGCAGCTCTGCGAGAGCAGTGTCATGTTCAAGCACTTGGGAGTGTGAGCTACAGTGCCCAAGACCATTCAAAATCCCAATTACCTGTGCTGAGCCAGTCATATGCCTAACCGCCATGGCTAGCGCAGTATGTTTTGGCATGAGCCACCTTCCTCTCATGACTAGATTCATGATGTCCTGGCACATTGACCCAATCTTCTGCTTCTCATCCACACCAACACTGACATGCTGAACACCGGATTGAAACTCTGAAGTTGTACCTGTTATCCAAGCAATAACATTGTACAACTCGGGTGGTATCATTCTCAAGGCAATGTTGAGGTCTTGGGCTGTTGGTGGCCATGGCAGTTTAGCTGTACATTTGCATTTTTCCTGTATGATCTCCTTGAGAGACATGGCTGCATGATACAGAAGTCTCTCATAAGTATGCCCCTTCATAACCCGGCTTGGCTCAGTGTCATCCTCATTGTTGTCATCACTTTGGTCTGATGATGATGACTGCTGTGTTGCTACATCAGGGATAACCTCCTCAGCACACAAGTCTTCAACAAATACTAAATAATTTTTTGATGACTTCAAAAACTTTAGGCAAGGATGTGACTTTTGAAGCCTAGCCTTTAAACGACAGACTGTGTATGCTGAAATGTCAGTGCCCTCTCTTTCCTTAACTATTGCCTTGAAAAGCTCATTTAGCCGGGACAGCCTGAGAACTTTGCGCTTCTTCAATAACCGCTCTTCCACCACTGACTTACAGAAATGGTCGTAGCCTGCGTGATATGGGTTTTCTTCAGAACCTTGAGTGTGTTTTTTATAAAGATAAGATGTGTAGCGTTTGTAACAGCTTTGATGATACATGGCCTCTGCAACAAGGTCTCTCCCACGGATATGGATGAGAACCCTCTCATCCATCTTGTCCTCTGCCGCAAAAAGCAAGTTACCTGCTGTCAGTGTCTCACATTTTGAAAGCTTTTCTTTTTTCCTTTTTCTATGACTGTCAATAACATACTGATTTTTCCTGCATATTAGGCATCTAGCTGGGAGTAGATGAGATGCTCTCCTTTATTAGGGGCCATCATCCAATGCAGAGCGCAGAATCCGGACCTTGGAGACACTCTCATCATTGAACGGCAGTGGTTCAGCTACATCTGTCAGTGGTTGGGCTTCACCTACATAACAGAACAGGTATAAGGTGGAATATGGTGGAAAAATATTTTAGTTAAAGATGGCTGTTTTTGAGCTATTTAACAAAATTATTTGTGGTCAGAACTGCAGTAGTCTTGTCAAGCTCGTTTAAGATGGTTAGCATCTTAATACAAATGTCAAGATGAAAAATGTGATTTAAAATTATCTAGTAATGTGCGCTTTCTGTGTTTATCTATCTGAATATAATTCAGTTGTTTATCTAACACACAGACATGGACAGGACAACATCATATCTCTCCACACCCAAATGACTACAGAGGTGATCGTTGACAATCATCACATCAACAGCACCATGATGGAGCAGGTCAAGATCACGGAGTTGCTTAGTATCCACATCACAGATGACCCATCTTGATCTATCGACACCACCAACAGAACCTGGCCAAGAAATTCCAAAAACCTCTGCACTTCCTCCCACAGTTGAGGAAGGCTCATCTCCCAAAAATCCATCCTCTTAACTTTCTATAGGGGAATCATAGAGAGCCTCTTCCTCCACTTACACAATAATACTATATTAATTAGGGATGAGTCACGATTTTCGAATATTCGATTAGCTGATTTTATTATAGAATAGGATGTGCATATAGGATGACAATAGGATTGTCTTTATACATTTAATATATATATTCTTAATATTTGTTGTTTTTGTTTCTATGTTTGAGCTTATATATCTCAATATTAATAACAGTCTGGTTAATTTTGAGTCTCGAAATGTAAACTCTCAAGGGTTGGATTTCTAAATATATTTTGGTTATGTGTCTATTCAGAATGACTTCTGAGCAGCAACCTTTTTATTTTGGGTATGTCATGTATGCATCACTTGCCAAAATTGGGGCTGACTAGTAAGGGGTTAAACGTATATAAATGAAACGTTTGTTTAAGTTTTTTTAAGCCACACCACTTTGCTTTACTCACATGCTCTGGGGCCTCATTTATAAAACTGTGCGTAGCATCGTTACTAAAAGTGTATGTGCGCCCGAAAGCCAAAAATGTCATCAGCGTAAGATTGTGCGCACATGCGTCTCCTCCCCGAAATAACCATATATGGAGTTTACAACGCCTAGTTTTACTATGCATATCCTCATCTGCACATCATTTGCATATGATTATTCATTCACGTGAAAACATGTTTAACGGTACCAGACATTAGGAAAATATGACATACGGATGTGCCGTTACATTTCATTAATAAAAATAGCCTATCCTTGCCTTGTTTTTGAATGAATAAATCGAATAGTGTAAAATACATTTCAGAGAAAGTTTTTCTCAATCTTTTCCACTGGCCAAATAGTATTTTTAATTGATTTATATTTTTAATGGAAACAGATAGACCTTGTTGTGCATTATTTGCACGAAACCATTTTCTCAGACAATCTGCTATTATCATGATAAGCAATTAGTTAAAACATTAAAACACAGCATGCCAGAGGAAAAGTGTTCAAAAGCATTGCATCCACAACAAATATTTATATTTATTGAATATAAAAATGTTGTAACTTCTCAGTAATGATTTCATGTAGTTAAAGTGTTTAACACCATTAATGAGAATGGCATATTTAATCTAAATGTTTATATCAGAAGTAAAACATATAGTTTAAATCATTCTTTTATTTATTTAAACTGTTATTGTGAACATGCACTGTATTTATGATTAGGACTCATAATGAAGATTTACGGTTTTACTTCATCTGCCGTTAGATAAGCTATGCGTCAGTTTCACTATATGGCCCCTATATGGACATTTAAGAAGGGATGGATATTTGCTTCAAGTGATAGGTTTGGTGAGTGAAATTATATTTTTATTATCTTTCTGTATATGTATAATTTTCTTTAGATTTTAGGTCTAAAAGTGACCATAAAGACATTTAACTCCAGCTCATCGGTGTCGCCAAACTGCTCCATCTCCAAAACGTTCGTACGCATGGGTCAGAGTTTGCGTGCAGGTGCGCAAATTTTCCTGTCAAGTTTGTTTCACAATTTATGCGTCGGATGTGGCTCTCTCAGGGCCTGTTTTGTGCGTACGCAACGGTTATACATGAGGCCCCTCTGGTGTGTAGCCTATAGCTACATGCATGTGACGCGCATGTGGTGGAGGGGTGCGATTTTATATCCAGCGATCTTCAAATATTATTTTTGCTTTAAATGCCCATCCCTAATTTAATACAGTGTACATGCTGTCTGCAATGTTAATGAATAACTGCTCCCCTACACTTCTCCATTGGAGTTTGCTGTAATGTATGTTTCTGAGACAATGAAGCACTACTTGCTCTATTTGACACGATGCATGAGAGGCATAATAGTTTGTGTGCACATGCTCAAAAGCTATCCCTCAGAATGAAACTAATGCATCAGAATGAAATAGGATAACTCCTACTAGATAACATTTCGGAATAGCCCAGAGTCCAGGCCATAAGCCAAATTGGGGTAGAAACCTTAATTCTGATTGGCTGTGTGACGTTGTGGGAATAGGAGAGGCCTGGTGAGTCTGGTGAGGCCAGGGGTATAAATTACAGCCACCGCTTGCTCAAATTTCATCGGATTCCAGCTGGACAACTACTTTCACACTACTGTCTGGACATTGTTGTATTTATTTTATATAAAAATTATACATTTGATACAAACCTTCACTGTTGTTAGCTGCCTTTTCTCTCTTCTTACGTGCTCTTTCAATGTGTTCTTTGTTAGTGAAGAGCATGTAGCATTCTCTGTGAAATCCAACATTAGCCGGCACATCTTGGACGTCTTCGGAGTTTAAGTTAAATGCCAATACAGCTTTATCAGCTACTGTACTCTCTGTGGTTTGCAGGTTCACCCATAAGTGTGTACATTGAACAAACTTTGCCCAACTTGTCTGGGAAAAGGGGGTTACAGGGCTTTTTACATTTGAGGCTAAATGGATAAAACACCTCATTTTTACCTCAGTATTACTGAACTATATTACTAAAATGACATTTTTAATGATTAAAGCAAAATTTAAATTTCAAGAACGCAGCTTCCTGGTCACTGACAAAGATTACTTTGCCTCCGCTGTAGAATCTGTGTTCATTATTTACATTGGTTGTCAAGGAAACGGGAGGTTTTCTAACGTTATGATTTGTACTTATTTGCCGGTTTAAAAAAGTAAGAGTTTGTAAGGACATTTTGCGTCAAATGTGCATACAACAAAGTTGGAAACAATGTCTGTAGTACTTATACGATTTTATTACATTACATCGCTGCTCAGCAAGCATGTACCGGTCTGAAAAGACAACATTGCGACCGTTGAGCTACGCTCCCCTCACATGTTGCAATTCGCCCGCCACCTCCTCCTCGGAGTCAGAAGCATCTAAGGTCGCTTCATTCCACTTATTACTGCTGGCCTGCTCAATCGTGCCGCTGACAAGCCTCACAACAGCCTGTGGCCCAGGGAGAGTCGAGACTCCGTCCCCAGGTGGTACAGCTGTTTGGGACCACTTTGGGGCCTGTGTAAGAATGGGACTTACACTGTTCCTGTGTAAGAATATTTGTGCACATGGACACGTCATTTACGGCCATCTACTCGTGTCTCACCTTCACTCAGCGTGAGGAGGAGGATGTGAGCAGAACGCTGCTCAACAGGGACCACAGTGGCATCTTCCACCTAAAACACAAAGCATCAGAGAACAGCATCATAAACAACTCAGAGGTGCATTTCGCAACTGACTGGAACAAAAACAAAAGCCTTCTGAGTCACATGATACAGTCATCTGAAGTACAGTGTCAGTGCAGCCAGTGTGATTTTTAAGGGCCGTCTCTCACCCGAGCAGGTACCGCAGCACCTCCAGCATGTCTGTGATGGGCTCCAGGAAGATGGCCATCCGCTTGAAGCAGATCACCATGTTCAGGAGCTCAAAGGTCAGAGCTCTGGGGCTGCCCAGCTCAGAGGCGCTGTCTATGGAGGACGAGTCCTTGGCGGGCAGCTGGGTGAGTTTGGAGGAGCTCATGAGGAGAGGAGGCTGTGCACTGCATGCTGGGAGATCAGAGAACATAGTTCAAGACTGTTTATCTCTGTACACACGTGACAGTCAAGAGACTCACATCTGTGAATGAAATTAAAACTGATGCCTGCCAAGACTGCCTAATTAAAAGCTTAATCAGATCAGCAATGCCAAATTTGGTAGACTTATTTATTCCTGTGAAGCTGCTTTGAAACAATGTAATAAATAAAGAGCTATAAAAATTAAGGTGAGCAGATTTGACTGGATCACAATCAGAAAAAAAAAAACATCTGATGCTTTAAAACATATGAACAGAAGTAAGATATTTACTAATACTAAGGCCCTAATTTCAGGAAGATGGCGCCGATATCTGTGGCATGCCGTCTGCGGTCCTCGCTGTTGTTATCTCTTGCACTTGCTATGTTTTTATATATGTCTCCTTTAGTTTTATATTGTAACGCTATATTGGTCTATGACCGTTTATTACTTTTAAACATTCGTAGTACGTTCTCAGCCTTGCCTAACTTTAGGTGCGATGTTTGTGGACCGCGCTTCGGGCTTCCACCCTGTCCATCTCCCAAATCGATCTACCTCACCGGAGACGCCAGAGAAGGCGCGGCAAGCGTGGTGGTATCGCTGTACGACTCAGATCAGCCCTGCTACGGACTTATGATCCGCAACACGCTTCTCTTCGATGGGGATCATCCTCGCCGTGGTGGAGCGAATCTTTACAACCTTCGTCCGCTGTACCGAGAAACACAGCCAGTGACTGTTTCATCGCGGTTGAAGTTCGCTCTCATTAATGCCCGGTCTCTGGTAAACAAAACTTTCATTTTAAATGACTTTTTTACCTCTCAAGCACTGGATTTTCTGTGTGTCACTGAGACTTGGACAAAGCCTGGCAAGTTATTTCCGTTTTCGGAACTGCTGCCTCACGGCTGTCATTTTTTAAACTCCCCGCGTTTGTCTGGGGGTCTTGTCACTGTTTTTAAAGACACTCTTCACTGTCGACGTCTACCTTTTGGCTCATACCACAGTTTTGAGGCGCAACTCTTACAACTAGTCTTAGTTAACCCCATTGCTATAGCTCTAATATATCGTCCTCCTCAGCAAAACAAGGACTTTTTAAGTGAACTTGTTGCACTAATGGGTGATTTAGTCACCAGGCATGACAAAATATTGCTGCTGGGGGATTTCAACATTCATGTTTGCTGTGCTTTCAAACCATATTCTGCTGAATTTCTAAATCTGATTGAGTCTTTTGAGTTTACTCAGTGGGTTTCTGGTCCAACACATATCCATGGCCACATCCTTGATCTGATTTTAACCCATGGTTTCTCTATTTCGAACATAGAAATCAGCAGCGCATCTTTCTCTGACCACAGGCTTGTACTCTTTACTGTCCCTCTCACTGGACGTCTACTCAGAAATCCATCACTGGCACGTTTAACTCGCTGTCCTACTCAACGTTCTAGTGAAGAATTTTCTGCAGCCTACCATGATGTTCGTAACTGTTTGGAGTCTGACTCTACTCTGCATAACCTGGACGCTGATGCACACCTTAATCTTTTTAATTCCATCTGCGCAGATATTATGAATTCTATTGCGCCCTTGAAGTACAAAAATCACAAGCCTGCACCAGTGGCCTGGCACACTGACACTACACGTACCCTTAGACAGGCGGAGCGCCAATGGAAAAAGGACTGTTTGCAGATTTCTTATGAAATCGTGAAAAACTCTTACAAGGTATTTCAGAAAGCTGCAAAGGCTGCAAAATGCAAATATTTTTCTGAACTTATAACAAAAAATTGTCATAAACCTCAAGTTCTCTTTTCTACTATTAAAGCAGCACTCAGTAGCTTCGGGATTTCTTCGCTGTATTCTCGCTTTTCGCTCGCAGGTTTCTCTCTAGAGCTCCCCCCACAGCTTCGGAATAGATATTTGACAACACTGTTGTAAAAACTCGTTGGTGATTCTCAGACACCAGAGGCTAGTAGATCAACGACATCAAAGCAGATGGGGCATTCTTTAAAACGTCTTCTTCATTCGGGTTCGGACAGCGTGAGGGAGCGCAATAATGACAGCATTTTAGCAGATTTCTTTTGGCCGTAAAGCAGTTGTTTACATCGCGAGACCTGATATCACGCGAGACTTCCTGACGTTGCCAAGTGCGTATTTTCCACTCACGGGCATCAGGGGGGTGCGAAACGACCACCATTCAACCCGAAATAAGTATTATAACCATTCCAATGACTCCGAAGCTGTTCAGTTAAGGTAAAAAAGTTACTTAGTTCACCTTTAACTCTGTTTTAAATCCTTCTGTGCATTCTATTTTAGAGCCCTCTACTGCTCTCTGTGACAACTTTGGGAAGTTTTTTTGTTGATAAGATCACAACTTTAAGATCTCAGTTGTCTAACTCTGTATATACTATGCATGATGTTCCATTATGTTCTTCAGATTTGGAGTCGTTTCACAACCATATACTCATGTATGCCAGCTTCAGCTTTTCCCCACCAGTATACGCTGCTCGGACCATGCTGGCTGGCCTAGATTGCAACCACCATGTCCATAGACCAGCCAGGAGAAAACCTGATGGCACAATTCAGTAAGTTTTATTATTAGTACTCCTATGCAATTTATTCTATAAATGTCTAAGTGATGACTCAAAAAAGATTAAACTGTGAAAAATACAGATATCATTTTTGTTCCCACCACAAATATAATTGGTGCTGATTTATTATCATAATTGCATGTTATGTGGGAATGCTGTATAAAAGAATAATGTATGGTATTGCAAACTTTTCACTAAGCTGATACACCTTTCTGTATTGCCACCCCAGGAGCTATTGCAGATTCAAGTCAGCAGAGGGTTAAGTGAGTTGTGTTTAAATAGTGGTACCTGTAGTAGTACCAGCTATTTTATGAGCTATATGGCTTTGTTGAAAATACTTCAAATGAGGATTAATTTTCCACATTACATATAACACATTTTTAACTGTAACATATCAACCTCAGAAACTGTTATTAGAATCTAAAGTAGTTATTTAAAAGCCATGACACAATCACAATATCACGTGGGTGCCTTTTTCATCAAAGACAAATGTAGTAGTAAATATGATTTATGCAAAGGAATGAAAGAAAAATGTGTCTAATAACGACCATTTGTGGCCAAGAAAAACACACACTCAAATAAAACTCTACTCCCATAATAGATGAGATATATATTGTTATAATTTTTACAGTAATGTGTTTGGTTTTGAAATGTGGTAATCATGTCAGAAAGATAATTGTTATATTCTTTGTATAGGTCAATCGCTGCCGAAACAGTGAATCATCTCCACAGCTGATGTGATGCTACGTCCCAAGTCTGACCCGTCAACCAGTCAAGATACCTCTGGAGACACCTTGTCTTCATGTATATTCTTATTTTTGATTGTGCTTATGTCTTTTATATTTTTGATATAGGTTACATTTTTAGTAATGAAAAAATAAACAAGTGACATACTGCATTTGGTTGTCGTTATTTCAGACATAAAACATAAATGTAGATTTGTAATTAAATATTGTTTATGATGCAAGTGTAAAGAAAAGTCATATATCATTTTCTGTATAATTTTTTATTGAAAAAACTAATGAAAATAGTGTACAGAATACAGAAAAAATATTGTAGACTGTAAAACACAAAAACTCCGTACATGTATTCATCCACACAGTGGATGGAAAGATTTCTAAAGCACATTACATTACACTTAGACTCTACTAGGGATACAACCTCTGTACTGTTGCAGTGGATCAGGATAACGGTCACGTATTTTCCAGACACAGCAACTCGGTATTACGACTCTGTGACCCTGTCCTAGTGCTCCATACTGCCACACTACAAATTGCCTGTATGCTGCATGACGGAACTGTCTATTACTCTGTCCTGGGTCTGGACTATCAACAACCGCGCAAATGTCATTCCAGATGCGTCTGGCAAGGCACAGAACACCCTCCTCCAAAATGTAGGCTTCCATGTGTGGTAGTATGGAAATACAGTAATCGGGATGTTGTCCACAGCACTTTTGTTCCACGAATGTGGCCATTTCTCTGCACCTCTGGCAGACACACCAAGGGGGTTGCCCTGACAAAAGAGGGCCTGGTGGAGGAGCATTTTCTGATATCCTTTCAAGAACATCAAACATCAGACTTGGGTCACGCGTCAGGCAGAGCTCTGGGACTTGATGTGATTGTTCCAGGCTCAGTCCTCGAATTCTGGCCTGCAATGGAATATATAATCACAAATTAGATCACAAATTGGAAAGATTGGTGTAATTGGACAGAACATTTGTCAACATGATTAGATGTTTTTTTGTTTTTTAAGGGCTTTATTGTTCTCTAACAGGACTTGTGTGCACATTACACTCCAGATCATAGAGTAACACAGATACATACCTGTACACATGCCCTTGTTTGAGCTTGAAGATTCAAAACTCGACGCGGGTCCTCTTGTCCAAGACTAAGTGCTCCTTGCCCTGCACTTCGACCACCCCGTCCTCGGCCTCTACTTCCTCTGACCCTGGTTACCCGCCCTCTTGCACGACCTCCTCTGCTTCGCCCTCGACCCCGGACCTGTCCTTGAGCCGACGATGCGGTACTTGTCTCTGGAGTGTAGTCCTCATCAGAGCCAAAAGTGCTTTCATCGTGGAAGCTCTTACATGCAAAACACCGTATATGTTATGAATCTTACACGAAATTCACCTTCATCACAGTGTAACTGATGGTAATGGGAAAACGTGTATCAATGCAACCTGTTTTTAGCTCGTTACCGAATCAAACTCAATATATTTTAAACTTTACCAGTATCGATATTCTACCTTGATAGTGAGTACTAACAGCCATGTTAGTTGTTTATATTCATAATGATAAAGTTAGGTATTTTATTACATGTGATTCTGACATGATGTCACTACATGCACTGCGCTCCTCTCCTTCCAAAGCCACGCCCCCAAAACACATGAACGCGCGATGCCGACCGCTCAGCTGCCAGCTGGAGGACACGTTTACCAGCGCCGAGCGGTCGGCATCGCGCGTTCATGTGTTTTGGGGGCGTGGCTTTGGAAGGAGCCCAGAAGGGAGGGGGTGGGAGTGAATGGAATAAGTAGCTGTCTTTATTGCAACCCTGAGAGGACTACAGACACTCGATTTTTATACTCTCTTTTTCAGAGTACTTACATTTTAATTATGTATTGGTATATAAATAAAGTTTTTAAAAAATTTGAATTTTTTTTGGGGGGGAAAAACTGCCGACCCTGCCTTTAAGAGAGCATCCACGGACCACGTGGTGTTACTCGATCTTAGTGCTGCATTTGACACTATTGACCACAACATTCTTTTAAATAGACTTGAAAATTATGTTGGCATTAGTGGAATTGTATTAGCATGGTTTATACTTATCTGACCGTTATCAGTTTGTAGCAGTAAATGAAGAGATGTCTTATCGATCACAAGTTCAGTATGGCGTACCACAAGGCTCAGTACTAGGACCACTGCTGTTCACTCTGTACATGCTACCATTAGGAGATATTCACTGTTATGCCGATGATACTCAGCTCTATATTTCTTCACAACCTAACGAAAACTACCAATTCACAAAATTAACGGAATGCATAGCTGATATAAAAAATTGGATGACTAGTAATTTCCTACTACTAAATTCTGAAAAAACAGAGATTCTAATTATTGGACAAAAAACTTCCTCACGTAATAACCTAGAATACTGTCTAACGCTTGATGGCTGCTCTGTTAAGTCTTCGTCGTCGGTTAGGAACCTGGGTGTGCTCTTTGATACCAATCTTTCATTTGAAAGTCACGTGTCTAGCATCTGTAAAAACGCATTTTTCCATCTTCAAAATATATCTAAATTACGCCATATGCTCATAACACTGCATTGGCTCCCTATTAAACATCGTATACATTTTTAAATATTGCTGATTACTTACAAAGCACTAAATGGTTTAGCTCCGCAGTACTTGAGCGAGCTCTTAACGCATTATAGTCCTTCACGTCTATTGCGATCTCAAAATTCAGTTGATAAGTTGATAATACCTAGAATATCAAAATCTACTGCTGGCGGTAGATCCTTCTCCTATTTAGCTCCAAAACTTTGGAACAGTCTTCCTACCATTGTCCAGGAAGCAGACAAAGCTAGACTAAAAACACATCTCTTTGACCTAGCATACACATAACACATTATAGACTTCTATAATTCAATGTTAGGCTGCATAGATCAGGTCAGCTGGAACCGGTAACACTTCCCATAAATCCTGATGTACTCGTTACATCATAAGAAGAATGGCATCTACGCTGTAACAAATTAGCCAAAGGGGAAATATTAATAATAACTCATAATTATCAATTATGATTAGTTATTAATATTTGGGTCAGTTAATTGGATTAACTTGAGGTAGCTAAATTAATATTACAATCAATTAATCAGTTCCAACGAACTCTTTTGATTATTCATTTATTCTAAGAAAAGCATATCTTTCATGGCCACCGAAAAATAATTATTTCTTAGCATGTACAGTGATTAGAGCATGTAACAAGATCAAGATCGTAAAAGGGACTTTGTTGCAAGCAGAGAATCAGAACCAAATACATGTTGTGCACAAATTTTATTAACTAAATCACAAACATAACTAAACTAAACAAACATACATACATTCATATATACATACATACAGGGCTTGACATTAACACCCGCCAACCCGCCAAATGCGGGTGGATTTTGCTCGTGGCGGGTAACATAGTCACTCCAACTAGCCACTTTGGCGGGTTGAATAATCGCAGTCTTTTCAAAAGGCATCTGAAATAAGTGTGACACTACGACACTACAACTCCCATGAGTATTAGGGCTGTCAACGAATATTATAAATTCGAATATATATTCGAATAGTTTTAAAAAACAGAATTTCGAAGGTGAAAATGAATATTCGAATGTGGAAAAACGCCCGCGGTAGCAGAGGCGCGGCTGTCTGCTAATTGCGAGTGGGCACGCTGCCTGAGGGGTCAGGGACAGGTAACAGGAAGAAGCGTTAACGTTAAACAGAAACATTACTAAAGTGTAGGCTACTGTACTGACTGAATAGATATTGCATGAATAAGGTAGGTTAGATACAGCAGTTTCATGCACTGCAGGCTTCCACTGGTTTGATTATTTACCGTTTCATGTCAAGGAAAAGTTCCATGTTTACCACAGCACAGCTCGCTCGCACAGACACGTTCAATGTCGGTTCTATACACTGTAAAACTTCAATTAATGTTAATAATATTTGTTTCAATCACTGAAATGAAGCCTGCTATATAAGAGTCGCGACCTTAAATTGTTTGCACAAATCTTGATCAGCACTCAACATTTGCTTATTGTTGTTGTTCATTTAAACCATTATGCGCAGAGAGCGTGACGCCTCATTCGTGCCGCAAGACCTCCAGACGCGCGTAAACATTACATTGACTTAACATTGAAATCACTCGCGCTAGACGCTCTATTCACGTTTGGTGTGAACGCAGCATGAGGGTGAGGGCGAGAGAGAGAAAGAGTGCCTGCGAGTGCGAGTGAGTGAGCGAGCGAGAGTGAGGTCTGCGGTCTTGGCCATTAGTTGATTTACTTGTTTTTGTGTAGGTAATACGTTGTCAAATATGTTTAAACTTAAATAAACTACCTATACAAGTAGTTATGTCTCTTTGTATTAATTTGTCCTGTTACTGACGTAATGCGCGTCATTGACAAAATGCGCAACCAGATGTTCGAATAGTTCGAATATAGGCTGTTTTTTTTTTAGAAGGAATATTTGAATGTAATTTTTGAGCAATTTTGACAGCCCTAATGAGTATTACATCCACGCAGTGTTGCCTTGCGCTTGCGCTAGTGACCGACAACACAGAAACGAAGAGACAGCTAGCTGCCCTGCTGGAGTTACGTCGTATGCCGGTGGAGCTATGTGGCGACATATAATACATAATACATGGTTTTATTTAAAAAAAAAGTAGCTTTACACACAACCTTATCAGAGCTAATGACAATGACCTGTATTGTTATATATTTATGTAGTCTTGATTTGGGTGTGTACAGTGGTTTTACATTTAAAAGGGTTGTAAATCTAGTTCAAGTAAATTTTAGCACGCCATAGTCAACTTTTATCAGGTAATTTCACAACAACAAAAATGTGGCTAGTAAAAATGCTGTGTGGCTAGTAACTTTGGAAAACCACTAGCCACATTGGCTAGTGAGCAAAAACGTTAATGTCAAGCCCTGCATACATACATAGGTAAAATGGTGAGTGATATGGAACCAGAAGCAGGAAATGGAACTATGGAAAATATCTATTTAACTATGAAAAGAACCATCAGCTTATCACTTTCAGAGCACCTCATTAAATTGATACTTGCATGGTCTGTGCAGTGGACACAATTCTTGAAGTGGTTGAAAATTGAGTTTGTTGATGGGTCCGTAAGTGTCAAATGTCACTGTACAAGTTGCAATCATTTTCTTCTCTGCTGGATGGCGAAGATATGATGAACTTGCATGGTTATTTCGACACTGTTCTCATGGCAGGAGTGCAGATTGTGGTTGAGAGAGTCCTCTCTCTCCTGAGTGAGCACATAGCTGTTGTGAGTCGAAGCCTGCTGCCCTGGGCCTGCTGAGGCCACGCTGGACAGCACGCATCCTGAAGTGCCGAGAATGCCAAGAGTTGATCGTTGCCCGTTCAGTGATGGTAAGGTTGCAGTTTTCTGGATTGAAGAAAAGGCAGTCTGACTCCCTTTGGGAGCATGAAGGCATAGCATGAAGGCATATCTCTGTGCTCACGGCCCCCACACACTATCAACTTGAAGAAGCAGCAGTTGAGGCCAGAAGAGAAGAAGCTAAGAGAGGGAAGGGCTAGCGAAGAGGCCTTTTAAAGCTTGACAAAGGTCACACCTTGCAGGGCTGGCTCAACCAATAAGAAAGGGAAAATTTCTGAGCGGGAGTTTCTTCTGTGGGGAAGATTTATGAGTTTTTGTTCTAAGCGTGCTCATTTGCAATGGCACGCTGGAGTGGTGTCTGATGACGAAACTAAGAAAGATTCTTGTAATACTAATATGTTGCACAGCACGGCATATCATGTACACAATCATTTCGATCTTCAAAGTACCAATTTATAGAGACCAAACATGGTATGCGTGAGGTTACGTTGACTGTTGGTTCTATAATAAAGTACATAGTGTCAAAGAGATAATAGTATCAACAGATAATAGTATTAAAAGACACAACACAATTTTAGTGTTTTTGTTTATCCCAAGGTTTTTCCGCAGCCTGCCGGATCCAGGCTGTATCCAGATCTGATGAAGGACCTGCGCCTGGACCCGATGTCATAGCGGGGTGCTAAAGTGCCAACTAGTTTCTCCTTATGGAGGATCCCTTTACCACTCTACAGATAAAGCGTTGTCAGGAAAATTCGGTTTGCGTATCTACCCCGAAGTGATAAAATTCTGTATCAAAAATGTTAAGGCCAGACAAGTAGTTTTTTAAGGCTTGGTATGTAGGGAATTACAAACCTGCGCACATATATTCAAACGCGCATACCAATAGACTGAACTCGTAATACGCATGTGCACGCCATCAGCGTTTCGCGTTTAAAGTCTGTGTAGAGTTTCCTGTTAAAACGGTGTCGTGTTAGTGGCCCCTAAGTTAATGATCGTTGCGACAGAAGTGAATCAATCAAATTAACTTTAGCTGGAAAATAACTTTATTCAAGAACTGCTATAAAGCCAAAACAATCTCTGTTACTTTAAACTATCCTTGTATCTCTGTAAAGCCGCTTTGGAACAATCTACATTGTTAAAAGTGCTATATAAATGAAGATGACTTGACTTGACTTGACCACCCTACGGGCACCTCCAACTCATTCTGTTGGCTGAGAGCCATTGCTTCAGGACCAACTACTACGTCTGTAGACAAGGTCCCAATCTTCGTCCCCTGCCTAAGGGTGAGAGGATTATACGTTACATTAATCACTCTAACAGGAATAACCCCTTGCCCCACATTACAAACGACTCGAGCCACTAAAAGGTCACAGTGTTTGATAAAGAGGAGGAGGGTTCAACCATCCCAGCTATCTGTCCTGCACGGAGCCCTTCTACTACCCCAGAAATAATAGCTTCACTACGCAGCTGTACTATGGAGTCTATTTGAACCATAACAGCCTTAGGCTGACAAGCATCCACCGATAAAATTAAGGGGAACTTCCTACCCATGACTGAACAGCACTTTTCCCTCAAATCAGTGATTGCCCCATACTTCAGTAGAAAATCCATCCCCAACAAAATATCAGGGGTAGATATGTCAGCTACAAGAAACTCATTTATTAACGCTAGGGAACCAAACTGACAAATAGTTTGCCACCGGCCTAAAATGTACATAGTACCCCCATTAGCTGCAGAAACTTCCCCCACATAATCGAACAACTGACAAGAGAAGATAATTGTAAAATAAAAATTGATGGGCTAAGTTTAAATTTTGTTCTTGTTTGTGTTTTTTTCTGTCAAAATGTCAGAAAGCATTTTGTATTATTCATCCATGTTTTTAAAATTAATTAAATGACGGACGTTTTACTGTTAACACAGCCCTCATTATATGTCGGATTTGTCTAACTTATACTTGATATTCTTTTTAGAATAAGTGATTCATTTTTCTATTATTGGACTTCTATCTATTCATTGTCAACTGTTCTCTTACGAGAGGTTCTCTCGTACTGCGTAAGAACTTACGCTCGGGGGAAAGTCTCTTTCCGTGAGATATTGAAGCCAAAAATTATCCTTTAATTTTTATATAATGCAAAACGCGTTGCAGCAGCATACAGACATAGGTGAGGCACCTTTGCGCGCCTATTGGCTGCTCTGCGGCAACTGCAGCAGCCTATCGAGAGAGGCCCTGTTGACGCTGACCAATGGGGGTGCTTCGCGCCCATCTGCGCAGCGTCCCGCCGAAATAGGCGTGGCCTAGGGCTATAAATATAGCGTAGAGAGGCTGGTTCACTGATTTTCATCTCTTCAAGCGGAGCTCATGCATCGCTGGATCCTGAGAGAAGCCGCGCCGTCTGAAGAAGCCTTTCAGCGGGAAGAGTCTGCATCGAAGCCGCTGGCCGAGCCGCCTTCTGCCGACATTCCTGCTGCGCTATCCGGTGCACTATATCCTTTACTGCAGTGTGTTTTCGCCCCGCGAATCACACACCCTTTCTCTCTAAAAGAGCTGAGCGTCTTTTTTAAGATGTCTCGCACTCTCTGTGCCTCGTGCAGAGCCCCTCTCAGCGACGGGGACCGCCATGTTATCTGCGTTTCCTGCCTGGGAGAAGATCATGCAGCTCTCACGCTCGCCGACGGCGGATGCCCTCATTGCGAGCTGATGTCAATGGCGACTCTGCGGACTCGCATGGCACGCTTTCACGAGTCTGCACCTCTGCCCGCTGCGCTGCCGCGCCGTAAGAAGCGCCGTGGTCAGTGAGGCCCTGAACCTCCTCCCACTGAGGCAAGCTCGCCGGTTCGCCCGCCAGCTTCACCGCCCGCTTCACTCGAGTCTATCACCCCCGGACAACGGCCGCTGTCTGCCGCCGTTTCCGTCGCGGATGAGTCTGATGATGTGGAAATAGCGGAGGAGGACAGCTGCTCTATCCTAGCGTCAGGCAGTGAGGATTATCCGAGCTCTGTTGATCTCGCACCCCCTGCTCGCGAAACGTCTGGGAAACGGGCCAGCATTGAGTCAGAGCTGACGCGTCTGCTCTCTCAGGCCGTTGAGAGCCTCGGCCTCGAGTGGTCGACGCCTGTAGAGCCAGCACGCAACCGACTGGATGGCTGTTTTCTAAAAGGGGACCGTGTTGCTACACCGTCTAGACCCGCGCCTTTTCTTCCTGAGCTTCACGAAGAACTCGCGAAATCCTGGTCTGCACCCTTTTCAGCCCGTGTTAAAACTTCTGTTTCTGCTGCATTCTCCGTTGTCGATGATGCTAAAAACAGAGGATACCAGTCCCTTCCGGTTGTAGAGGAAGCTGTTGCGGATCACCTTTGCCCGCCCTCCGCTGGACGGCGCGCTAAGACTGCACTTCCCTCGAAAGCCTGCCGCACCACCTCAGCACTGCAAGGCCGTGCTTACACCGCCGCTGGACAGGCTGCAGCTGCGTTGCATACAATGGCCACGCTACAAGTTTTCCAAGCCAACCTTCTCTGCAAACTTGACGAGGAAGGACTGGAAGCTGTAAGCGTCACGGATTTAAGGAGCGCCACAGACCTTGCTCTTCGCGCTACAAAATCCGCTGCACAGGCCGTGGGGCGAATTATGGCCTCTCCCACCGTTGCTGAGAGACATTTGTGGCTAACACTGTCTGAGATGCCGGACTCGGAGCGCGCCGCGTTCCTCGACGCTCCCGTCTCATCTGCTGGGCTCTTTGGATCGTCCGTCAAGGATTTTGCGGACAGATTCGCTGAGGTACAGAAGACATCGCAGGCCATGAAACATTTCCTGCCTAAGCGCGCTAGCTCCGCGACAGGTCGCTCTAAACAGCCGTCTGCTCGAAGCTCACAGCCGCAGCCACCGCCCGCCGCCGCCTCACAGAGGCTCGAGACCGCGCTCTCGCTCTGCTGCCCGCCGCCCTCAACGTGGTCCCCGGCCAAAGATTGACATCAAGCCCGAGGCCTCGAAGTCGTCCTAGCCCTTCTAGGAAAACGACGGTGTTCAAGTCCCGCTGCGGCCAGACTTCCACCAAAACTACCAGCTCGCTCAGTTCCAGAAAATGTGACTGTTCCAGCTTATTTAGCAGTAAACAAGTCGGTAACAAGGCCCGCTTGCCTGCTTACAAACGCCGTTGTCACGGCGACCCAGATATATCCCTCAAAGAGTGTAATTTCTGGTATTCCGGCCACGGCCGATGGTGTTATAAGTGTAGAAAAAATGCCCACTGTAACGTGCTCATTCCTACATACAAACACAGCTCTTCACACAGAGCTCGCGCTCATAAAATCGACTCAGGTCGATTGCGCGTTAAATGTAGTGAATGTGCCCACAGCCCAGTGCCCACATACACTGCACACTGCATGTCTCCCGGTTTCTGTAAAAACGAAACCTACGCACACACGGTCACAGACCCAGGTTGTGTTCAGTGCTTCCCATGTGCCTGCCGTAGCGCGCCCTCATGCACTCACAGACATGTCAAACCCCGAAGGGTCTCGCCCACTCGCCTCCTCTCAGCTACCCGCTGTAACAGAGTTGAGCGCGGGCAGGCTGCCCACTGTCATCAGCGCGCCCCCCACCTCGTCTGCCGCAAACACGGCTTCTATGTTTCAGCATACAAAAGCTCTTCAGCCGCCACACTGTCACGGCCAGAGCACAGACTTCATTCAACCCCTAACTATTCATGCGACTGCATGGGCACAGCTTCCCGGGGTGTCAGAATGGGTGCTGAACATTATAAAAAGAGGCTATTCGCTACAGTTTGCTCGACGCCCTCGCCGCTGCGAGGCGCGAGTCGAAACTACGGTGAAAACGGAAGTAGCTCATCTACTTCGAGCCGAAATAGCGAAACTACTGAGCAAAGGGGCCATAGAACCCCTATCTCTAGCTCAGAGCGAAGGGGGCCTGTACAGCAGATATTTCCTGGTGCCAAAGAAAGACGGGGGTCTCAGACCCATCTTAGATCTAAGACGGCTGAACAAAGAGCTTTCAAAGCGCCCGTTCAGAATGATCACGACCAGACATATCCTCTCGCAAGTTCGCCAGGGGGACTGGTTTGCGTCGATAGATCTGAAAGACGCGTATTTCCAGATACAAATAGCGTCTCGTCACAGGCGATTTTTGAGATTCGCCTTCGAGGGCCAGGCATATCAGTATACAGTCCTACCGTTCGGCCTGTCTTTAGCACCCCGTACATTCACGAAGTGCATGGACGCGGCCCTCGCTCCCCTGAAAATTCGGGGAATGCGAGTTTTGAACTACTTGGACGATTGGCTAGTTCTGGCTCAGTCTCGTACAGAGCTTATGGAACACATGACCATTTTGCTCGAGCACCTCGAGAAATTAGGTCTCACAGTCAATTGGGCGAAGAGCTCTCTGTCTCCCAGTCAGGAAATATCCTTTCTGGGCACAGATCTGAACTCGCTGTCAATGACAGCTCAGTTATCACCACGACACGCACTGGCCGTTCAGCGCATGACGGAAAGCTTCCGCCGCGGCGCTGTGGTCCCGCTCAAGCAGTTTTAAAGGATGCTGGGTCTCATGGCCGCAGCATCACCAGTACTTCAGCTGGGGCTCCTTCGGATGCGCCCACTTCAGTTCTGGCTGCAAGCGCGTGTACCGCGCCGAGCGTGGACTTCCGGTCTTTTTCGCCTCAAGGTCGATCAGAAATGCATTTCAGCTCTGAAACCTTGGACGGCGACCGACTGGTACCGGTCAGGAGTAAGCCTGGGGACTTCCTCGAGTGTGAAGGTGGTGTCCACGGACGCCTCCACCTCGGGATGGGGAGCGCTGCTCGAGGGCAGACCGTTCTTTGGCCTATGGTCAGAACGAGAAAAGCTCCTACACATCAACTGCTTGGAAATGATGGCAGTCGACAATGCGCTCAGGCGCTTCTATC
The DNA here is from genome assembly GCF_951802725.1 of Rutilus rutilus. Taxonomy (NCBI): domain Eukaryota; kingdom Metazoa; phylum Chordata; class Actinopteri; order Cypriniformes; family Leuciscidae; genus Rutilus; species Rutilus rutilus. The sequence continues at coordinate 35,728,518 of NC_140214.1, read as the reverse complement.
CCCAGATAGCAGGACACCACGTTCTAGTCCGTTCGGACAACATGGCGGTGGTGGCCTTTATAAATCACCAGGGAGGCCTCAGGTCCCGAATCCTTCACAGGCTGACGGAACACCTCCTGGTTTGGGCCCAGCACAATTTGCGCTCACTGAGAGCAGTTCATGTGCCCGGCCACTTGAATTTGGGACCAGACAGACTGTCCAGGAACAACATTCCGGCAGGAGAATGGTCCCTACACCCACAGACAGTCGAATTGCTGTGGAAGAAGTTCGGCAAAGCGAAAGTAGACCTGTTTGCGTCTCAAGAAAACGCTCACTGCCCGATATACTTCTCCAAGAGCACGAATGTGCTAGCCCACGTATGGCCTCGCTGCCCGCTCTATGCCTTTCCCCCCATTACGCTCATACCTCAGGTAATAGAGCGGATCAGGGAAAGTGGATGCTCGGTGCTACTAGTAGCTCCGTTCTGGAAAAACCAGGTCTGGTTCCCAGTTCTGATGCAACTAGCGAGCTCTGCCCCATGGCCGATACCACTGAGGAGAGACCTCCTCACCCAGGCCAAGGGCTCGATTTGGCATCCTCGCCCGGAGCTTTGGGCCCTACATGTATGGGCCATCAATGGGTACCCGCTCACCTCCCTTCGGGAGTACTAAACACGATCACGCAGGCTAGAGCTCCCTCTACGAGACAGCTCTATTCCTCAAAATGGTCTGTGTTTTCTAGCTGGTGCACAGCCCATGGCGTGTCACCCCAGGACTGTGGGGTGACGAACGTTCTTTCCTTCCTACAAGAGCTTCTGGAAAAGGGCAGAACCCCTTCCACGCTCAAGGTCTATGTGGCGGCTATAGCAGCGTTTGTTAAGCCAACGCTGAGCCAGTCACTAGGGAAGAACGATCTGGTCATTCGCTTCCTAAGAGGAGCGAAGAGGTTAAACCCTCCCAGACCCCCTTCAGTTCCCATATGGGACCTTTCCACGGTCTTGGAGGCCATGAAAGGTGCCCCATTTGAGCCAATCCAATCTGTGTATATCAAACACTTGTCCTTCAAGACAGCGTTTCTCTTGGCTCTCGCTTCAGTTAAGCGTGTGGGGGACTTACAAGCGCTTTCAGTAAGCGCGACATGTATGGAGTTTGGGCCAAATGACTCAATTGTCAGGCTCAAACCGAGACACGGGTATGTTCCTAAATCCCTCAACACACCGTTCAGGTCCCAGGTCATTTCCCTGTCGGCCTTACCGGTCCCTGAGGAAGAGAAGGACGCCGCTTTGCTCTGCCCTGTCAGGGCATTAAGAGCCTATGTGTCTCGCTCGTCTGTATTCAGACAGACAGAGCAGCTATTCGTTTCGTTCTACGGACGCTCTAAGGGGCTAGCTGTAACGATACAGACCCTATCCAGATGGATAGTGGATGCCATAGCGCTGGCATACACCTCTAAGGGCCTACAGTGCCCATTAGGTGTCAGAGCGCACTCCACAAGAGGCATGGCCTCTTCGTGGGCTTGGTCCAGTGGGATTTCCCTACATGATATCTGTATGGCGGCAGGCTGGGCCTCCCCGTCTACATTTATCAGGTTTTATAACCTGGAAGTTCCCGCTTTGCAAGCTAAGCTGTTGTCGGTCTAATAAGCCAGTACTATCTGCCCCGAGGTCGGCTCAGATGCTGGAAACTGTTCGAGCAATGCTGCCCGCATGGATCGATCATACAGCCCTGAGGGCAACTATAAGACCCGTATTTTTCATCAGATCAGGCCAATAACTTTGCCCTGACTGCGTGGAACACTATTATTATATGCTCCCTGGTGGGATGCTCCCTATTCAGGAATGATGCTTTAGCCTCTCTTCCTGGACTCTCTGTGAGTCCCTGATGACCCGGGCACATGCCCTTGGGACTTTGGTATTGGATCTCAAGCACGCACGGCGTTTTACATTGTGTTCCCCAAGCGTAAGTTCTTACGCAGTACGAGAGAACCTCTCGTAAGAGAACGTACTCGGTTACTAACGTAACCTCGGTTCTCTCTAGAGAGGGAACGAGTACTGCGTATCCTTGCCGTGCCTGCAGTTCGCTCTGGTTCGCTCCGGCGATGAAAACCAGTGAACCAGCCTCTCGACGCTATATTTATAGCCCTAGGCCACGCCTATTTCGGCGGGACGCTGCGCAGATGGGTGTGAAGCACCCCCATTGGTCAGCGTCAACAGGGCCTCTCTCGATAGGCTGCTGCAGTTGCCGCAGAGCAGCCAATAGGCGCGCAAAGGTGCCTCACCTATGTCTGTATGCTGCTGCAACGCGTTTTGCATTATATAAAAATTAAAGGATAATTTTTGGCTTCAATATCTCACGGAAAGAGACTTTCCCCCGAGCGTAAGTTCTTACGCAGTACTCGTTCCCTCTCTAGAGAGAACCGAGGTTACGTTAGTAACCGAGTACGTTTTCTATAAATATGTTTGTATTGGCTAACATTTATTCAGATAATGTGTGTCCTGTTTAAAATGTGCAATGTTAAAATTAATCATAATCAGGCTTAATTAAACACTCATTATTTTGTGATATCTATAATTTTAACACGTTTTAAATTTTTATTTTTTCAACTTTGCAAAGCAGCTTTGCTGCATGATGGCATAAAATAAAGTTTCCCACGTAAAGCCTAGAAAAAAACTGCATCCCCTGCACTGTTTCCGCCTCATTTTTAACACTTCTTTATATCTTTAATTTACAAAGCTTTCGGTGTCAATCGCCTCCAGTTATTTTAGCTGTATCTAGTATCTGATATTTAGCTGTATCGAGCAATATCTAGTATTGACCAGATGTGTGACGTGTTGTCTTCTGTTGTTTACATTTGTCCCCTTTGTTTAGTCCTGGTGGAGGTGAAAGAGGAAAGTCAAGAACTGACTGAGTTTCAGTCACAACGGACACCTTAAGGATGACGTTAGATGTCACACCGGAGAACGGCCTTACCGGTGTGAACAGTGTGGCAAGAGCTTCACTCAAAGAGGACACCTCACCAATCACGTCAGAATTCACACCGCAGAGAAGCCGTTCAAATGCCTGCAGTGTGGGAAGAGTTTCATACAAAAAGGCCATTTGAAGAGTCACCTGAGAGTTCACACCGGAGAGAAGCCGTTCACCTGTCAGCAGTGCGGGAAGAGCTTCACGAACCAAGGAAACCTCATGAGTCACACCAAACTACACTCTGGAGAGAAGCTACACCACTGCTCTCAGTGTGGCAAGAGTTTCTCCGGGGCAGCGCTTCTCAAGAAACACCTGCTGTATCACTTCGGAGAACGGCCCTTCAGCTGAAATCTGTCTCTGTGTGAATGAGCGCCTCAGTTTCATGAACTACACATTTTCAAGACAACACAGTTTCTTGAAAAATATATACATTTTAAAATGGTTAATGGTTAAAGCTGCAGCATCATGAACCCATTTTCCAATCTGTTTATTTTTTTATTTTTTTATCCTGAATCACTATGGTACAACTATAATAAGTGTTTATACTGGGACTATTTTAGACTGGTCCAGTATCCGTGTGACTCGTCATAGACTTAAACAGAGAGAAGTAGATCCGGCTACAATGTTTTGCAAGACACATGCAGTTCTGTTTATTAACCACTACAGCCCCAAAAGTTATGGACTGCAGCTTTAAAGTCTTATGAATTTAATTGATTAGACATGCTTGTTGATTATTAAAATGTATTAAAACCATTAATCATGAATTGATTTTAAAATTGAAAGAGTCTTACAACTTCAGTTATTAAAGGGTTAGTCCACCCAAAAATGAAAGTTCTGTCAGTAATTACTCACCCTCATGTTGTTCCAACCCCGTAAGACCTTCGTTCATCTTCGGAACACAAATTAAGATATTTTTGATTAAATCTGAGAGCTGTCTCACTCCTTCATAGGCTTCTATGGGATCGAAACTTGCCGGCCCAGAAAGTTAGAAAAGACAATGTTAAAAATAGTCCAAGTGACTACAGTGGCTCAACCATAAGTTTATCAAGCGATGAGAATACTTTTTGTGCGCAAAAAAAAGTCAACTTAATCAACTATTCATTTTCTTCTGTGTGGGCCTCTGAGTGAGTTCACGTAGTGTAACAGCGCAGCGCTTCTGGGTTGTACGTCAGAACGTAGGAAGCCTCTGGTAGGAAGCCTCAAGACAAGCAGAGCTGACGTTGTTATGGCAATGGGCGTTTTTGTTTTCGACGCACTGTACACGGTAGGCCAATCCCAAAAGACTGAGCTGTCTGGCCAATCAGAGCAGAGTAGCTCCTGGAAAGGAGGGATTTAGAGAGATTGATTTATTTGACGAGTTGTTTGAGAATCATTGAAAATGTGATGATGTGCAAATGTATATTATGAGGAAATTAAACTTTTTTTTTTTCTTTAATGCATGTAAACATGTTGCAGGAGACTCCATGAATGAAAATACCCTTTTACATTATAATTTTTTGTGTAACCATGTATTCTGTGCTCTTGGACAGATGACTGCTAAAATATATATGTTAATGTATTGCCTATATCTTTGCTAAATTAGATTACTGATTATTTCAATCAGTTTTTATTTCATTTTTGTAATGGTTTAGTGTATTTTCTCTCTTCACTGTCTGGTGTTCTCTCATCATTTACATTTAATATATATTTTATCTTGTCTGCAGGCAGTGTGAGGCTGGTGAGTGGTAATAATTCCTGTGCTGGTAGAGTGGAGGTTTATTATAGTGGAGAGTGGGGAACCATGTGATGATTATTGGAGGTTGTCAAACAATGCGTGCTGCTCACTTTGGACTAGGATAAGGACAAATGTGAATGGAAGATATGGTCTGTAGTGGATCCACAATCCTTAATTGCAGTAGCTTAGTTAACCATAACTGTGAGCATAGTGAATATGTTGGAGTGATCTGTTCAGGTAGGTTCATTTTCTGTCTAACCCTAACCCTAACATTCTGACACCGCATCGTTTCACACTGTACACAGCAATGGTGGGGTTATCACCACAAAAGCACTGCTAAAGCTGCTTCTTAATTTCAAGTGTGACACATTATTTTATACAGGATTAAAAGTGGGGTTTAGATTAGAACAACGATAACCTGGGATTAAGTGCAGTGTGAAAAAACCTTCCGATGTCAGCAGGAGAATAACAAAATAGAACAAAATGTGTTGCAACATTTCCCAATTTCCCAATAGTGAAATAGTCAGATTTTAATTGCTGAATAAAAACATTGAAATTAATTCAAAACAACAATGAAATTAGACACAAATACAAAACAAGTACATAAAACAAACAGGGTCTCTATTTTAAAAAGTGTATGCATGCCATGTGTGTCTGACTGTCTGAGGGTTTTTTCCCTCTGCAGGACATAAAGTGAACAGCATGCTCTCTGCTCAGTTCAAAGAGTCATTTCATCAGAAAATGTTGAAGAAGTTAAATGGCGAAGCATGGCGATATTTTTTTTTTTTTTTTTTACCCCTTAAGTTGCTAAGTCTACGTGATAGAAATGTTTCAGTGCAATGGGATTACAAAAACAATGCGATTTGTAAAAACCTCTCAGAAGAGATATTTTTTGAAAAAGCCATAAAAGCAAAGCATTTTTTTCTGTCAAAAACTGATTAAATTGTTTTAGGAGATTTAAATAAAATGTTAATTTTCAACAAAATGTTACATAAAACATCGGTTGACTGAAATTGAAACTTATATAGCATCTAAGACACTTAAACTCAGCAGAAAACTGAAAAGTTTGAAAGTATTTGATGCATGGTGTGGGTGTGGTTTCAGTTATGAAGTCCCTCCCTGTTTTCCTGGCTCCTCCACATCATCATAGTCTGTTGTTAGAAAATAAAAGCAAAATTAATGTATTAATATATACTTTTAAGTATTATAAATAAAACATCAATATTGGAAGTAAAGTCAATGAAATCATGACCACATAAACTGATAATAAAGGGTTTATAGAAATCCAGTGTAGGTGAAAAAGGTAAAAAAGGTGTCAATAACATACCGAAAATGCTTAGTTCATCATAATCCTCTTGAACACCCTCTAATATAAATGTTTCTATTATTAATTACATGACTTGATATAACACTTAAAAAAACAAAAAAAAACATGTTTGTATAATTTGAAACCCACACCTGCTTTATCATTGGAGAATTGTCGTACATTGATGACATCATCATAGTTTTCTAGTAAGTCATCTACAATACAATAATGAAAAATAATACATCCATTAAATGTGTTTGTATAAGTAAACTGCATATACATCTATAGTGTTAAAACCTGTATAAATAATTATAAGAAATAAACCTGTACCACGAGATCTCAGTCCAACAGTGATTATATCATCATAATTCTCAGGTGTGATTTGCTGCTCTTCTAAATGAGTTAACAACAAAGAGGAAATAAACAGAAACTGATTTTACTGTTCAGAAGCCCAGTAGGTTATTTAATAGGTAACAAGAGTTGTCACGGACCTGTTGGGCCTTTAGTGGTGATGACATCATTAGAGTAGTCATGTGCTGCTCCTAGAGGAGAATTTGCTTAAAACAACATAGATGAAAGAAAAAAGAAGATGCAATAAATCATTATCTAAATTATAATGGTTTATATATTTTGAACTCTGTTAAAGGGATAGTTCACCCGAACATGTTCACGTTATTCCAAACCTGAAAGACTTTCGTTCATCTTCGGAACACAAATGAAGATATTTTTTATGAAATCTGAAAGATTTCTGTACCTCCATTGACATCTAGACAACTACCACTTTGTCGCTTCAAAAAGTTCACAAAGAAATTGTAAAACTAATCCATATGAATCGAGCGGTTTAGTCCAAATTATCTGAAAAGACTCGACCGCTTTATTTTATGTACCAGATTGAATTTAGGTCTTTATTCACATATAAACAAACTCAACCGTACCTGCTTTAACACACGAGCACAAACCTCATTGGTTCTTGTGGCATCTCAAACAACAACTGATGTGTGGTTTGGAACGACATGATGGTGAACTATCCCTTTTAAGATAAATGTATATGGTTTTAATTAATTTAATATACATTCATTTCTGTATGTAGCAGGTGACATTATATGTTGGTCCTCTAACCTGAAAGAAGCTCATCTGCATCTTCATAGCCAGAAGGATGTTCTGTAGAAAGGACACTTCCTATTATGAGGATTATAACCATTAGACACATGTTCATAATCAAAAATCAGCCCTTGGAACACTACATTAAACCAATATCATTATAAAATCAGAACACATAAAGTTATCTGGTTATTATGTTAGATAGTGCTAGCTTGTCAGCAAGCATTGGCCCCTATATGCTCCATGGTGTGAATGCACCTTTGATAGTTTCACCTTTCAGTGTTGTTGGCAAATGAATTTTAGCCTGAATTTCTGCAGGTGCGATTGTGGACAATAAAACTGAACTGAAATCATTTTGGTTACACTTTAGAATAATGGTCCGTAGTTAACAAGTAGCTATGCAGGAAGTAATAGGTAGTACTGCATTAACACCGAACTTAATACTATTAACTAATATGGAAGCAATATTAACTAACAAGTAAGTAATATCTAATTTAGTACAACGGTAGTTCCTTGGTAGTTATTTGATTATTACTAAAGAAAATATCCTCATTGAGAACTACTTGTGAACTAAGAAAGAATAACTAATTAATTACTAATTTAATTTAATTTAATTTAATTTAATTTAAATTCTTAACATGGTCATAACATTTCAGAAGCTTGTGCCTCAAATGGGTTCTTTGTGGAAACCAGTTTATGAATATTATATTCCCCCAAATACATTAGTTACAGGTTGAGATTGTGACTACTACTCTTGCCAAAGGAGTATGTAATCCAACTCCTCACTAATTACTCAAGCGTTACCTTGTCATCCCGCAGGAACTACTAGTGATTCACTAGTAGTATAATAGTGAAGTGTTTAAAAACACTAAGTGTTATAAAGTGTTTTTCACTTTAAAATAATGGGCCACATCACTAGTAGTTCCTGCGGGATGACAAGGTAACGCTTGAGTAATTAGTGAGGAGTTAGCATGTTTTTCACAAGTAATACAAGTTATTTAATTTTATATTTGACACATACTGTACAGGCATACATTTCTGTGAGGCACTAGTAATATTCTAACAAACATTGTAATCTGGAAGATGTGGTTTTGCGATTATCGCAACATAAATGCAGCCAATTTCTTCATCAAGGATGCAAATTGTTTTTGACAAGAGAACATCAATGTTTATATTCATATCCTAAAGAGAAGTCCTCCTCAGGCGGCTACTGTAACATAAAGATAGGTCTTTGGAGTCTGAGACATATTGAACTGACACTCAATAGAGCTCATAATAGTGAACTAATCCAATCATGAGTGTCAGCATCACTTCCTAATTATTTAAAATTTTAAACAAATTATCATTATTAGTATTATTCTATGTTTAAGTTTGAAATAAACAGAGAACATACGTTCTCAGAACTAAATTGACAGAGTGTGTTAAAGATATAAAATACTGGATGACCTGTAATTTTCTGCTATTAAATTCAGATAAAACGGAGGTATTACTTATTAGTCCAAAAAACTGCCCACAAAACCTCTTACAATACAACTTTAATTTAGAAGGGTGTCCTGTTACTTTATTCACTACAGTTAAAGACCTGGGTGTTATATTAGACCGCAACTTGTCTTTTGAAAATCATATTTCATATGTTACAAGAACAGCCTTTTTCCACCTTAGAAACATTGCTAAGCTACGTAATATGCTATCAGTTTCTGATGCAGAAAAGTTAGTTCATGCATTCATGACCTCGAGACTAGATTACTGTAATGCTTTATTAGCTGGTTGTCCTGCATCCTCAATAAACAAGCTACAGTTAGTGCAAAATGCAGCCGCTAGAGTTCTTACTAGATCAAGAAAATATGATCATATAACACCAATTCTATCGTCTCTACATTGGTTACCTATAAAATTCCGTATCAATTACAAAGTATTACTACTGACCTATAAAGCCCTAAATGGTTTAGCTCCCCTGTATTTAACGGATCTTCTATCGCCCTACAATCCATCGCGCTCTTTAAGATCACTAAATTCGAGGCTTCTGGTCATTCCTAGGATATCTAAGTCCACTAAAGGAGGGAGGGCGTTTTCACATTTAGCTCCTAAACTCTGGAATGGCCTTCCTGATATTGTTTGAGTCTCAGACTCGCTGTCCCAGTTTAAAACTAGATTAAAGACGCATCTCTTTAGCCAAGCATTCACATAATACTTACCTTTTATACTACAGTTGAATCAGATTGAATGCATTAATATTATGAACAGCAGCTACGCTAATTATTTCCCATCTGCTTTTCTGTTGTTATCTCGGGACGCTAGTCCAGAGGTAAATACAGATCGTCAGCTCCAGTTTGTATCCAGCCTCCCATGGAAACTACAGATGCCCCAACACCCGTGAAGAGACGACTCAAAGCGGGGTGGTGTGGGGTGGTGTGGGGTGGTGTGGTGCAATGGATAAGACACATGCCTTTGGTGTGAGAGACCCGGGTTCGAATCCACTGTGAGACACCAATGTGTCCCTGAGCAAGACACTTAACCCCTAGTTGCTCCAGAGGCGTGCGACCTCTGACATATATATAGCAATTGTAAGTCGCTTTGGATAAAAGCGTCAGCTAAATGAATAAATGTAAATGTAAATGTAAATGTCAAAGCCCGTGAAGAGACGACTCGACGCCCGTGAAGAGACGACTCGACGCCTGTGAAGAGACGACTCGACGCTGGCGATATGTTTATGCCCTAAATCAATACATGATTAACTAACTGTATTTCTCTATGTACATTTCTGAAATGCACTTTCTGTAAAGCTGCTTTGAAACAATATGTATTGTGAAAAGCGCTATACAAATAAATTTGAATTGAATTGAATTGAATACGTCCATCTTTTGGCAAGAGTAGTAGTCACAATCTCAACCTGTAGCTAATGTATTTGGGGGAATATAATACTCATAAACTGGTTTCCACAAAGAACCCATTTGAGGCACAAGCTTCTGAAATGTTATGACCATGTTAAGAGTAAAAAAAAAAAAACACAATTGATCACTTTTTAGACATGTTACTTTTGTGATTAGTAATTAATTGGTTATTCTTTCTTAGTTCTTAAGTAGTTCTCAATGAGGATATATTTCTTTAGTAATAATCAAATAACTACCAAGGAACTACCTTTGTACTAAATTAGATATTACTTACTGCTTAGTTAATATTGCTTCCATATTAGTTAATAGTAAGTTCGGTGTTAATGCAGTACTACATATTACTTCCTGCATAGCTACTTGTTAACTACGGACCATTATTCTAAAGTGTTACCGTTCCAATGCAAACTTTTACTAACAATATAATTCATACAGTTACAACGAAGACAGGCAGAAGGTTCACACACACTTAATAAGACGGAGATCGGACAAAGACTGACTGAACAGAATGGAACTAAATACAAACACAGATGAACACTGATTACCAGGACACAGGTGATACAGATGAACTGATAATGACTTGAGTAGATGAGACGTGATGTGATGACAGGTAGACAAGTCCAATGAAAACAAACTAAACCAAACACAACTGTGACAATCAGATGTAAAGCTGTACAATATAATTGTACATTGTAAATCGGCACGTCCCTGAATCGATTGCCCTCATCGATTGCTCTTGTCTGCCTCGTTGCTGCTGCTGCGTTGGTTTGTGTCTGTAAGCTTCGCATATTTTTCTGTTTTGAATCATTAATTTACTATCATTCCTTGCTGTTTATACTACTAAATATAACTTAATCAACATCACACATTAACCTGACACCGCTACCTTCAATCTAAATCGTTATTGTTAGCACATAGGGGTGTAATGATTCGTTTTAACAACGATTCGATTCGTATCGCGATTCGTGGTTGTCGATACGATTCAAGGACGATATTGGTTCATTTAGAACGATCCGATCCGATACGATTCAGTGACTTGAAATCGATTCAGTGACTTTTTAGCCAAAAATTCTTGAATCAGGTATCAATTAATTATGCGCGTGCAATTAAAGAGTGCACGCTACGAGCACAGTATAACGATGACAGGACATGAGATTTCATTTTTCTGAGGTGAGAGACTTTAGCAGACGGTAGGAACGCAGCTGTCACGACTACCCCAGACCGGGAAGAACCTAAGTTCCAATTTGGATCCCTTTTGGCCATCCTATATATTTTTTCATAAATAAAAGACAGTTTCTGTTAACACTGCCCCCGTCTCTCTTGTGGTTGTGTTTTGTGGCAGCTGAAACCTCTCCTTGCCTTTGGGCGTGTCACAGTTGGTGGAGAATGCGGGCAAGAGCGGCCAGTGCTTGAGTTGACACAAAACTAGACCCGGAGAAGGACAAAATGGAAGATACAATTAAGGCCTTGTTGACCAGTCATGCCAAACAGAGAGAGGAGCTAAGTGCCCTTAGGGAGGCAGTTACTACCATGTGTCAAGTCATGTCCAAACCCAGCACCACCCTAGACCCAGGGTGGGTCCTCACTAAGCAGACTCCAGAGGATGACATGGAAGCCTACTTATTATTACTTATATTTGAAAGAACAGCAAGCAGAGAGAAATGGCCTGAAGAAGATTGGGGTGCACTGTTGGCACCTTTTTTGACGGGGGAGGCCCAGAGGGCCTGTCAAGATCTGTCTGCTAGAGATGCAGCTGATTATGGGAAGTTAAAGAAGGCCATTTTGTCCCATTATGGGCATAGCCTCCCTGCTCGTGCCCAACGTTTCCATGCATGGATTTTTGATCCAACCCAGCCAGTAAGACCTCAGGTAGCCACATTGACCTGACTGACTAAGGCCTGGCTCGGTTCTGGGGATGGCCCCCATTGATGGAAAGAATAGTGTTAGACTGTTGCATCCGTTCCCTCCCAGCTGAAACAAAAAATCAGTCCTACTGACGTTGAGACTCTGATAACGCTGTTGGAAAACCATCAAGTGACAGCTGAGGTAATGAAAGATAATCATCAGGATCCACCCAGAATGGGCCGCCCCAGCACCAGAGGAGAAAGAGGGGGGCCATTGAAGAACCAGGGTGATTCTCAGGAGACAAGGTCTGTCACTGGTAAAGCTGGGGTGGTCGACAGCCTGCCAGTTCCAGTCCTGATAGGTAGGGACTGCCCACTGTATGACCGTTACTGGCCTCTAGTCAACTGCAAACCCACTGGAAGGCCTAAAAGTCAAGTAAAACCAAGCTCCAAGAGACCTCAGCT